>NC_064639.1:345462326-345768865 GCF_023864345.2 Schistocerca serialis cubense
GCATTTGTCTGCATTAGTCTGTACCAGTCTGCATTAGTCTGCATTAGTTTATAGTCAAGTTTCAGTCTGCGCCTTATAAGACTATCATATTCCTGTACATAGCCATGAAGATAAATGAATAGACACTTTGTCAAGTATCAGACATATGTGAGAATAAGATTAATGTACCAAGACCAAAGGAACTTCATATTGTCAACTGTAAATAGCATCCAGAATCAAGTTAAGTAATGTTTATGCTTTTTATTATTTTGATAAATGTGTGTGAAAATTAATCAAGTTCTGTTTAAAGTTGGTCACCGTCAATCTGCTACTCTAGAAGTGCAAGTGGCATTTCTATCGCCTGACCTAACGGCAGAAGATAAACACGCCACGATAAGACCACGAGACATATTGCTGACACTCGCCTACTTCGTTAGAGCGACAAGTCAAATAATCTGATGGTGTGTGTACCGAAGGTCTTACAGTAAGCACACCACAAAATCTATGAAAATTTGCATTTGGCTTCGTGTTAGAAATAAAAAAAACTTATTCCACTGTTTTTGAAAATTCAACCCCTAAGGGGATGAAATAGTGGATGAAAATTATAAAGAAAATATTTCGATGCATAAAAACATTTTAAAGCTATGAAAATTGGTATATCATTTCTCGGTTAGATATAAAGATATGTGTGTTAGAGGATGAAAGTTTCAATGGGAATGTCACGACAAGAACGCAAAATGCACGATTAAAAAAAGCCTTGGGTCCAAGCTACCAGAATCGTTTTTTGATGAGAAGTACATCCGTTAAAGTTCATGGTTGTGTGGCCTTAATTAGCGTGAAAAGTTTAGGTGTTGCAGTTTGTGAACAACACAGCAATTCGATTAAAGACAAAAAATCTGTGCAGACCGTACAGTCTAAGTGAACGAAGCAGCGAGCGCTAAGCTAGTTGAAAATATGAGATGAACCAAACTCGACCGACAAAGTATTTTGGTATTAGGAACCCGTGGTACCCAGTGTCTCATCGGAAAACTAATAAAACTTTGTTGTTGTCAAGTAATCTTTGTTTCTGTAAAAGTAAAGTAAATCCCTCAAAACTGAGTTATATACACTACTAGCCATTAAAATTGCTACACGAAGAACAAATGCAGATGCGTCGGTCCGGTGAGTCACCTCAGAACAGCAGCGACGAGTCAGCAGCTCTCGGCAGTTCCATGGATTTATGACGAACGCGCAGGAATGGTCCCCACGTTGACAGCCCGCTGTGGGTTCTGCAGCCAAGACAGCGTGATCACGGTATTGGGAGACGAATGTTGGCAAGGAATCTGTAATGCTCAGTCGAACGCTACATTCCCAGTCAGTAGACGTAAGAATTCGTCCATTTAACATGGAATAAGACAAGAATAATGGATGGATGGAGATCTTTGTATGGGCACACGACAGCAAGGTCTTTAGCTTCCGCGCGAAAACAGATTGAGACGAGTATCCGTAAAACGCAGGAAAATAGAAACAGCACCTAAAACACAGGTAACCAAAGTTGGAAAAATATGTGTACCCGCACAGAAGCACGAAACGAAGTATTGCGTCAGTGGTAAACATTAACGACACAGAAAGGAAGTGGTATAAGGAGCTAAAACACTAAAGCAGAAGGATGTGGTTGGCTGAACGGAAGAAAAAAAGAAGGCGCCAGCCACTCTGCAACACACTAAAACTTCCAGCTTAAAAGTTTAGGCCAGAGTCCGGACACATCACAAAACTATAGAACATTAGTTACACTCGTCTTATCATCAGCTAAAATAGAGGGCAGATGCCCACCAACATTTGCTTCAGCCCTTGTATGACGGTACAAAATGCACTCCGTTAAAATACGGCGGATAGAGATGTGCACGCCACAAGTATCACAAAGCAGCGGATCCTCTCGTGTGTAATACGTCAGTGCCCAATTCTAAGACGTATGAGGGTCACATCGTCCCTCCTGAAGAACTGGCAGGGAGAACGTTGAGGCTGGGTTGTTAACTTCACCAACCGCAGCTTATTGGCCGTCTCCGCCAGCCATTCCTTGTCACACAACTGCTTCCATTTCCTGTGTAGTGTAGAAACGACAGCCTGCAATGGAACAGGACTCTGTGCCACATCCTCCCCTCTGCAAGCCGACTGCTAAGCAGCCTTGATCAGCATGTTCATTGCCCCATGTCCCTGCATGACCTGACGCCCAGCAGAATGCGAGGCCCACGAGAAAGAAAATCTGCGGCACGTACGTCACGAAGGTGGTCCTGAACTCGCTCGCTCGCTCAGCTCAGCAGACAAAATGCATTTATAAACCTCTTAACTCGCAACTAGGAGCGTAAGTACCAACGAGAATTGCATCTTCCACTGGAATCTGCAATTATGTAGTCTTACTGATTAACAGTACTACAGCAAAATTTAATTTAAGATCAACACTCGATATATATGGTATAACGGCTTGTTTATAGCATTTAGTCTCTTCTGATTAACAGTACTCGTTACATGCTAGACGTAGTGCCTTATGCAAATGATAATCATTTTAGGATGATTTTATTTTATTGTATATCAGTACAGCCGTAACAAATTATAAGTAGGCCCATAGACTTCCCATCATTATGGGACTAATAACAGTAAGATTCCATAATAGTGGATTCCAGTTTTCGTTTGTACGGACACGCAGAGTTACGAGTTAACAGGTGTAGAAACGTAGTTTGTTTGCTGATTTGAGCGAGCGAGCGAGCGCAGGACTACCTTCGTGACGTACGCGCCGCGGCCTGTCTTTCTCGTAGGCCTCGGCAGAACGACGCCTTCTTACCCCGCCATTGGAGGATGTAAAGCTGGTCATATATCAGTCGGACCAACGTCATAGCTGGGCACAGGTTCTGTAACGGTTGTAAGACTCTAAGGGAATCGGAGCAGATAAGAAACCGTTTGCCCCGAATGCGGCCGCGAAGTGAAGATGAACATTCGGATGGGAGAAACGATCGGCAATAGTCAGCAGACTAAGTGAGAGATTGGTGCAAGAGAATCCACTACCTCATGCTTTAATGCTGTCTCACCCACCTTCTCATGATCCTTCATAGCTCACAGACTCTTCGAAATTATCCTCCGCTCGCCATTGCCATTGGCCGACTAAATTTACGATACGTCCCACAGGTTGATCGCCATTTCGTGACTATGTCTCCAAGAGCTGGGTGGAGATTTCTTTCCTGTATTGGTTAGTGTGAGACTTAGGAAATGGTGACTTTCTTGTGTGATCACTATTACGCTATTTACAGCGTTGGTTCACCACATTGTTACGATGTTTTTCCGCGTTCCTTAATTGCTATGAAAGCAGCCACGCAACACTTCTTTGTAACGGCCGTCCCTGTGTGAGGCCGGAAGAGTGCTATACTTGTGTTTCGTCTAAGAATCTGCTGACGTTCGTGATTTGTATGCAACTTTCTTACTCTCAGGCAAACATTTCTTTTTAACGCAGGCTGACTTCTTCCCCCGTTGCAGAGTCTCACACACTTCCCTATGCAAATTCTTGGCGCTTTGTGTCTCTGCTCTGCCCCACTCCGTGCAGTGACCCATGAATTATCGACTCGTTTCTAGCTTTTTGAGGCATGTGAAAACTTGCTACCACAAGCCATGCGTTTAACACGTCTCCACGTGTGCTTTCCTGACTTTTTTGTGTCTGTGCGTTACCTTAGTGTCTGCATGGGTCCACAAAGTACCTACACATTTCTTATCGTTCGGCAGTCCGTTCGCAAGGTGTGCATTCTTACGCGAGCTGAGGGTATCCATCTGCCAACCCCTGTGTGGTTGCACGACCGCGTCTCTGCCGGCCATTGTATGGCGTCGGGGTTTCCCCTTGTCCTGGGCCACTGGCGTCGAGACTCGACAAAACTGATGGAGGTATTACTCTGCATTTAAAACACTGAAAAGCTTGTTATATGCAATCACTAAAACGTACTCCAGAAAACACAGCCGTATGTACAGGCATAATAGTACTGTAATGTGCTTGCATCACTGTCGGCAAAAGCTTGACATCCTATTATCATGATACTTGTCCATTGCAATCAGCGAACTTGCTTACACATGATGTACATAGCATCTCTTCATCAGTAGACCAATCCATATTACAGGATGTCTTTTTCAACGTACGACTACCACAACCAGAAAGAAAAACCCGAGACAGAATCTAAGTACAAGCTCGAGAGCGAAAATAAAAGTGGGATTTATTTCGTATTGACAACAGCAGATACAATGTAACTAGAAGAGGTTAACAAATTATATTGGATTTAATGGGTAAATACGAATAAGAAAGTATTTATTACCATACTGTGATCTCTATTTTAGTGTCTGATGCAATACACACATCAAAAAAATAGTTATGCATCACCTCGGTTCCGAGAGTTCCGGAACCTGTACAGAAAATTGGAATAGAGATCAACATAAACATTATTTCCGCCATTTTTATTGCTCATGAAAACCACACAATGCATGTTGTACCACCATACAGCGAGACCTGCAGAGGTGGTGGCGCAGATTGCTGTTCACACAGGTACCTCTGATATCCAGTTGTACGTCCTCTTGCATTGATGCATGCCTGTATTCATCGTGGCATACTATCCACCATTTCGTCAAGGCACTGTTCGCACTCCTCAACGGCGATTCGGCGTATATCCCTGAGAGTCGTTGGTTGGTCATGTCGTCCACGAACAGCCCTTTTCAGTTTATCCCAGGCTAGTTTGCTAGGGTTCATGTCTCGAGAACATGCTGGCCACTCTAGTCGAGCAATGTCGTTATCGTGAAGGAAGTCATTCAAAAGATGTGCACGAAGGGGGTACTAATTGTCGCGCATGAAGACGAATGCCTCGACAATATGCTGCCGATACGGTTGCACTATCGGTCGGATGATGGAATTTACGTATCGTACAGCCGTTACGGCGCCTTCCATGACCACCAGCGGCGTACGTCAGCCACACATAATGCCACCCGAAAACAGCAGGGAACCTCCACCTTGCTTCACTCACCGAACAGTGTGTCTAAGGCGTTCAGCCTGATCTTGTTGCTTCCAAACACGTCTTCGACGATTGTCTGGCTGAAGGCACATGCGACACTCATCGGTGAAGAGAACGTGATGCCAGTCTGAGCGGTCCATTCGGCACGTTTTTGGGCCCATCTGTACCACGCTGCATGGTGTCGTGGTTGCAAAGATGGACCTCTCCATGGACGTCGGGAGTGAAGTTGCGCATCATGCAGCCTACTGCGCAGAGTTTCAGTCGTTAACACGACGTCCTGTAGCTACACAAAAACTATTATTCAACATGGTGGCGTTGCTGTCAGGTCTTCTCCGAGTCATAATCCGTAGGTAGCAGCCATCCGCTGCAGTAGTAGCCCTTGCGCGGCCTGAGCGAGGCATGTCATCGACAGTTCCTTTCTCTCTGTATCTCCTCCATGTCCGAAAAACATCGATTTGGTTCACGCCGAGACGCCGGGACACTTTAATTGTTGAGAGCCCATCCTAGCACAAAGTAAAAATGCGGACACGATGGAACCTCTGTACTGACCGTCTAGGCATGGTTGAACTATAGACATCACAAACCGTGTACCTCCTACCTGGTGAAATGACTGACACTAAACGGCTGTCGGACCCCCTTCTTCTAATAGGCGCTGCTCATGCATGGTTGTTTACAACTTTGGGCGGGGTTAGTGACATCTCTAAACAGTCGAAGGGACTGTGTCTTGATACATTACCCACAGCAACGTCTTTCTTCAGGAGTTCTGGGAACTGGGGTGATACAAAACTTTTTTGATGTAGGTATAGTGACAAAAAACTCGCAACACCAAAAAATAATTAATTTAGAGTAAATAAATTTGGGGAACACATATTATGTAGGTAAAATATTTAAATGATTAACAATGCAAGGTTACAGGTCAATGTAAGTGCGAGATAAGCTATTTCAAATGCGAAACGTGAGTACATTAATAACCGATGTGACCGCGAGAATGCTGATTTCACGGATGCAAACGTGCGTGCATTGTGTTACACAGGTGCCGGTCGTTGGTTTTTTGAGATGATGTTCCATGTCTGCTGCTCTTAGTCGATCAATACAGGGATGATTAATGATGATGGTGGAGTTGTCCTCCAGTGATGTCCCAAAAGTGCTCGATTGGAGACAAATCTGGTGATCGAGTAGGTTCAAATGGCTCTGAGCACTACGGGACTTAACTTCTGAGGTCATCAGTCCCCTAGAACCTAACTAACCTAAGGACATCACACACATCCACGCCCGAGGTAGGATTCGAACCTGCGACCGTAGCGCTCGCGCGGTTCCAGATTGTAGCTCCTAGAACCGCTCGCCCACCCCGACCGGCGATCGAGTAGGCCAATGCTGCATATTGACTCTTTGTAGAGCTTGTTGGGTTACTTACAGTAGTATGTGGGCTAGCGTTATCCTGTTTGAAAACATCCTCTGGAATGCTTTTCATGAATATCGGCACAACAGGTCGAATAACCAGACTTACGTAAAATTTTGCAGTGAGGATGTTTAGGATAATCACGAGAGCGCTCCTGGTGTCATGCGAAACCGCACCTCAGACCATTGTGTTCACCACATCGTCTGTTTGGTTTGCAGGTCCTCAGATGGCTCCTTAACCAACATGCAGCATCAATGGCACTGCGGTAGAACCAGCTTCCATCAGATCAGACCTCCACCCTGCCCTCCAGTTAGCTCTCCCTTGACATCAGAAGCAGAAAATTGTGGTGGTTTGGGATCAGTTGGATGCACGCTACAGGGGTCTGGCTCGGAGATGTCCTTGAGGTAACCAATTTGTAACAGTGTCACTGTGGTGCCTACTGCTACTCAGATTGCTACTGAAGACGCAGTACGATGCTCCAGAACCATAAGCAGAGCACTATGGTCTTCCGTCTCAGTAGTGCCATGTGGCCGCCTGGAGCCCTGTCTTCTTGTGGCCGTGACCACCGCCGCCAACAGTCATGTAACATTGTTACATTCCTGCCAACTCTTCCTGCAGTATCGTGTAAGCAACATCCAGCTGCTCTTAGTGCTATTACATGATCTTGCTCAAACTCAATGAGGTGTTGAAAATGGCTTGTTTATCAACATAAAGGCATTCTTAACTAGCATCAGCTCATCACATGCACTCTCAAAGATAACCGACGCTCATGACAGCTACAGCGTGTATTTAAAAAGGACTTGATTTCCATCCTCATAGTGGCGTTACTAGCGCAATTCTTATGCGAACAGTTCCGAAGAGTGTGGTCCTGATGGTGTGCTTGGAGATGGGGGGTGGGGGGGGGGGGGGGAGGGGTCAAATCCCCGAGGCCCAAGCCTAATGGGGGCCCAAACTTCTCCTCTCAGATGTATGGATGCCCCAGGATGTTAAGTTAGTGAAAATCAACCTGCTATTGTAACATAATTTTTACATCATATTATAAATAAAAGAACATTACCCCAGCACCAGCATAACCAGTCCAGCTCTTTCTTTCCACTTCAGTTTGATAACTCACACAGGCAAATTGCATATAATTCTATTTCTTGTTTAATCTTGAATGCAAAATATTTCCTTTACACATCGTGCACTAAAACTACAGTTTGATGAATTTGAAAATGCGCTTTCTTTAGATATTGTTGTAAATCCTACCAAAATATTTCCTCAACAAAAGTACAAGAAACACCCGTGAAACTTCGTTATTATCTGGTAGGTTTTCCAATAACATTCAAAGACAAGGCACTTCCTATTCCATCACAAAATCATTTTATACGGAAAATGAGTAGACAGAAAATATTTTTCATTCCGGAGTAAAAACAACATAAAGCATGTCTAATTGCATACAGTCCTGGAAGAATCGTGAAATTGAGAAAAAGAAATGACGTGGAAGCCGTACATTCGGCTTGCTGATGCTCGGAAGAAAAGAAGTACCGGTAATCTTCTTGTATTCGTCCGTGGAATAACCAACTTACGTGGGCACTCTCATATGACTGTACGTGACGTTATTTCTTGGTCAAAGGGGCTTGTCCTTCAGAGGTTCAGATCAGAAAGTTGGAGACCCAAACAATGAAAATTTCCTTGGAATATTATAGCTCTTGAGTCATTATGATCCAGTTAAGGCCAATTACACTGCTGGCCACCGTAAACGCAACACCAAGAAAGACAAGAGTAGCACAAAAAATTTATTTTGTAGATAACATGTTGACCAAGTATCAATCAAATGATTACGTTTACAGACGTCTGTGACATGTGGTTCCTGCCAGAATCAGTAGCCAGAGTAGCCGCCATTGTTGGAGATCACCGCTGCCACACGTCTCGGCATTGAGTCAAAGAGATGTTGGATGTGTTCCTGGGGTACAGCAGCCCAAGCAGCTTCCACACGTTGCCAAAGATCATCTGGTGTGGCAGCTTGGGATGTAATCTGGGTCACTCGTTGAGCAACCATGGACCACATGTTTTCTATCGGCGAAAGATCCGGAGAGCGAGCCGGCCAGGGAAGCACTTCAATCTGGTTATTGACGAAGAACCTTTGGACAATGCGTGCCACGTGTGGTCGCGCATTATCCTGTTGAAATATGGCTGTGGCCGAGCCCTGAAGGTAAGGAAGGACAACTGGCTCCAGCACCTCGGATATGTAGCGCCGGCTATTTAAAGTATCGGCAATGCGTACTAGAGGCGTGCGAGAGTAATATCCAATACCGCCCCATACCATAATACCCGGTGCAAGACCAGTGTGGCGGTGATTAATGCACCTGTCCAGCATCCTTTCTCCACGGTGTCTCCACACTCGAATCCAACCATCGTGGTGCTGCAGACAGAAGCGTGCCTCGTCAGTAAAGACAACGTCATTCCATTCTGCCGTCCACATCCGTCTGTCATCACACCATTGGCGACGGAGACATCTGTGGCTCTGCGTCAATGGTAGACGAAGCAATGGACGTCTTGCGGACAGACCACTCTGCTGTAAACGGCGTCGAATGGTACGCGTAGACACTGGATGATGCGTTACAGACGAAATGTGCTGTGCTATGGTTCGGGATGTCACTGAGCGATCCGTCACTGCCATGCGCACAATTTGCCTATCAGCACGTGCAGTGGTGCACCGAGGTGAATGCGATCGACCACGTCGGTCCGTCGTACCCTCCTGCATTCAACGGTCACATATCCGCATTACAGCTGTTTGGTTTCGTCCAACACGACTAGCGATTTCTCTGTATGATAATCCACAATCTCGGTAAGCCACTATCCTTCCTCTGTTGAACTCGGATACTTGATCAAACGATGTTCGCTGTTGTCTACGAGGCATAACTGATCGTCTTGTGAAACAACCACGAGGTAAACACACGTGCCGAACGTACAATCGTCGAAATCGCCAAGCCTTAAATGGCGCTATGAGGTGGCGCCACAGGCGCGCGTGATGTGCGTCTGCGCTGAAATTCTAATTAGTTGCATATCTCATCGCTGCAAACCCATGGTGTAAATTTCACTTGATTCGGATGCTTCCCTCAGGGTGTTGCATTTACGGTGGCCAGCAGTGTATATTACAAAGGTCAGACACTGACATGATCTGGAAAGCGTTAACAAGTGCATTATCTGTCAGGTGGTGCTCAGAATGAATTTATTTTTGTTTGTGTCCACCATGCCATGCGTGCCAACTTGGAACTGAGAGAAAATGAGAAGTATTATTCAATTATTACTGTAGCAACTCCTGACTCAAATCATACTGAAAGAAAAACATTCATTTCTGTTTTATATTTACTTCAAGAAGGAAAGTAGTAGATACAAAATATAAATGAACGGTTTTTTAGATTGTATTCAGAAAACGATAATTACTATAGCACATTTAATTCGATCAACACGTTTGAAGCACTCAGTGAATGCCGCGGTCAATTTTATGGTAACCGAAGAAATATTAGATGGTCTTATAAAGGAGCTCAGAAACATTTTCTTCACTGAAATCTTCTCGTAAAATTTTATCTGGGTGCTTGTTATAGCGTCTTATGGAGTACATGCTGCCGAGAATCGTCATGAAGCAGATACTTTATTCTGAGTGATTCATCTTCTTTACAACCTCTTCAGTAGCAATCCATCTGTTCTCAAACAGTGTGGGAAGTCCCCTATTTTCCATATCTGATGCGTGTTGGACTGCTTGGGTTGACGCTGCAGTACCAATTGCAGCTCATATGGATAAGATGTCATTACTGTTGAAACTCTCAGAAAGTTATATTTTTCAGATGAAACGTGTTAGGTGATATGGAGTGTTTAGATTATGTGATATCATTCAAGTGTGTAATCATGGCATAATTTATCCGAAGTCGTTGGTACAAATTGACTGCAGAAGCATGTTACTATAAGCTCGAAATACTGTCATTGATGTTGAGGTAAGACACTTTGCGACCTTTCTAAACGACTTAAGCTATCGTCGCAAAAATTTGGATGCCATTCTCTCTGATCTAAAGTTGTTGCCAGTGAAATTAATATCAGTCCTGAATTTCCGGAGGTGCGCACTAGGAAGAGGAAATCATTTCATATTAAGGGTAGGAATGAAGTGGCAGATTTGGATTCAGAAGATTTATTCAAGGTAAATGTATTATATGTCGTTATTGGCAACGTAGTGTCTAGCTTGAAAGCCCGATTGGAAACAGTGAAGATTTTAGATGAACGTGCTGTCGACTGTGAAACCTTTTTATTTTGGAAGACATAAGTTGTTGACTCTTTTCTCCTTATGGGGACATATCATTTCTCGCCTAATTCATTCAGGAAATTTATTATTTTGGCAGATCGGCTTTCCAGATATCTGGAATTTTGCTATGAAAATAAATTCGGGGCATTTATCGCTGCTACATGCATTGCATTTCCAAATACTATATAGAACATAAAACAAAATAACGCAAAAGGCTATATTTTTAAGTGTCTCTTTCATGTGTGTGTATGTGACTTCCGGTCAAGAGAATCAACTCCTGGTTTAGGTTAGTGTAGACTAAAACTATCTGATCACATTCCTTACATCATCCAATCGTCTTTGAAACCAAGCAGTGAGGATCAAACGTCTCTCGACTTAGACTACTTCTGATCTGGTGGAATATGGTTATTTCCGCTGACTTCAGTTGGTCTTCTTTCGCATATTTTGGCTTTGCTGAACAGCTAATTGCAATCAGTAATGTTGCCAATATAAAGAGCCATTCAAACCAAAGATAAATAAACTTTCCGAAATAAGACTTGTCCACTAAGGGATTTAAATGGCTCAAGTCATGCATTAGACACGTTGAATTACAAAATTAATGAAAGAAATAGTTAATTTAGTTTGATCCAGTAATGTTTCTTCTAAAGAAAGTCTATTTCTAAAGATTATGTAGAACATAAAATAAAATAAACAACTTTAAGCCGATTTATAGATTAAATAAAATTTTGTTGGGCCCAAAAGACCTTGTTACGCACCAAAGGGTTGACTTTCTCTTCATTTTATAACACTAACGAGGGGTTTTTATTGACTCGGTGAATTCTATTATCGAACCTGTGGTGACGAGCGGAATAGAGAATCAGCGCGAACAGCCAGACTGCGGTTCGGAATTAATAATTGCCGAGGTAATTTCTCACTGCCGAGACGTTTTGATTAGGATAACTGATGGTGTGCGGTCTGGGACTGGTGGGTGGTATTTCACAGAGCGCTCGCGCCGGCCTTGTTGCAGTCGCTTGATTAACTGGCCTGTCCGCCACACTTGTTCTCCAGATTAAGCCGCTTGAGCGACGCACCTGTGTCTTTCTGGCTCGGACAGGAAACGGATCCACTGCTGAGCGAAGATGTGACAGCGGTATTAATGAACGAACTTACTTCCGTGTGAAAGCAAATGGCGCACTAATTGCATTCTGCAGAGATAAATGAAGATTGTGTCGCGCGTGGGAATATCCAGTATTCGGTTTCGGCAGCGTCTAAGTGCCGTCAGACAATGCACCATTAAGTAAAGAACTTCATTAGTCTCTGTACCCTACTGTTTTCCTTTCATTATGCTGATGAAATGCACAGCTGGTGCAAACGAAGAGAGAGAGACATTCTTTGTATATTCAGGTAAAAATTATGCAATTTCAGTGGGCTGTGACAAGGTGTGTGGAGCGAGGATTGCAATTGGGGACGTCCACTGAGGTGTTGTTGAGACAGTTTTCTTTGGTTTTCCAGCTGACCACTTCGAGAAGGCATGAAATTAGGAACCAGTTGCATCGGTAGCTTGAAGGAGGGAACAAGCGTCAAGAAATGTTTTTTTCTTTCACCAAACGTGCGTTAGCATGGAGATGCTGCGTGTGGGCCATAAAAAGGGAATGTATACTACTCATGTACCTGCTTTATCAGACTTGGAATTATTCGTCTCTTTGAAGAAGGGAACATATCCCAGTTTCAAATTCTTCCACCCTCAAAGCTGTGGTCACTACATTTTTTTTCACCGTAGATATATTAGAATATAAATGCACATTATGACTGTAAAAGTCGGATGTATACCACTCTTGCGTCGGCTTCATGCGACTTGGAACTTGTCGCTACTTTGAAGAATGGAACGTATCCCAGGTTCGAGTCCGTCCACCTTCAAAGCTGTGGTCGTTCTGAAAGGTTATTTTTCAACAAACGTGTGTTAGTATATAGGTGCACATTGTGTGCTGGGTTAATCGAGATTGGAAATATTCGTTACTTTGAAGAAGGGAATACATCCCAACCTCGAGTTCGTCCACCCTGAATATAGTGGTCATTCTAACAGCTACTGATTGTATCTGCTGATCAGCTGCTTAAGACCTCGTGCTTGTGGTGCTTGTGTTTAATGTCTGAGATCTGAGTTTAGATTTTCTTCATTCAAGGTAAATTAATAGTAGTTACTCATGTAGTAACTGTACTAGATGATATAAAGCGTGTTAGTTTGGCAACAACGACAAAAACGAAGCCACTGGAAACCTATTTTTCGATTTCCAAGTACAGACAGTTAGAATAGTTTTTACCTAAAGGTTATTTAACGACATCTGAGTTCACTGATAGTGCTGTGAACAGCACCCTCTTGTTGCAAAAGAGCAACAACGCCCCACATTCCAACTAAAATGGCGCGCAGTGGAAAAATTTCAGTACAAGACAAGATCAAGGATGTACACAAGACAGTTACATACATTCGAGATGAGTGCAGACGTTTTGTGAGGAGAGGTTGACGAGACCAACGACATCTACTATTACTACTACAGAAAACTATAAAAGTGAGGGATTGTAATAAACTTAGAGTAAATTCCGTAGATAATGCTTTCAGAACATTTGAGTAGTATAGACGTTTCCTGTATGTTATCAGTTACGAATTTTTTGTGAAAATATAACTATTTATGATGTAAAAAGAAATTTTAATGCTTAATTCATGATCAGTTTCAAGGATGTAACAAATCCTCGGTTTTTAATATTTTGTTGCGTCCTTCAGGATGGTCCAGTTCATCTTACTAAGAAACTGAGACCGTATGTTAATGTAAAGTATCTCATATAAGAGTTTGGTTAAGACAAAAGTCAAATTAAGATCAGGAAGAATTTTTGTGTAGTTCTCCACAAAAGGAGTTTTGGATTCGTTCTCTTCTTCAAACTATCAATTTAGTTGTAGACACTCTTGCACCGAGCAGACGTCACTCAGTGACGCTGAGATTGATAATTCTAATTTAAAATGACTTTCTACAGTAGAAGTAACCGTGGGCAGATATAGCTGACATTGCGTTTTTTATGATGTTTCCCATACGAAAAGTACAGGGATCTGTTGCACTGTGTGCCAGAAAGACAGTTTCTATTACAAGCAGCACTATTGTAAGCCACATTAATTGCAGTAACGTGAACTTTTGTTAGAAATAAATACAGGATGAACGCGAATGCAACCAATATAAGCCGGCCGTTTGTGGCCGAGCGGCTCTAGGCGCTTCAGTCTGGAACCGCGCTACCGCTACGGTCGCAGTTTCGAATCCTGCCTCGGGCATGGATGTGTGTGATGTCCTTAGGTTAGTTAGGTTTAAGTAGTTCTAAGTCCTAGGGGACTTATGACCTTAGATGTTAAGTCCCATAGTGCTCAGTGCCGTTTAGAACCAATATAATTTCTAATTATTTTGCTATAAGCATCCCGTAGTTTCCGGTAGCTCGTTGCATGGCAATAGCATTTCATTTGGACAGCAGTGCATTGGTCCCTCTGGTCCTGTTCAATGGCCATCTCGGTCACCTGACACGAAACTAATGGACTTCTTCTCCTGAGACAATTTGAAGAGCCTCGTTTACGGGACGCCAGTCGATACTCACACCGAGCTGTTTTATGGGACTGTCGCTGCGGTGGAAGCATCAGGCCAAACTTTCTAAGTTACTGATCGTGTAAGAGAGTCGATAATGCGCCGCTGTTCACTCTGCAGTGATCATGGTCGATTTTCTGAATAATGGCTTTAAGGCAAGAACTCTTCAGGTGTTACGTACTGTAGTCTACATTAACGCGAGAGACTGAACACACTGCCATACGTAAATGTGTACCTGTGTAGATAGAGGATTTTTGCGTTAACCTGCACCTTATGTTGTATGTTTTGGTGATAGCAAATTTTGTGCTCTTTCACTGTTGAGGTATTTTCACAGAAACAAAGGTAATTTAGGAAACAAACTAGGGGTAAATCATGATTATATTCTTACTCTGTAACGCGATGCATGAGAGCAGGGATCTCTCGTACCAAAGTCTTGTAAACAACATCCTAAACGTCGGAAGTGGGTTTCTGTTTCGTGCTGCCAAGCCCTAGTTTCACGTTGTGCTGAGGACTGAGGCACTGCTACACAAAAAAATCTATTATGCATTGAGGATTTGCATTTATGGTTTACTGGACTGTGGCTTTTGTATAATAGGTTATATTCCTGTTGTGCTCACTGCTTCTGTTGAAACAGAAAACGAGACGTGATAATTTTGTTATGCGAGCTGTGTGAACTCTGGCTTTGTCATCTTGTAACACTTTATCACCATGCGGATTCAAACAAGGTGGGAATGGAGGTGGTCATCCAAAATGGTCACGTAATCCGTGGTAGTTAGTGCGAGATTGCAGAGTAACTAACCATGGAGCTCATGGAATACCACAATATGATCACCCAAATCATCAACGAAGCCTCTGCCATGTTTCACTCTTGGGATGCAAATGGCCAGAAGTTGGAACCAGTGTGCGGCAAGGCTCACCCGACCTTATTTTCTACCGTTGCTCCATAGTCCAGGTTTAATTCTTTCTGTACCACGTCTTCCTGTTACGGGAACTTGCATCACTGATGAGTGATGTTGGAATTCCAGCTCGATCTGCAGTTCGCTGCTTATGGAGCTCCCTTCCTCTTGTTTTGATGCTGACAGTGATCGCGAGTGAGGTATTCAGTTCTCCAGGACACTGCCAGCTGTCGTCCCGTTAGTTTTCGTAACAAACTTTGTCAATGAACGTTCGTCACGAGTACGCAACACGAAATTTAGTCCGAGTTTTGACTCAGTAGCGGCTGCTTTCCGTGTTTCTTAATGCGCTATAAATCTTCGATGCGATGCCTCCTGAAACACATTGGTTATGGAAGTATTTCCCAAGACCTTCCCCAGTACCAAGACCTTACTCACATTGGAATTCACTGAGCTCCGACATAATGCTCTCACAACTACACAGAATTCTGTTCTGACCACGACTGATACGTGGGTTTGCTGCAGAAATGGCGTAACCCACAAGTTTCCTGTTTTTAGAAAAAAAAGGAGCGAAAGTTATGGGAACCGTATAAATTCACTATTACTGCTACAAAAATTGTTCTTTGTCTTTGGAGTGATATTATTAAATGTAAATATTTGCTCTCTACATGACCTTAAAATTTGCATTTTCAGTGGCAAAATTGTGGATTACACCATTTTATCTCCAACAAAATTTGGAACTTTATTGGTGTATTTCACGTTTTTGTACTTTTATACATCAATATTTTCTTTCTACGAAAGAAATGCGTATAAATCCTGACGGAATTAATTAACCTACATTATCATAGTTTGAAGAAAAATGATGCAAATAACACAATTTAAATTAAATAAACAGTATGTATTAAAGAAAATAAACAACATTTATTTCACACCTTTCTACAAACATGAGATGCAAGTAAAATCTTATTTCTTCACTGACATTAGTGCTCAAAATAATGTAACTTTTTAAAGTAATATTACACAAATTTCTAGACATTTCTCCCAGTAAACAAGCAATAACTCATTTTCGCCTTCTTCACTCAAAGATATGTCGTATCAGACTCTGGAAGTGTAGCCTGTGAATTAATAATATCATAAAAGCTGCGATGGGTGGGAAGAACATATTTCATCAGCTGCCTTAAATCTTTAGCTTTAGCATGTGTTACTGTCAGATTTTTCACCGCAGATACATCAAAAGAGTGACACAACCTGGTTGGTCTATTTGACGTCCTTTTCTGGTTTTCTTACAATTCATGGACCTTGAAACTACGTCTTTAATTATTTTTTTCATTTAAACACTGACCTACAGAATTTTCCCTGACAAAGACAAATCAAGCTTAACCTATTCATTTGTTACCCACAATATACAAGCCCAACGCAATCTGGCTGCAATACAGTGACAACATGACTTCCAATAATTAATACAAAAGAATGCCACTGAATTGCAAGATATCCTAGCAATAATAAGAATCCAAAAAATTTGAAATTAAAGACATATGAAACTACCTCTAACGCTGTTGATTGCCTAAACTCATTTTTTTTAAACGGTCACTTACCTCACAGAAAATATTCATAACACTAACTACAGCAATTACAGCAAGCAGCAAATACAGTTATCTACATAAAAAGAATCTAACTACTATAGACTCTAACTACTAGGAGGCATGTGGTCAGCAAAAGAAAGATTTTGTTGAAGAGCAAACAATGTATTTGCAAAATTTTACCTTATTCATGTGACATCCACTTCAAAAAATTATCCAGTTGTTAATAATTCCACAACCCAAACATTACCAAAACACCCATCCTCATATTACATTTCCTTGCGTCTCACTTAACAATGCATGCCCTGCCAACACAGAGGCTCCACTAAAAAAACCACGTCCATACACAACCACAGAATCTCTTGCCGAGGGTGCAGAGCACTGCCAGAGATATTACCACAGTCTGCCAACATAGAAGCAGGCTACGTACAATAAATGGTTCAAATGGCTCTGAGCACTATGCGACTTAACTTCTGAGGTCATCAGTCGCCTAGAACTTAGAACTAATTAAACCTAACCATCCTAAGGACATCACACACATCGATGCCCAAGGCAGGATTCGAACCTGCGACCGTAGCGGTCGCTCGGTTCCAGACTGTAGCGCCTAGAACCGCACGGCCACTCCGGCGGGCAAGCTACATACAACCTGTATGACATATCTCGACTGACTGTTTCAGGGAAATCGATTTCAGAATGTGTAAACTTGTGAAATTTCAACCGCTGTATATTCAGTCAGTTGATTCTGTCGCCATTCGTACATATTTTCTTTTTAACACTTAAATTTTTCAAAAGATTCATGCTTTTAAAATCGTCTTGCTGTAGTTGAGTGACTTGAAATTTGTTCCCCTTCGTTTTTGATGCCACAATAATTGCAATAAGACTTTCAAAATAAAAAATATTGTTCTTTCTTCATCCCATTATCTATACACGAGAAATCCTGGTGAAAGGCCTTGAAAGAGTATTCTGATACAAAAAAATCTGCGCAATTTTTTCACCACTGATCTCTGGGTTCGTGACAGTATACAGCAACACAAGAGACAATTTCGATTTGTCCCCACCAAGTATCACTACAGCAGAGCAATTTCTTTACGTACAAAGGAAGATTTTTCACATAATGCAAAATTCATAAAGCAACTTCTTGCGATCCTCCACCTCCTTGTGCCTCTGTCTTCCACTAGATTGTGGATACAGAAATTGAAGCAGCTTAACTGCTGTGGATAGTATATCTCAAAAATGGGAGTCTAGGAAATGAAGGAATACACTGCAAATGAAAGGTATAGCACATAACTCAGGCTCAGACCTGGCCAGTTCAACATTTTCCTTCATTTGGGACCTTGTCAGTTCAGCTCTTCGAAAGTGTAGTTGATGTGACAGTTCCAGCATTTTCTTTTCATTTTCATCAGTTGAAACTGCTATTTCTATTTTCTTAATGTCACAACTTTCACATGTATCAGAATGTGGTGGATGGAATGAAAGATTAAAATCTGTAGTAAATACCTGACGAGAAAGATTCCTTCACTGGGGATGTAAAATCATTCTTTACACCAATCCATTACAAACGATGCATTTTGGCAATGTTCAGTTTGGGATTAAGGAATTCTCGATTTGGATTGTCCGTTCTGGAATAGTAGTGTGGTACCTTGGGAATGGTTCTCTGTGTTCTTTGACTTTTGCAGCAGTTTTGTTTGCAGGTTCATATCTACCACGAATTCTCCTTTTTGTTTGTAAGAAGTAACAGCACTATCTAGCCAACCAGACGCAGTTAGAAATGTGTTTTGGAGAGCAGGTCTGCACACATTAATATTAGTACCATCCTGTTTCTTTAAGGTGTATGTATAAGAGAATGCATGACGTGATTCTGTTGTAGTATAAGACCTCTTTTTCATTGTTTGTTGCACCAATCCATACATAAAACTTTTTTTAACTAATTCCATTTCTTTGCCAAGGGAACAGAAGCTTTCAAAAGTGCAGTGATTGTCTTCTTCAGGTACATTAACCTCACAATTTTTAGGACAATTGCAATAATAGAAACTAAACTTCTCGTACTTGCCAGTAAAACGTTCCATATTCTTTACATTTCGTTTCCACAAATCAGAATTCCTTCTACCCTTTTTTTGAATGGCAGGAGTGTCATCTTCAGCATCAATAACGCTTCCAATCACATTCAGATTAGCAATTTCATCTCCTTCACCGACAGTTACTGTTGTTTTAGTTGAAGTACTTGGCATTTGTCCATCATTTGCAGGATCTGTGAGAATAGAGTTACCTCTTTTACTTTGTGGATAATTTATAGCTGCTGACACAGCAGATGTTTGTAGTCTTGTTGTTGCAGCACTGGTTTGTCTTTTCAAATTTCTCTTTTTAAGCATCCTTTTGAGGGTTTCACAATCAGTCTCCTTTGTATGAAAAAGCATGTGGAACATATTCTTGATTAGAACCATAATCACTCAGATTTTCTTTACTAAAAGAATCCATAGTGGATTACACCAATTTTGCACTCAATTAATTTCAAACTAATTGTCTACATGTTACACCACTAATGGTTCACTCCTGAATGGCACCTGAAAGAAGTAAAAAAAATGATAGGCTGTAAAAACAATGTAATGAAGTTACAAAGCACACTGTTGGCAGCCCCTTGGTTCATCTGGACCGTCAGTTGCACAACAGTTGCACATCTATACGCTTGTTCACAGATCCGCAGCGGTTGCTCAACCCTGTGAGGATCATTTCCCATGCGAAGAGTTAACAAACTTAGAAATTTCGGAAATGCTTTGGCCATTGGCCTGAAAGCTAATGATCACGCCTTTTTGGACGTCAGATAAATCACCCTGCAGTGATCATGGTCGATTTTCTGAATAATGGCTTTAAGGCAAGAACTCTTCAGGTGTTACGTACTGTAGTCTACATTAACGCAAGAGACTGAACACACTGCCATACATAAATGTGTACCTGTGTAGATAGAGGATTTTTGCGTTAACCTGCATCTTATGTTGTATGTTTCGGTGATAGCAAATTTTGTGCTCTTTCACTGTTGAGGTATTTTCACAGAAACAAAGGTAATTTAGGAAACAAACTAGGTAAATCATGATTATATTCTTACTCTGTAACGCGATGCATGAGAGCAGGGATCTCTCGTACCAAAGTCTTGTAAACAACATCCTAAACGTCGGAAGTGGGTTTCTGTTTCGTGCTGCCAAGCCCTAGTTTCACGTTGTGCTGAGGACTGAGGCACTGCTACACAAAAAAATCTATTATGCATTGAGGATTTGCATTTATGGTTTACTGGACTGTGGCTTTTGTATAATAGGTTATATTCCTGTTGTGCTCACTGCTTCTGTTGAAACAGAAAACGAGACGTGATAATTTTGTTATAAATGATGATTTCTGGCAGAATCGGCAAAGCCTTTGGAAGATCATCAGAACAGAATTAACAGTGCCTTGAAAAAAAGTTATCAAAGAAATATAACACAGGTTAGGCTGACTGATGTAGAATTTCACAGCGTGATGTCAATGGAATTATATTAGACAATTGGACACTGAAAGTATAACCGAGGTTTCCTATAAACAGGAATACAAAATATAGACATAGCAAGGAAATCTGTTCCAAGAAAAGGCATATGTTAAATTTTCGACAAAGTGGTGGATGCCAAAAACACAACACATAACCATACTAAGACATGGGCTGTGGTGTAGCATACTGTTGGGATTTGATACACTATAATCACTGTCACTGAGTACTTACACCACTGACAAGTTGTATGGTGGCAAATAGAGATCGTAATGAAGGATTCACCTGGCAGAACGATCAAAATGTCGGAGGGCAGCTGCCTTCGTGCTTGCCGAATGCCGAGGTGATTGTAATGGTTACTGTCTGGTATGTTTCTCAGTGATTTCTCTGGGCATGGTACCCGTATTCTTCTTCTTTGCACATCTATAGTTGGCCCGAAGATGTCAGCCACGAAAGAACTGATTACCGTCCAGGAACAGGGTCTCGGGTGGGAATATTGAAATCTGCACCACATGCTTGCTGCGCGGGAACAATCGACCACCCATTGAAAATGTTAGCTTCTACGACAGCTCGTTGCTCCTTCGGCCGACGTACTGTCGCTACTGAGGCAGAGGGTAAACAGACTTTGCGGCCCACTGCTTCTAATGAGTCCTATCACACCCATCTCCTACCACGCATCCCTTCGTGGCGGCACAACAAAAAATTCGTGGCCGCACGCTGAAGAAAAAAACCGTACATATGATCAACGTTTGCTACCTTCACTTACAGCTTACCTTCAGAATCACACAAATGTAGTACCATGACCCACATTAATGTGAGTATGCGATGTTCACGACTACATAAATTTAATTGCGGAAAAGCACGTAGCAAACTGATGTTCACTGGATGGGTCCTAAGAACAAATTTAATACACTACAGTGACCGCCTACGAACTTATCGTCAAAGAGATAAGTAAATTCTGTATCTTTATGGAGGGTTATAGCTCTCGATGTCCGGTATAGTAAACTGACATACGGCCTGGAGAGTGGTGTGCTGACCACATGCCCCTCCATATCCACATCCAGTGAGGCCAGTGGGCCCTGGATGACACGCCGGACGGTCGGTACCGTTCGGCATTCACGGCCTGTTAGGACGGAGTTTAGTTTCTTTTTTTTATTACTCTAGATGATTTGCGGGAGAAGTGTAACAACATTCGGTTAATGTCAGTAAGACTTGTCATACGTTTATTTAGCGCGAGGCAGTCACAAAAAAAGGTTCAAATGGCTCTGAGCACTATGGGACTTAACATCTGTGGTCATCAGTCCCCTAGAACTTAGAACTACTTAAACCTAACTAACCTAAGGACATAACACACATCCAAGCCCGAGGCAGGATTCGAACCTGCGACCGTAGCCGTCACGCGGTTCCAGACTGAAGTGCCTAGAACCGCACGGCCACACCGGCCGGCGAGGCAGTCACAAAGATGCCTAACAGTATTCTGGTAAAGACTGATGCTGCGAGTCAGTTGAAGACTTGTTAAAGGTCTGAGAGGCGAAAAGCGCAAGGAATCCACCCACGTTCATGTCACGATTATAACGGTAAGGTACACTACATAAATCTTCGAAACTTGCTACAGTTAACGTGTAGTTCTAATTAGCGACGACTATTACAACGGTCTCTTTTTTACTGGCACTCCGACTCTTCCAAGGTCCCAGACCCACAGTGCACAGAGGTTTCAAGCTTTCCAGCGATGTAATTTTGTGAGGTAACATCTCAAGAATGTTCCTGTTCCAATTGTCCCAATGGGGATTCACTAGAGAACGTTACGCGAAGCTGGCTTGACAGATAACAGATCCATTGGGCTAATCTTTCTGTACATGTCTGAAGCAAATGGCAAATGGCAAATGAGTACTATAGACACATTCCTTTCCTTTTCCCATCCCGAATGAGCACACTACTTTACTACCACAGACGTGCCCTCTTCTCTAGGTCTGAACATTTTTATCTAGCACCGAGCTAGAAAGGATAGTGATTCATTTAACTCACAGATGACATTTTACCCTCAGCTGCGTCGAACTATGGAAGGATCTGTATTTGCTTTAATAGTGATTGTTTCTACAATTTTACAATATCTCATCTAGTCGGTTTTGCTTTACCGCTTTACACTACGTGTAAATTTCAGTTTTAGATGTCTATATTCCCTTCTGCACGCGTCATTTGTTTGCAGTTTTATGTTTTATCCTCCCATTAGTTGAACTTGTTATCTAGTAGAAATTTTGTTTCGTTCTTTCTGTGTTGTCTTGCATTTATTTCGCCCGATTCCAATCCCTCTTTGCCTATGCTCTAGTGAATCTCTCAGCAACCCATGGTTACTTTATTTGATTGAAGTCACATTTCTTAAATTTTCATCTGTAATTGTTTCAGTTTTAATCTGCATTTTCGAACTAATAAATTATGACAGAGTTCTCATGCGTTTCTGGAAACCTTTTGTTGTTTAAAGATAACAGAGATGTTAAGTAGGAGGACACATTCCCTTACTCTGAAAGAGCTGCTGCTACCTGTGTGTAGTGCAAAGTGATTTCTGTTCCCTCTACCAAGGTAGATATCTATTTCTGATCGCTTTACCTTTTCTCTTTATCGATTTTTGATTTCATTGGGGAGAATCGGGATCAGCAACGTGTTTGCCGATAAACTGTGTGCTCATTATCCCGCGTTGCCAGTCGATATTGGGAGCTCTCGAGCTTGTGGAGCAGGATAGGAGGGAAAAGAGTGGTCATCATCGACCAGGC
Source organism: Schistocerca serialis cubense (assembly GCF_023864345.2). Taxonomy (NCBI): domain Eukaryota; kingdom Metazoa; phylum Arthropoda; class Insecta; order Orthoptera; family Acrididae; genus Schistocerca; species Schistocerca serialis. The sequence goes on from NC_064639.1 coordinate 345,485,338, forward strand.
TGATGGCCATGAGGACGGCACCTGCCGTGCATCGCGTGTAGAAAGAGAGGAACAGAACCCATAGAACACAAGTTACGAGATTTACGCGTAATAGTGTGTGATGTCATCGAGTTTTAGTATTAATGACAATCGTTTTGGCTTAAATTTCTTAACAATATTTCATCCAATAATACTGGGTATTCAGAAGAACTGTGGAGGTACAGAGGTAGAAGAGAGGTAGGGAAGTGAAGCTGCGATGACGGTTGTGATTTCTGTCTGGATCCCCCAATGGATGAGAATATACTATCCTCCATAAGACAATGGAAAGAAAATACAGTACAAAATACATTTTGTTGTTTTCCAAATATTTATTAAACTAAAATAATACACAGGAAGATGCAACAATTAAATTTTAGATTCATCAAAACAGCCACCCTTTGCTTTCATCACTGCCTAGCACACTCTCGGCATGCGCTGCGTCAGTTTTGCGAAGGTTTCGGTTGGAATTAATCTCCATTCTTGCTGCAGGACCTCCCACAATTATGACCCACTCATGATTTCCCTTTTTCGGATCCTCGTGTCCAGTTCATCCCATAGCAGCTCGATTGGGTTACAATCAGGGGATTGGGGCGGCCATTCCATGTTTTTCAATATTTTAAGAACCTCTAGCGACTTCATATAGTTCTGAGACAAGCGAGAGGTGTGTTTCGGAGCGTTGTATTTAACAATAGTTTTAGAGTTGTTCCTGTGAAATAATAAGTGGCGCTGAACAGACATCCTGTAAGCTATTAGTAAAACGAGCTTATTATCACGATAGCATAACCATCAACACACAACATGAACAGGACTGAGCGCAATAGACCATTGCGATTCATCCCGCTGACAAGGGTAACGCATCAGTAATGGTGGAATATGAGGACTACGTTACGATAATCTGGGTGAAGACGCTTACCTGTAGCTTCCACGCATCCCATCACCGAGAATAATAAGAAAGCCATATGAACTTCTTAGGCGCCCTTCCGTGGGTAACAGTGTGGTCAAGAATCTTCCGCTCAGGTAACTAGATCATGTACATTTCATCCTTTAACGAAGACACACAAGAATGAGAGCAAATCTGCCTAATAGTAGTGACCATTGGTTCCCCAGTATACAAACTGGCGAAGTACTTGTAGAATAGCCTCCGTCCACATATGAAACACTGTGAAGAGCAAATAGAAAACTGAATCAATTACATCAACAAAATGAAGCCTTTTCGACATAGTGATGGTTACGTAGTGTGATGTGCTGACGGTGCCTATCAAAGACTGTATCGTACCTTATACGTGATGTGATCGAGCTATGTAGACACACTCTTAGGTCTTCTTATTTTCTGTAAAGTGGTAGTATCACGATCAGGCGGCACACGTAGCGGTGGAGGCCTGTTAGCTGCAGTTGTACAAACCTTTTCATGGAGAATTTCGAGAGTATTGCTTCAGACACACTGCCAATAAACCCTAGTTGCTTCTTCCTATTCGTTGGCAGCAAGCTGGCCTCATGGACGTGAATAGTTTGACGAGCTGGACATCTCAACAGCGTTAACAGCTACATTCAGTTCACCACAGGTGTAGAAAAAGACAATGGAGTGCCACTACTCGGCATCCTCGTCCGCCCCAAACGAAATGGATACCTTCGACATAGTGTCTACAGAAAACCTACTCACACCGATCTGTACTTGAGTGCCATCAGCCATTGACTCCTGCAACAGCAGAGCGCTGTGTTACAAACACTGGTGTATCGTGCAAGAACGATACCAGACGTCGATAACGCGCTCCGTGAGATGAAGCACTTACGAAAAGTCTCCAGGAAGAGGGACTGAAACGTAAATCAAATGAATGAAGTGATCTCAGGCAAGACTGACAGTAAAACTAGCTACGAGGAGCAGGAAAAGTACCTTGCTCTTTTGCCTTTCTGTGGTTACATGTCTGGCAAAACAAGCCTTCCTGCTGAAAATACACCAAATGAAATTGATCTCTAGACCTCTGATCAAAATCTGGCAACTACTGAGACCAATTATAGACACCGCAGGTCTCAGATCACCTGGGGTTCCAAGATACATTGCAAATGAGCTTAGTTTTACATCGTAGAACATTTTGGGTTATAGAACAACTCCAAAAGAAAAATGAGAGGTTTTATCGACTAAGGCAGTGATTGCTCACTGGCATTAGTCAGTCAGTCACGCAGTAGTCGCCGCCCAAGACAGAATGGTAACATAGAAGTGACAAATTTGTGACATTTAACGATTTTCTAACCAGGAGCGAATTAAATAGGTTCATCTGTGCGCTTTTGCAGTTTACTTTTTGAATCTCTGCGTGTTGATTTAATATTTAATAGGCGAAATTCACGCGTTTTCATCTGTGTCGGAGAGTAAACCGATTTTGTATTACAAGTTCCTGATCAGGAGCGAATTATTTAGTCTCAGCTGTATGCTTTGGTAGTTTAGTGTTTGAATCTCAGCGTGTTAATATAATTTATTAGACACAGTTCTTGCGTTTTCGTGTGGGTCTACTGTAGAGCTTCGAAGTCATGTTAGTAGTCGCTTGTTCGTTTGTTTTGAAAGCTAGTAATCACTTGTTGCCATTAGTCACTCAGGCAACATCCGCCAGCCAAGAAGTAACCTATTTTGTGACATATTACGAGTTCCTGAACAGAAGCGATTTTTGTAGTTTCTCTGTGCGCTTTAATAGTTTATTTTTTGAATTTCTGCGTGTTAAATTTTTAATATACGCAGATCTCGTGCATTCGTAACCGATTTTTGTGACGTATTACAAGTTCCTAACCAGTAACGAATGCTTTAGTCCCACCTGTAACTTTCTGAATCTCTGCATCTCTATATAATTTATTAGACACGGTTATTGCGTTTTCGTCGTGTCTACAGTAGAGTTCCGCAGAGCTTGTCGATTGTCGTTTGTTTTGTCTGTGTAGCGTAGTTTTCCATGCTCGTATTATGGATAGTGATTATGATTGCTGAATGCGAACGCGAGCTCAGCTGGTAACGCTTCGCTCTCAGCTCCAAGCTGCGACGGTTTCGGTTACACAGCTTGGATGTGGGCTGGCTATTTGGATCCGTCGGACGTCCAGCGCGATCCATGAGTCCGTAAATTGGTCCGAAGCTCATTTAATGTTCGCATTGAGGTCGCCTCGGGACATCGCAGGCGGTGAAATGCTTCCCAGGAGGCCGAATGTAAGGCCTATGAAAAACAGATTCCAGGAGGTGTCAGTGGCTAACGCTGTCCCTCAGAGAGATACAGTCGCTTTTAATGCTTCACAGGAAGGTTCTCAGCCTGCAAGATCGGTTCCGTCACAGAGGGTGGGATTACTGGTAGTTGGGAGCTCCAATATTAGGAACATCATGGGACCCCTTAGGGACGTGGTTGCCAAGAAGGGGAAGGAAAATGACTGCAGACCATATGCATAAGTGGTGGAGTCATTCCAGAAGTGGAACGAGTCCTTCTTGATGCCACGAAGAGCGCAGGGTGCAGCCAATTGCAGATGGCGGCTCACATCGGTACCAATGATGTGTGTCGCTTTCGCTAGGAAAAGACTGTCTTTGGTTTCGAGCGGGTATCAGACGTAGTAAAGCTTGCTAGTTTTGTTAGCGAGATGAAAGTAGAGCTCACCATTTGCTACACAAAACAGATCAAATGGTTCAAATCGCTCTGAGCACTATGGGACTTAACATCTGAGGTCATCAGTCACCTAGAACTTAGAACTACTTAAACCTAACTAACCTAAGGACATCACACACATCCATGTCCAAGGCAGGATTCGAACGGGCGACCGTAGCGATCGCGCGGTTCCGGACTGAAGTGCCTAGAACCGCTCGGCCACACCGGCCGGCCAAAACAGATCAAGACAGCGTTGCAGAAAAAACGAAAAAAGCTTGCCAAATTCAAACGAAAGCAAAATCCCCAAGAATTGGCTATCTTTTGCAGGAGTGTGGATTTCAATGCGTGTTGGTTATAATAGTACCTAAAGTATTTTAGCAGCAAGACACAGTCAATCAGACAATGCGTTCTCCGCGCGATAGCAATGGAAATACTTATCGATGACAGTGCCACTAAAGCAGAGTTGCTAAACACACCCTTTCGAAAATCCTTCAGGAAAGGGGACCAGGTAAATATTACAGAATTCGAATCAAGAACGGCTGCCGACATGGGTAACTTAAAAGTAGATATTCTCGGATAGTAAAGCAACTTAAATTACTTGATAAAAGCTATTCTTTCGGCTCAGACTGTATACCAGTTAGGGCCCTTTCAGAATATGCTGATCCAGTAGCTCCATACTTAACAATCATATACAATCGCTCGCTCGACGAAAGATGCGTACCCAAAGACTGGAAATTTGCACATATAGCACAAATATTCAAGAAAGGCAATAGAATAAATCCTCTAAATTACAGGCCCATATCATTAACGTCGATGTTTTGGAACACATTGGCCTACATTGTGATAGAACTTTATGAAATACTTCGGAGAGAACGGTCTATTGATGCACAATCAACACGGATTTAGAAAACGCGGTAGTTGTAGAACACAGCTAGCTCTTTACTCACACAGAGTGCTGTGTGCTATCGACAAGCGATTTCAAATTGATTCCGTATTTCTACAGAGATTTCCAGTTCGCTTTTGACACCGCACATCACAAGCGGCCTGCAATCACATTGCGTGCTTATGGAATATTCTCTCAGTTATGTGCCGGGTTCGTGATTTCCTCTCAGAGAGGTCCCAGTTCGTAGTAACTGATGGAAAGTCACCGAATAAAACAGAAGTAATATCTGATATTCCGCAGGGTAGTGTTATGGGCCTTCTGCTGTTTCTTATCTTTATAACCGATTTAGGAGGTAATATGAGCAGTTGTCTTAGATTGTTTGCAGATGATTCAGTCATTTATCGTCTAGTAATGTCACCAGAAGATAAAAACAAATAGCGAAACTATTTAGAAAAGATACTGGTAATCGACCCTAAATAATGAAAAGTATGAGATCATCCACATGAGTGCTAAAAGGAATCCGTTAAACTTCGGTTGAACGATAAATCAATCAAATGCGACTAAATACCTAGAAATTACAAATGCGAACAACTCAAACTGGAAAGAAAACAGAGAAAATTTTGTGGGAAAGCGAACAAGAAACTGCATTTTATTGGCAGAACACTCAGAAGATGCAACAGATCTACTAAAGAAACTGCCTACAGTACGCTTGTCCTTCCTCTTTTGAATGACTGCTGCGCAGAAGGGATTCTTACGAGAAAGGATTAACAGAGTACATCAAGAAAATTCAAAGATGGACCGCATATTTTGTATAATCGAATAATAGGAGGAGAGTGTCACGAACATGATACAGGATTTGAGATAAACATCAGTGAAACAAATGCGTTTCCCATTGTGACGGGAGCTTCTCCTCTGAATGCGAAAATGTTTTGTTGATGCCATTCTACTTAGAGGGAACCAACATTATGACAAAATAAAAGAAATCAGAGCTCGTATGGAAAGATATAGATGTTCGCTTTTTTCTCAAGCTGTTCGAGAGTGGGATAATACAGAATTATTGTCAAAGAGGTTCGATGAACGCTCTGCCTGGCACTTAAGAGTAGATGTAGACGTAGATGTAGATGTAAGCTACCAGTTGAGCGCTCGGTCAACAGATAAAATCTGACGAAACCTCCGTCGCATTAACAGCTTTCCAGTTAACGGCTTCTGTAACAGTGTAATTAAAGAAGCTAGCGAAATGTAAATCATTGATAACTCCCGTAATATAGACGGTGGCATGTAGCTCAGCGCAGCGTGAAATCCAGCGATCTTGGGGCTGAAGGGGGCGCATCGAACGCTAAGTCAACGTATGCCAATCTATGGCGATGCCGTGAGTACCCGTGACATCACAGCCGACAGTTATGTATACAAGGGCGTACCAGTAGCTCCCTGGCAGTCATTCAACATGAATGCGCGTGGCATTTTAACCACCTGGCGTTACTGGAAATGCTGGAAGTCCGAAACATTGTGCTCAATGTCATCACCACGAGACTCAGCATTCTTACAATAAATTTTATGTTTGTTTCCTCAAAAATGCAATCGACTCGCAGTAAGTCTGTTAGACTGATTCGTTGTCAGCTTACCAATGTCTTAAACGCTATCATTCTGTATCAATGACATACAGATTTCTTAATTTTTGTGATAATTATTGTAGGTTTCAGAATCAGACTGCTATCCAACACTATTGTTGCACAAGCCAAGTGTAGCAGAAGGATAAAGCAGAGACGGAGTCAAGTATATGTATCTAATAAAAATGGAAAACAACTTCGTAGGCTTTGTTGGCATAGTAAGTCTTGAAAATTTCTTGGGATTTGCTGACGGATCCTAAAAACAACATGATTCAATATTTCGGCGATCTGTCTGCCCACCATTTCAGGTGAACTCTGCTGTTGCTGTTGAGACTCGCTGCAAACTGATGTCAAGGCTGAAAATCGTCGTCCTATATAAACTCTGTACCGTAATCGCGCAGGTGCCAACCATCATGGTTGCTGCTCTCCAAAACAAAGAGTGTGGAATGAAAAGTAATGCCTCCACCTTCGTTACCTGGGTTTGGATGGGAATATTTTAATAAATATGGTCTTTAATTGCCAATATTCACTTTTCCACATAATCACCAGCCAATTGGATACATTTCTGCCAACGATGAACAAGTTTTCTGAGGGCGTCACTGAAGAAGTCGACACTCTGTTGCCGCAACTACAGTCTTACAGTTCTCTCAACGTCTTCATAAGAAGCATAATGATGCCCCCGCAGATCGTTTTTCATTATCAGGAAGAGATGGAAGTCAGACGGTGCTAAATCTGGACTGTATTGAGGGTGCCGTACGGTGGTGAGATTCAGTCTCTGAAGTTCTGCTGTGGTGGCGTGTGAAATGTGTGATTTAGCATTGTCATGCTGCAGGAAAACATTTCCTTTTTCCTTTAGGACCTTTGTTAGCCATCGTTTAGAGTTCGCAGCGTTGTGATGTAACGCTCTGAATTTATTGTAGTTCCACGATCAAGAAAATCAACATGGATAACACCTTCTGCATTCCAGAACACTGGGGCCATGATTTTTCCAGCTGAGGGCTGCGTCTTGAATTTGTTTTTCTAGGTCGAGTCTTTCTGTCGGTATTCCATAGACTGACGTTTCGTCTAAGGGTTTGGAATGATGTACCCATGTTTCGTCTCCTCTCGGAATTGAATGGAGAAAAGCGTCACTTTCATTCTCGTAACGCGAAAGGAGTTCCTGGCAAATTTCAAGCTTGTGCGCTTTCATTTCAGGAGTCAGCATCCGGGGTACCCATCGTACACAGATCTTCCAATAGCAAAGCAAAACAGTAATGTGAGCTACACATTCTTGTGAAATGCCGATTGTGCTTGCAGTTTATTTCTGAGTGATACGACTATCGTTCTGAGTCAATCTGTCAACATTTTGCTCGTGAAACTTGTGAAAGTCGGTGGTTGCTGTCACGGGGCGTCCAACTCTGTTTGTCACGCAGGAAGATGTTCCTGCCTCAACATCTTTAAACACACTCACCCAAAGACCCATATTACTCACATCAACACAATTACCATAAACTGTTTTCATTCTCTGATGAATCTCCTTTGGGGTGACACCTTCTGCTGTCAAGAATTCAACGACTGCACCTTGCTTAAAACGCTTTAACAACCTTCTGCGCAGGGCTCCATACTTTACACTGTAACAGCACAGCTGTGAATCATGTAAAATAACTATGCAGTCTTCTTAGATACATTTGGGCTTACATGGCCACTATGAGACAATGAATGCTTGTTGTTTACAAATGGCACGCCCGTGAACAATTTCGAAAAGATTTTTAGTGAAAATTCATCGAGTAAAAGCAATTTTTAATAGCACAAGTCCAGGAAAGGTAAAAACTACTAAAATGATTAGCATAAAGGACTGCGTGAAGGAAGGATCACTGTTGAAACAGATAAGGTTAAATTGGCTTATAAATAAAACTAATTTTGTGGATAAATGTAACTTTTTCTTGTTAATTGCAAATAGTAGGACAAATTTGAGCAAACAAATATGGCGAAATGAGTCATTCGACAGATAACCTAACAATTTGGAATAAGCTGCAGTAATGAATACAAGAGAAATAAAATACTAAGGAAAACAGAAGATGAGAATGAGTAGTATTATAAGTGTGGAGAGATGCTAAGCTCCAGTAATTTAAAATCTAGTGAGGACAATGTGCGTGATCAACTCCATGATCGATAGTTTAATAGTCGATAACGATTGCCTGTGTCGGGTGCCATTGTTACTGCAACAGTTTTCTGGCACATTATACTTTCCTCCTAGAGAATCAACAGGAAGTAGCAGTAACGAAGAATTATCAAATTACACCCAGAAAGTTATTTTTGTAGCAGTTTTCTCGTGGAATGTCGTCCAAACCTTCTAGTTAGCAAACTTAAAGCTCCTTAGGTAACCAGCTACTCGGAATAGTCTTGCCTTGACGACCATTGTAACGCCGACTCCATTACTCCTTCCTGTGTCGTGTCTTAATTACACTTCTGACTCTAATCCAGGTCTCCCAGGAAACAGCTGCTCTTAACAAGGACAACGGAGATATTCATTAGAGGATGAAAGTTTCTTATCCAGGCGATACAGTTATGTGATTTGTCGTTGCTATTCTTCGTCTTTATTTGTGGCGTAAGTCTGGTTACGTAGTACTACCAGCTCCACACGTTTTCGTGATTGCCCGACTATTAACGCTATCACACTGTACTGCGTAACAGTTCTACTTGCAACTGTAGCCCCAGGTATTAGTTTTCCTTACAATATATCAGTGAACGATCAACAGTAAGCGTTAAAACATGAAAGCGAAAAACCAATTGCATGTGAAAACTCGTTTTGTACGTGAGAGTCTCGTATTATTACGACACACCATTAGTCTCACATTTTTACATAGTACAGCCAACTGTATCAGCAGTTTTGTAGCAGTACTGGAAGGAATGCTTCGAAACCGCTCTGCTTCCTCAGTGCTCCATAATTTCGTGAAAAACAATTTTCCACGTCAAGAAGCCACGTGAGATATTGAAGGCTACGACAGAAACGAGCAAAGCTATGTTGTAGTAAGAGAGTTCAGACGAAGATTGGTGATTTGCCAAGATAAAAAGCTCGCCTTTCCCACCGGGAAAACGTCAGTGGAGTGGATTGATAGAAAACGAACTAAATAATTTCTAGTACAAATTTTTTCATGAACTCCCATGATATCATTATATTTGACATATCTGTCTACAAAATGGTTCAAATGGCTCTGAGCACTATGGGACTCAACTGCTGAGGTCATTAGTCCCCTAGAACTTAGAACTAGTTAAACCTAACTAACCTAAGGACATCACAAACACCCATGCCCGAGGCAGGATTCGAACCTGCGACCGTAGCGGTCTTGCGGTTCCAGACTGCAGCGCCTTTAACCGCACGGCCACTTCGGCCGGGTATCTGTCTACAGTCTGTTCTGATGCCGCCCGCAAGGAATTCCTCTCCTGCGTTAAGGTCTTAATCTCAGAGTAACACCCTACGTCCTCAAGTATCTCTGTCTTCCCCTACACTTTTTACCCTATACAGTTCGCTCTAGTACTGTGGATGTCTTAACCTATGCCTTATCATTCTATCCCTATTCTTGTCAGTGTTATCCAAATGCTCCTTTCTTCGCCGATTCTGCGGAGAACGTCCTATTTTCTTGAATAAACAGTCAACCTGATTTTCAACTCTATTCTGTAGCACCACACCTGAAACCCGTCCATTCTCTTCTGTTCCGGTAACTCCACTGGCAAGGCTTCACTGCCATACAATGCAGTGATTCTAATGTACGTTCTCAGAAATATTAAGAACAACGTTTTACACTAATAGACTTCTCTTGGCCAGGAATGCCGTCTTTGCCTGTGCTAGTCTGCTTGGTATGTCCTCCTTGCTTCGTCTGTTCTCGATAAGTTTGCTTCGAAGATAGCAGAGTTCCTTGCCTTTGTTTATTTCTTGATCCCCAATACTGATGTTAAGTTTTACGCTCTTCTCATTTCTGCTACTACTTATTAGTTTCGTCTTTTTCCGGTTACTCTCAACACCTATCCTATATTCATTAGACTTCATTCTGTTAGACAGATCCTGTAATTCTTCACCACTTTCACTGAGGATAGCAATGTAATCAGCGAATCTTGCCATTTGTATCCTTTCACCTTGAATTTATATCCCATTCTTGAACCTTTCGTTTATTCCCATTATTTCTCCTTCGATATATAGACTGAACAACAGTCCGTGGTCTACACCCTTTTTAACCGAGCATTTCGCTCGTTGTCTCCCAGTCTTGTTCTTCCGTTATGTTTCATGGACATAATTGTATATTATCCGCCCTTTCCCATGATTTACACCCATTTTTTCACAATTTCGAATAACTTGCACGACTTTACGTTTTCGAACGCTTTCTCAGGGTCGACCAATACTACAAGTGTGTCCCGATTTTTCTTAAATCTGGCCTGCATTATCAATCGTAACGTTCGAAGTGTCTCTTTACCTTTCTTAAAGCCAAAATTTTCTGTAAAGAACTCGTTTACAGATAACGCCAGCATTATACGTCTTGGTTGGTTGTGGGAAACGTTTCTGTCTCGCGAATTTTGTAAAATGGTTCAAATGGCTCTGAGCACTATGGGACTTAACTTCTGACGTCATCAGTCCCCTAGAACTTAAAACTAATTAAACCTAACTAACCTAAGTACATCATACCCATTCATGCCCGAGGCAGGATTCGAACCTGCGGTCACCCGGTTTCAGGCTGTAGTGCCTAGAACCGCTCGGCCACCCCGAACGGCGCGTATTTTGTAGACTTCATCTTTGCAGACGTACCTGGCAGAGTTTTCAGCTGTATTTTGTTAATCATATACCGGGCAAATATGCTGTCAACTTTTATTTAAGATATTCACATTAGATAATCGGTTTCAGAATTGCACAAAGTCATCTAAAAATGATCGCAAAATTGTTCTCATTAATCCATATCTCTTTACGCTTTCCAAATTGACAGGCGTGCTTCCCACTCACCACTTGCGAGTGTTTTACTTCCATAGAACATTTTCTTGCTCAAATTAAAACCTAAATTTGTTATCAGTAGTCGTCTTTTAGCGAGACGCGCCTTGTTTTACTGTGTTGTCAGTCCGCCTCTTCCGTCATTTGCTATTCCGCTTCCAACGTTTCAGAGTTTCTTTACTTTGTGAACTACGAGATCCCCAGTTTCGATGTTTATTGCTAATTTCACTTCTGCTAGTTCTCGACACTTCCTCTTTGTTTAGTTAACTCTCAGGTAGACTTTTGCCCTGACAAATCTACAGTTGCGTAGTTTTTGTACATTACGTGAATGACGTAGCAAAAAGTAGTTTCGGTAGCATTGGTAGGGAAACAAATAAATGGATATGAGTGAAAGAAACTGGCAGCTGACGACTTCTCTTTATTTATTAGTTTGTTTAGTTGTTTGTTTTGCACACAATCACAACCTCATTCAGTGCTACACCATTTATATCCTCAGGAACATTAACACCATAAATTGCATTCTATAAGCAATGAAAATTAGTTGATCGCGTAACATCTGCACTTTTATGTAACAAAAGGAATTGCTTTTAACGCATGTTCATTATATATATGTTGTTTATGAATAACAGGAACGTAAGTTCGACGAAGTGACGAAATATTGAAGCGAAGTTTTACATATTTTTGTTTCCCGTTTTTTAAATTTTACCTTTTTGTTGGGGAACTTGCGTTTTCTGATACTAAATGATGAATCTGTATTGTTTTCTTTATTTTTATTACAAGTTCCCTCTGTTTCTCGTTACAAATCAACAATTTTCTAATTAGAACTAATCTGTGTACTGTCAGTTTCAGTTTTGCTATAAATACAGTTTACTTGTAGGTAACAGACAGGAGGATAACTATTTGGAACAAAACTATCCACGCTCAGTTTCTAAACGGTTTTGTTTTTTGTGGAATCTATAAAGACGCTGATTGCATACGTAAATAAGGCTGTCGTTATGGGGTAGTGCCCGACAGGTATGTAAGACAGGTAACTTAGGTGTAAAGCGTGTATGATCTCAACTGACCAAAGCTACTACGAAAATTACCGTAATCTACGCTTACTGTGTTACTGTATGGTAGCCTACGAGAGTCATACAGCTCTACTCTCAGCTGATATTTTGAAGTCGATATTGTAATATGAATATCTTGAAAATAAGTCAGGTAAATGGAAACTAGCGCAGTGCATAGCTTAACATAGCGTTGACTTCCATCGTTATAGCGACAAAGATCTGAGCAGGTGTAATATTTCTTCTTCTATTACAAACCCAGTTCCTTTTGCCATTTCTTGTTCACTTCTGCTTCAACTCTTCGTTATTCTGGGTCATAGAAGATGATGCCAGGTACCAGCATTTCGGTACTGACAAAGGTGAAACGCCGCTTGAATACAGTGTAATTTGCAAGTATTGCTATTCGAACTGTTTCTAATGAGAACATTTGCTGCAGACTTTCGATATTGATCCAAAAGACATTATGTCCGAATTTATTGATAGTTCTAGGAGTGGTCCCCGCTGTCTTGCGTGCATCGCTTCTCGGGCTGTTTACCTAATTAGATTACATGCATTAGCACGATTGCAGTGTACCGTGGGCTAAAGATAAAAAGCTCGCCTTTCCCACCGGGAAAACGTCAGTGGAGTGGATTGATAGAAAACGAACTAAATAATTTCTAGTACAATTTTTTTCGTGAACTCCCATGATATCATTATATTTGATATATCTGTCTACAGTCTGTTCTGATGCCGCCCGCAAGGAATTCCTCTCCTGCGTTAAGGTCTTAATCTCAGAGTAACACCCTACGTCCTCAAGTATCTCTGTCTTCCCCTACACTTTTTACCCTATACAGTTCGCTCTAGTACTGTGAATGTCTTAACCTATGCCTTATCATTCTATCCCTATTCTTGTCAGTGTTATCCAAATGCTCCTTTCTTCGCCGATTCTGCGGAGAAAGTCCTATTTTCTTGAATAAACAGTCAACCTGATTTTCAACTCTGTTCTGTAGCACCACACCTGAAACCCGTCCATTCTCTTCTGTTCCGCTAACTCCACTGGCAAGGCTTCACTGCCATACAATGCAGTGATTCTAATGTACGTTCTCAGAAATATTAAGAACAACGTTTGACACTAATAGACTTCTCTTGGCCAGGAATGCCGTCTTTGCCTGTGCTAGTCTGCTTGGTATGTCCTCCTTGCTTCGTCTGTTCTCGATAAGTTTGCTTCGAAGATAGCAGAGTTCCTTGCCTTTGTTTACTTCTTGATCCCCAATACTGATGTTAAGTTTTACGCTCTTCTCATTTCTGCTACTACTTATTAGTTTCGTCTTTTTCCGGTTACTCTCAACACCTATCCTATATTCATTAGACTTCATTCTGTTAGACAGATCCTGTAATTCTTCACCACTTTCACTGAGGATAGCAATGTAATCAGCGAATCTTGCCATTTGCATCCTTTCACCTTGAATTTAAATCCCATTCTTGAACCCTTCGTTTATTCCCATTATTTCTCCTTCGATATATAGACTGAACAACAGTCCGTGGTCTACACCCTTTTTAACCCAGCATTTCGCTCGTTGTCTTCCAGTCTTGTTCTTCCGTCATGTTTCATGGACATAATTGTATATTATCCGCCCTTTCCCATGATTTACACCCATTTTTTCACAATTTCGAATAACTTGCACGACTTTACGTTTTCGAACGCTTTCTCAGGGTCGACCAATACTACAAATGTGTCCTTATTTTTCTTAAATCTGGCCTGCATTATCAATCGTAACGTTCGAAGTGTCTCTTTACCTTTCTTAAAGCCACAATTTTCTGTAACGAACTCGTTTACAGATCACGCCAGCGTTATACGTCTTGGTTGGTTGTGGGAAACGTTTCTGTCTCGTGAATTTTGTAAAATGGTTCAAATGGCTCTGAGCACTATGGGACTTAACTTCTGAGGTCATCAGTCCCCTAGAACTTAAAACTAATTAAACCTAACTAACCTAAGGACATCATACACATTCATGCCCGAGGCAGGATTCGAACCTGCGGTCACCCGGTTTCAGACTGTAGTGCCTAGAACCGCTCAGCCACCACGGACGGCGCGAATTTTGTAGACTTCATCTTTGCAGATGTACCTGGCAAAGATTTCAGCTGTATTTTGTTAATCATATACCGGGCAAATATGCTGTCAACTTTTATTTAAGATATTCACATTAGATAATGGGTTTCAGAATTGCACAAAGTCATCTAAAAATGATCGCAAAATTGTTCTCATTAATCCATATCTCTTTACGCTTTCCAAATTGACAGGCGTGCTTCCCACTCACCACTTGCGAGTGTTTTACTTCCATAGAACATTTTCTTGCTCAAATTAAAACCTAAATTTGTTATCAGTAGTCGTCTTTTAGCGAGACGCGCCTTGTTTTACTGTGTTGTCAGTCCGCCTCTTCCGTCATTTGCTATTCCGCTTCCAACGTTTCAGAGTTTCTTTACTTTGTGAACTACGAGATCCCCAGTTTCGATGTTTATTGCTAATTTCACTTCTGCTAGTTCTCGACACTTCCTCTTTGTTTAGTTAACTCTCAGGTAGACTTTTGCCCTGACAAATCTACAGTTGCGTAGTTTTTGTACATTACGTGAATGACGTAGCAAAAAGTAGTTTCGGTAGCATTGGTAGGGAAACAAATAAATGGATATGAGTGAAAGAAACTGGCAGCTGACGACTTCTCTTTATTTATTAGTTTGTTTAGTTGTTTGTTTTGCACACAATCACAACCTCATTCAGTGCTACACCATTTATATCCTCAGGAACATTAACACCATAAATTGCATTCTATAAGCAATGAAAATTAGTTGATCGCGTAACATCTGCACTTTTATGTAACAAAAGGAATTGCTTTTAACGCATGTTCATTATATATATGTTGTTTATGAATAACAGGAACGTAAGTTCGACGAAGTGACGAAATATTGAAGCGAAGTTTTACATATTTTTGTTTCCCGTTTTTTAAATTTTACCTTTTTGTTGGGGAACTTGCGTTTTCTGATACTAAATGATGAATCTGTATTGTTTTCTTTATTTTTATTACAAGTTCCCTCTGTTTCTCGTTACAAATCAACAATTTTCTAATTAGAACTAATCTGTGTACTGTCAGTTTCAGTTTTGCTATAAATACAGTTTACTTGTAGGTAACAGACAGGAGGATAACTATTTGGAACAAAACTATCCACGCTCAGTTTCTAAACGGTTTTGTTTTTTGTGGAATCTATAAAGACGCTGATTGCATACGTAAATAAGGCTGTCGTTATGGGGTAGTGCCCGACAGGTATGTAAGACAGGTAACTTAGGTGTAAAGCGTGTATGATCTCAACTGACCAAAGCTACTACGAAAATTACCGTAATCTACGCTTACTGTGTTACTGTATGGTAGCCTACGAGAGTCATACAGCTCTACTCTCAGCTGATATTTTGAAGTCGATATTGTAATATGAATATCTTGAAAATAAGTCAGGTAAGTGGAAACTAGCGCAGTGCATAGCTTAACATAGCGTTGACTTCCATCGTTATAGCGACAAAGATCTGAGCAGGTGTAATATTTCTTCTTCTATTACAAACCCAGTTCCTTTTGCCATTTCTTGTTCACTTCTGCTTCAACTCTTCGTTATTCTGGGTCATAGAAGATGATGCCAGGTACCAGCATTTCGGTACTGACAAAGGTGAAACGCCGCTTGAATACAGTGTAATTTGCAAGTATTGCTATTCGAACTGTTTCTAATGAGAACATTTGCTGCAGACTTTCGATATTGATCCAAAAGACATTATGTCCGAATTTATTGATAGTTCTAGGAGTGGTCCCCGCTGTCTTGCGTGCATCGCTTCTCGGGATGTTTACCTAATTAGATTACATGCATTAGCACGATTGCAGTGTACCGTGGGCTAACACTATTACACGTCCAATTGATCGCCTCCGCGACCGGCCCCGAGTGACGTGGCCGCCGGCTGTCCACTCCCCTGTTCCAGGCTGCCTACGTGCAAGTTAATGGCAACCAATCCGGTCGATCGGTTTGACTGGAGGCAGCTGCGTTCCGTGACACAGCGCCAACTATTGTAGTAATTGTAGGGGAACACGGTTAAGGTGAACTTGTATTTACACTGCATTCGAGTGGTACCGACATTTACATCACAACATAAATTTTCAGTGGACTCTGTAAGCCAATGAAGACGCTATTTCATAAGGGCAGTGCGTGATCTTGAACGCTCAGAACCTCACGAAAATCGACAACCCATATTACGCGATATTCGCATGCAGAACCATACGTCTTCTTTTTTACGCGAGACATTTCAATATCACCCGCCACGCGGAGTGGTCGCGCGGTCTAGGGCGCCACGTCACGGATTGCACGGCCCCTCCCGCCGGAAGTTCGAGTGCTCCTTCGGGCGTGGGTGTGTTTGTTGTTCTTAGCATAAGTTAGTTTAAGCAGTGTGTAACCCTAGGGACCGATGACCTTAGCAGTTTGGTCCCTTAGGAATTCACACACATTTGAACATTGGAATATCACCAAGGTCTAAGAGAGGAACAGTGGCAACACGAAGAAACAAAGTATCTCTATAATAGGACCAAAAACAATGGAAAGACAACAAAAATTGCCATACGCTTGATACTTATTTTCTTACGCCATATAATTTGTACAAGAGAAGAACAGTTGATTTTCTGACATTACAGTATGAAAAATCACGAGTTACACGATCATCATCTCGTCATCAGATCTCACTCTGAGCTAAGTAGTCAACTATCTGCACCTAAGTGATACTCTTTATTAGAACATGCTTGTCAAAAGGCTGTCTGTTGTACTGATGTATCAGCTTCGTCTTTTTAAAATGTAGTTAGTGTATCGTCTGGTACTGGACTGCCTGAATCCAGAAGTCATGGTGAACGTGTAAAAGTAGCTTTAGTCAGATAAGCATCTAGTTCTGTTCCACTTGACCTGACCACTTAGGTAAAATCCCACACCTAGCTTTATCGCCAGAGTCACAAAGTCTATATATCATCGTGGATAGTCGTTTTGCTGCCAATGTCTCCGATGGTTTTACAGTTCCCTTTGAATAATCTTGCAAAACTATCAGTTCAGGATAAAAAACTTTGCAATTTTGATACTGCACTTATTTTAGACACAGATATATAATGCAATAACACCACTCAATAGCCATTCTGCATCTGGGCTGTGATATATCAATTAGCATGCATCTTGGGGCGTAGAGTCCGATCCTATCTTTCAATGTAGGCAAGGCATGTAATATTTTTGATATTTTCCGTATTTCGAAGTTTACTGTTTCCTGTCTAGATATGTAACTTTTCGTTATTTTTGCTAGAAGATCTACGAATAATCACTAAATTGCAAGTGTGATAAAGAAATGAAAAAAGAAAAGTATCTTTCATGTCCTTAGAGCCATTATTCTCATACGAAACAATATTGAGTTCTCCTTTTCTGAATGACTTCTTCTTGTCCTTCTTTTTAAGTCTGTGAATGTTCGCCAGTACTGCTTTCATTCTACTCCGTATCTAAGAAAATTGATGTGGTAGAGAAAAGGTTATTTTGCCAATGAATTCGGCACCCCAAAATTAGGTAAATCAACCCATTCAGAAACCAGACCCAGAAAGAAGTCGCAGGTTCGAATCCTGCCTCGGGCATGGATGTGTGTGATGTCCTTAGGTTAGATAGGTTTAAGTAGTTCTAAGTTCTAGGGGACTGATGACCACAGCAGTTGAGTCCCATAGCGCTCAGAGCCATTGCACAAGGCGAAGGAATTTCATTGACATAGCTTGAGAATCGTTATTTAATTTTTCTTTAATTTAGTTGACATTTACTCAGTCAATTAACGTCTTCAAGCATAAGGCATAGGGTCTTCAAAATCGGTACATCAGCGTAAGAATCTTTTAAAATCTGACACGCATACATTGTCAGACCAAAAATTGTATGCATAGAACATACACTAATCCTCTCGCTGAGAGAAATTAATTATAAAGGGTTGTTATAAATTTTAATTATAAACTCGAGAAATTAAATTTAGGTAATTACTTTTTTGTGTATTTTCGGGTACGTTTTTTGCAGTCCTGGTACACAACAAAACCCTCGCGATACAGCACCGCAAAATGACGCTAGAGGAGCCAGAAGCAGGTGGCGCACCCTATCGAACAAAAATGAACTATCGTGCGGTAACCCGTTTTTTGTATGTAAAAGAAAACCATATTTCATCATTCTATAGTGAGTTGGCAGATGTGTACGTTAACAATGTGCTTCAATATGACAGAATGTCATTCTGACACAGGCGCTTCGTGTGTGAACAAACAAGGCTGAATGAAGAAGAAATGGCAGACCTTTTCTGTGTGTAGAACCTGGATTCGCAGCAGCAGGACCTGGTCTCCGAAGGACTTTGTATCACAATCGAGGCGATACTGGAAAAGGAAAGTCAGACGTGGATCTGTTATCAGCACTTACAACAACTTGGACGTGACAGAGATCGCCACCAGTTGGCTTTCGTGACTTTCGAAAAGTCCAACGGACCTAGAAGGGATGCGGCAATGTTGCAACTGTATCAATCCAGTCAGTATGTACAGGGAGTGGACAAAAACATGGAAACACCAAAAACATAACAAATTTTCCATTTTTTAAAGATGTCAGTCTTCTGTCTGGTTTGCTGAGCCATGTCACAAATGTGCCAAACGTTTTCAGCTAACAGCAGCGATTGCACCCTACGCCTTCAGTTATTTACTAGATGTATTCCAATCTCTGTCTTCCTCTCTACAGTTTTTATTCTCCACAGCCCCCTCTAGTCCATGGAGGTTATTCCATGATGTCTTAACACAAATCTTATTATCCTGTCCCTTATTTTTCCCTTCCTCGCCGATTCAGCGGAGAATCTCCTCATTCCTTACCTTATTAGTCCACCTAATATTCGATGATAGTCCAAAGCCTCACATCTCAAATGTTTCGATTTTCGTCTCTTCCGGTTTTCCCCGGGTGAATTTTTGAGCACCGTAAAATTATGGCTCCAAAGGTACATTCTCAGACATTTCTTCTGCAAATTAAGGCCTATGTTTGATACTAGAAGAATTATCTTACCCTGGAATGCCCTTTTTTCTAGTGCTAGTCCGCTTTTCATGACATCCTTGCTGCATCCCTCATGGATTATTTTCCTGCGAAGGTAGCAGATTTCGTTAATTCAAATGTTGGCCGAGCGGTTCTAGGTGCTACGGTCTGGAACCGCGCGACCGCTAAGGTCGCAGGTTCGAATCCTGCCTCGGGCATGGATGTGTGTGATATCCTTAGGTTAGTTAGGTTTAAGTAGTTCTAAGCTCTAGGGGACTGATGACCTCAGCAGTTAATCCCATAGTGCTCAGAGCCATTTGAACCACTTAACATCAGTCCCCTAGAACTTAGAACTACTTACCGTAGTGGTAGCGCGGTTCCAGACTGAAGTGCCTAGAACCGCTCGGCCACACCGGCCGGCCTTTCACTAATTTCGTCTACTTTGTGATCCATAAGTCTGATGTTAAGTAGGGCAAGAAGACAAGGAATTCCGATAAGATGAGTATAGGATAGTATCAACAGCAGCGGAAAATAGTGTCGCCGGCGTAGGATTCGTTATGCAGAGGAAGGTAGGGCAGAGGATGAGTTACTATGTACTGTACATATATAGGGCTTTCAGAATCGACAGCAAACGAATACCAACAATGATAGTTCAGGTATACATGCCGAAATACCGACGTAACAGGTTGAAGAGTTACAGAACGAACATGAGAATACTGAACGGGTAATTAAAAATTAATAGTCGTTTGGGACTGGAATGCGTTTGTGTTGGAGGGAGTAGAAGATAGGGTCACGGGATAATACGGACTTAGTACTAGGAATGAGAGAGGAAAGAGACTAATTGAGTTCTGCAATAAATTTCAGCAAGTAACAGCGAATGCTCTGTTCAAGAATCACAGGGGAAGGAGCTATACTTGGAGATGGCCGGGAAATGCGGGAAGATTTCAGTTAAAGTACATCATGTCACCGTCAGGCAGAGATCGTGAAATCAGATATTGGATAGTAAGGCCTACCCAGGAGCACACATATTTCCAAATCACAGTTTAGTAGTGATGAAAAGTAGGCTCAAGTTTAAGAGATTAGTCAACAAGAATCAATAGGTGAGGAATTGGGATACGGAAGTACTAAGCAATGAAGAGATAAACTTGAAATTCTCTAAGGATATAAATATTGCAATAAGGAATAACTCTACAGGCATTTCACTTAAGAGGAATGAACGTCCCTAAAAAGGGCAATCGTAGAAGTTGGAAAGAAAAGTATAGGTACAAAGAAAGTAACTGCGAAGAAAACATGGGTAACAGAAGAAATACTTCAGTTGATTGACGAAAGAAAGTAAACTGAGACCCACAGAAATAGAAGTCGCTGAGAATTGAAAGAAATAGGAAACGCAGGCAAGTTAAGACGAAATGATTCCACGAAAAATGTGAAGTACTCGAAAAATAATAGCTTGTCGGTAGGACTGATTCAGAATATAGAAACATTAAGAGTGCAATGGGAATTGCGCTGTTGAATGCAGAAGAGAGAGACGATAGGAAGAAAGAGCATATGGAAGGCTTCCGGAGGGGAAAGATTTGTCCTATGTGATAGAAGTAGAAATAGGAGACGATATAGTATAGATAGTAAATTCAGTATTAGAATAAGAATTTAAAAGAGCTTTAGAAGACTTAAGTTCGAATAACGCAGTGAGATATATAAATGTCATCAGAACTTCTAAAATAATTGGAGGACGTATCAAATGGTTCAAATGGCTCTGAGCACTATGGGACCTAACATCGGAGGTCATCAGTCCCCTAGAACTTAGAACTACTTAAACCTAACTAACCTAAGGAAAACACACATATCCATGCCCGAGGCAGAATTCGAACCTGCGACCGTAGCCGTCGCGCGGTTCCAGACTGATGCGCCTAGACCCGCTCGGCCACGCCCGCCGGTGGAGGACGTATCAACAAAGCGACTATCTACGTTGGTGTGTATAATGTATGAGTCTGGTGATATAACATCTAACTTTCGGAAAAAATATCATCCACACAACTGCAAGAGCTGTCAAGTGCGAGATTATCACCAATCGGCTTAGTAGCTCATGCATACAAGCTGCTGATAAGAACAAGATTCTGAAAATGGAAAGGAAAATTGAGGATCTGTTAGATGACGATCATTTTGGCTTTAATAAAGGTAAAGGCAGCTTTAATAAAGGTAAAGGCGCCAAAAAGACACTTCTGACGTCGTGCTTGATATTCGAAGCAAGACTATGGATATATCAAGAAACATTCATAGGATTTGTCGACCTGGAAAAAGCGTTCGACAATGTAAAATGGTGCGAGGTGTTCGAAATTCTGAGGAAAATATGGGTAAGCTACAGGGAGAGACGTGTAACATACAACACGTGCAAGAGTCAACACGGAGTAATAAGAATGGAAGGGCAAGAACGAAGTGCTCGGATTAAGAAGGATGTAAGACAGGGATGTAGTCTTTAGCCCCTTGCTGTTTAATCTACAGATCAAAAAAGCAATTATGGAAACAGAAGAAAGGTTCAACAGCGAAATTAAAATTCGAGGTGAAAGGATATCAATGATAAGATTCGCTGATGACATTGCTATTCTCGGTGGAACTGAAGATTTACAGAATCTGATGAATGGAATGAACAATGCAATGAATGTAGAATATGGACTTAAAGTAAATCGAAGAAAGACAAAATTAATGAGAAGTAGCAGAAAGGAGAATAACAAGAAACCTAACATCAAGATGAATGGTCTCGAAATAAGTAAGATATTCTGCTACCTAGGAAGCAAAATAACCAATGACGGACGGAGCAAGGAGGACATCAATAGCAGACTAGCACGAGCAAGAAGGGCATTCCTGGCCAAGAGAAATCTACTACTCTTAAACATAGGCCTTAATTTGAGCAGAAATTTCTGAGAATGTACGTTTGGAGCACAGCATTGTATCATAGCGAAACATGGCCTGTGAGGAAATCTGAACAGAAGGGAATCGAAGCATTTGAGAAGTGGTGTTACCGACGAATGTAGGAAATTAGGTGGACTGGTAAGGTAAGGACAGAGGAGTTTCTGCACAGAATCAGAGGGGTAAGGAATATGTGGCAAATAATGCAATCAAATGTATGGTTAGCATACTTATGTACGAAATGTTTTTCAAAAAATAGCAAACATACTTAGTCACAGAAAGTGAAAGTAGCTTTCTCCACAAACAACAAACTACAATAGAAACTAATACACACCTTAAAAAAGATAAATTCCCAGAATCAGGAATATGCAACATAGGGTGTAAAACTTGTTCAAGCTACTATATATAGGTCCAACTGGCTGTAATTTTCAAAGCAGATACACTGAATACATCAACTTTACACACATAGAAATAGAAAGACACATAAAAAAACCCAAACACTTATTCGAAAACAGAAAAGATGATCTTAAGATACTCCATCACTTCCAAAAAATCTCCTGAATGGATTTCATGGAGGAACTTGCAAGTTTTGTGCACCACAAAAATCGAGGAGAAAAGCTTCTCAATGAAAAATAAGACTGTGAATCAGTTATTTTCTTCAAGTGTTTTTCCTGCATATGATAACTGTGACAATTTTCGTCAGTATGTTGATATCGTCAGTAGGGAAAAAATTTAGTCAATAGTTTAGTAGTCAATCACGGTGAAAATAAGTGTTATTCGTTACAATTACACACACACACACACACACACACAAATGCACTTGAAGATGAGAATAAATTCTCGGAACTCGTTGTGCTAAGCAGAAAAAAACTGGTGCAGTTTTAATTTCTTAAATCGTGAATGACACAGCTGCAGGTATTCCGAAAGATCTAATACGATAAACGAATTTAAGACTAGAACTTTGATGAGTCCACTTTCGTGTACACTGAAATAGTGGCACGATGTGTGACTGTGTTTTACTCAAAGTTTTTTTGACTGACACCTTGCTAAACCTGATTTTCCTTAGAGCTGAATTGACTCCAGATATTCTCAACGTCAATGCTGAACTTTTTCCAGAAAACATCGATCAGTCTGGTCTCGTTACTAAAATCGTAAGAAAGATTGTACTTCTCAGTCAGATAAATGCTCTCCTCCTAGAAGCTATTCCACAAAAATCGTTAGTTGGAGACGGTACCCAATTAAATATTCGTCAGTCTATGAATCTGAGGCTAAATAACCATCCTTTCAATACAATTATGTTAGAAAAATGTAACTCGTTACGTAAATGTATAATTACAGTATTACATTAAATGAGTATTTTCATTAGATCAAAGGATCTGGAAAACAAACAAAACGACACTACGGGAGAACAAGATATCCTGAGTCCTTCAAATAACTATGCACTATTGAGAACCTTTCGACTGAGATATTTGTACAGCACATTACAGATATTAGGCTAATCTATTCAAAATAAATTTCGCCTCACCAGGATCCCATGCTCTAAGGATCTTATCATTGTTTCCCCCATGACATTCTTGTATTTCACTAGAACCAAATATTGTATCAGAATCCCCTACAGCTGAAGACATACTGTTGTCCACTTAATACGGCACGTCTATAATATTCTATTGTGGACAACTCATAAAACTAAACGTCGTAGTGGTATTTACCTAATACGTAAATACAAAGTAAAATCAGGCAGAGGATGTCTGAAGCAGAAAATACCAACAATTCGGTAATACCGTTATCCAAAAGCAACGGCGGTGGCATAAATTTTGCAGAGAGTGGAATGCATTTCTGCAAACGAAACCGATTTTCACTCAAATTACGTATTATCGGCATCAGAACGATTATCTATACGAAGTTAATACTTAGCGTCAATACAGTTGTTTCGTTAACAAGCAATCAGAGGCTGTTAAAGAGCGGAATTGAAACCATTTATTCGTGAAACTGGATTGTAGTGATGAGCTCGATAAGCTGTTTAACGAGTGTTGCAAGCGTACCGGCCACCTGATCCGCGCATAAATTGCGGGGACCGCTTAATTCTGGCACGCAGTTTAACGGTTTGTCTGTTTAAAAACTAAGCCATCAGCAGTCTGGGATAATTATATTTTGAATGCATATTATGATATGTAAACGCAGAATAAATCTACACTGCCCGTGGATAACATTGTATTATCAGTTAATGTTCTCTTTGGCGGTTTGGACAGGTAACATTGTTTATAATCCTTATCTCTTTCACATCTATAATTGACACCTTTCACGATGTGGTCTATATTCATCCGAGATAATTTACTTTAAGATTCATGGTTACTATTGTGCTGATGGACGATCTTAAAGTTACTGCAACGAAGGTCGTCTCTGCTGCTGTTTGAAATTGCGAGGTAGATATGGGAAGTAACACATGTACATTGCTGATGAAAACAATGAAATACCCAGAAGGGGAAGAGATATCTAAATTAAACTTCACAAGTTGAGGAACTATATGATCTTAATTCAGGCATCACAATAACGAGTGTAATTCACAAAGAACTTGGAAATATAAGACCTCTTACCGGTAAGACGCTGCACCCAAATCTGGCCTTGGTGCATGCTCACATTCAGCTGGGAAGGGTGTCATCAAGACCTTGTGTCTCCTACTGGCACAAGGCTGTTGTAGCAAGTCCTTGATATCCTCCTTATGGGCAATGGGGCAGACTCGTCTTCTGTAGGTCGGGGTGAAATATTCGGATATTCCTGGCATTTGGTAGAGAAATCTGCCATGTATGGAGGCACAGAGGAGACACCGGTAGATGTAAATTTAAGTTCGCGCACATATAAACCATCGGCAGGTATGTAAACGGACGGAGTAGCAAATATATGTGACAAGTGGAATGGCCACAAGAGTGCATTAGTGTTGGTCACCTTTTGTGCAGTTGGAAGGCATGATGATGTGTTCTAATAGTTATTGTGTTTCTAGTTATTTAAGGCAGATGTCAGTATGTTGTAGATACCCCCGAGTCCTGGGATATTCTCGTGCCCATTCGTGACCGTTGCTGCTCCCGTCTGGGGGTTGATGTCGAGCCTGTATTGGAAACAGCTGTGCGGGCGGGCGTCCGTTTTCTGAGTGTAGTTGTTGAATCTCACGAGATTGTTTGCTCACATGAAATTTTATACTTTATATGCTACATTATGTGGTGCCTACCATTTAAGTAACCTGTTGCGTGCCATGGTATCTGACTGTTTCCTGAACTCTGAATTATTTCTGAATAGCAATCCCTGTCGTAATGAAAGAGTACCTTAATTAAATTTTAGTAAATTGTTCTTCAGCTTGATTAGAGTATATAAAATTTAACTCATTTCAGTAAGTGTATAACAAGCCATAAATGTCGCGATTTTATGAATGTTTAAAACTGAAGTGATCTATTTCCAACTGAATGGTAATTTTTAAAGATGTTTGGTAGTTTTAAACATGTCATGGTCTTATTTGTCAAGTTCTCTTGTTTAAATGTACCAAGTAAAATATTCGATGCAAATGCCGATGGTGATCACCGGATGTGTTACTTTGGTCCAGTACTACCACCCTACAGCATATTGTGCTGAATTTGTGTCGTTGCGTAAAAGGTGGAATTACATGTTGTCTCGACACTTCACATGGTAAGATATGTAAGGAGCGTAAAGAGCGTCAGATGTTGTGCGGCCACCATGGAGGAAACGAAGATGTCACGTCCTCGTGTGAGAAAGCGTTATCACCACCCAACAGAGCTTGGAAGAGGCCTCATTGTCGCTCTCCATTTGGCTGGGTAGTTGAATGGTGCAATAACCTGAATTGTGGGGAATGCGGATGTAACAGTGGTTCGATGTTTGACTGCATGGAAACACGACGGCAGGCATACTCGTCGTCAAGGATCTGGTCGACCACGTCTGGCGATCAGAATGGAGGATCAACGTACTGTGCACCAAGCACGTTGTAACTCCTTGACATCACCACCTGCCAATTAGCAAGAACTAATGGTCCATCTTCAACGTTCTGTGTTATCCCGAACCTTTGGTGGAAGACTATCAGCAACCGGGCTAGGTCATTATGGTCCCAAGCACACGATACCTTTAATACCACAACAGAAATGGCTGCGTTCGGCGTGGTGTCTTGACTGGAAAGCATCGACTGACAATGAAAGATGAATCGCTGTTCTGCGCTACCCCGAAAAACCGTCGTCGGCGAATATCCCAGCGACCACGGGAGATAACCATTACTTACAATATTTTGGGGTCGCATGATGTGGTAAGTCATCGGGTACGAGTTCACGTCACGGCTTTTATGACAGAAGGAAATCTGGTGGCACAGCAGTACGTCACGGACAACCTCCGTACACGTCATTTCTAGCAGGAAATCCACGTGAGTGAACTGCCTGCGTGATGTTGAGGTGCTTCCATTGCCCTAGCAGTACATCACGGACAACCTGCGTACACATGTTACTTCTCACGCCATTTCTAACAGGAAATCCACTTGAGTGAAACGTCTACGTGGTGTTGAGGTGCTTCCATTGCCCTAGCGGTACGTCACAGACAACCTGCGTACACGTAATTTCTAACAGGAAATCCACGTGAGTGAACTGTCTTCGTGACGTTGAGGTGCTTCCATTGCCCAAGCGGTACGTCATGGACAACCTGCGTACACGTCATTTCTAGCAGGAAATCCACGTGAGTGAACTGCCTTCGTGATGTTGAGGTCCTTCCATTGCCCTAGCAGTACATCACGGACAACCTGCGTACACATGTTACTTCTCACGCCATTTCTAACAGGAAATCCACTTGAGTGAAATGTCTACATGATGTTGAAGTGCTTACATTGCCCCAGCGGTACTTCACGAACAACTTGCATCCACACGTATTACCTCTCACTTAATTTCTAACAGCAAAGCCACGTGAGTGAACCCTCTGGATGATGTTGAGGTGCTTCCATTACCAGCAAGATCCCCAGAGCTCTCTACATTAGAACACTTATCGGATCAGCTCAGTCGTCAACTCCGTCTTATTGCCAGTGCCCAGGTTATCGAGAACATCTTACGATAGCTGTGTATCAGCTTGCTCCAGGAAAGGATACAATGGCTTCATGAAAGCCTACCCTAACGAGTCAGTGCATGCACACGGACCAGAGGGGCTACAACGACGTAAGGATAAATGGGCTCACAGTGCCAAGTTCTTACTAATTTGTATCGATTTTTTACTTTGCGAAATAACATTATGTACCCTATCTTTGAATCATTTCGTTCGCTCCTCCACTACTGATTGCTTCCCTCTTGTTTCGAGCAGTTTAGTTCACAGCATTCTTATGAAAGTCATTACAAACACATTAAAACAGGATGTATGCGGAAGGATTCACGCCGCAACGGAGTATTCGCTGTTATGAAAACTACGCGCGCCTGGAACCATGCCTTTGGCCGGCAATGTTCTCACCGACTGATCTATGCACACAGAACTCACGATGTACTCTCCCAGTCTTTGGAAAATGAGGGACGCACAGAAGTAAGAGCAACCCAGTCAGTTAGAAGATTACTAGTGAATAGTAAGGTTCCAGGATAGATTCCCAGTCTGGAGTACAGTTCTGATATGTCAGGAAGCTTCAAGATCTGTGCGATAGAATTTCATATAAACTCACTACAGCGAAATGGTCTGAACTATTGCGAGTAAATCCAGTAAAGAATAATTAGAATATCCCACAACGTATTACGATGCTCTTCGGGGTAACTGAGTACGGACGAGTCTCGTACGCACATACACAATAACTGGCAAAACCAGTATGAATAATGAAATTTTCTGGCAGATTAAAACTGTGTGCCGGACCGAGACTCGAACTCGGGGCCTCTGCCTTGCGCGGGCAAGTGCTCTACCGACTTTTTTATATTTGTTGTTTTTTAAGGGGGGAGAGAGTATTGGTTTCCTTGATGGCAAAAATAATTACTTCAATTCTTCTACCTGTTGTATACGGAAACGGCACAGTAAATTAAAAACAAATGCATCGCCTGGGAGTCGAACCCGGGGCGCCTAACAAGATTGTTTTGTTTGAGGAGCACAGTGAGTGGCAGGTTGAAGGAGGCAAGGATGGCAGGGGTCGAATTCCGAAGCCTGACCATGGTGTCTCCCCATTCCACGACCGGGGCACAAGATCACTTTTTTTTTTAAATACAATAAGCAACAAAGGATAAGGGAGCCATACGACAAAAGTTATGACGATAATGTGATCTAAAAAGGGCCATCTTGCCCGCTGGGATCACCTTATCGAAGCGGGCGGCAAGTAAGAGGCGGTCGTCATTACAATGGGCATCACCAGTCATCGATCATCGGAGTGTCCGGAGCCGCTGCACACAGTTAGAGATTGTTTCTGTTACCGTAGGGGAATCGTGGAAACATCACGTCTGCAAGTCAACTTCTTCTCACATCCGGCAGATCCCAGCTGGGCGGTGGGTCCATGAATGACGACCCCAAATTGTTAGCAAAAAGGTTCCGGTATTAAGTTCTGAACTCGTCGATCATGTATTGCCACAAATCTAGGACTTGCTTTTCGCCGTCGCGGTACATGTAGTGTATCGCTAATCCATGTACCCATTCATCCGGGTCATCGGGAAACAGGCGGCGTCGGGATCAAAGAGGTCCAGGGGCACAGTCTAAACAAAGGGGCCACGTCGGAGGAAAGCCAGTATCTGGCGGCTCAGTTTCCAGCACTCGGGTGCAGGGCCACAGTTCAGTCTGTGTTCGTCTGTGTCTACCGTCGCGCAACGGGGACACATGGAGTTATCAGTTAGGTGACTGGCATGTAGCCTTCGTCGGGCCGGAAATTTCTCGTTAGTGATCACATACCACGTCGACCGCACTAAAGTGGACAGGAAGGGCACGTGGATGGTTCGCCAAACCCGCGTTCAGTCGACCGTGGGATGGCGTCGGACAATGTCGTTAGCCGGATTCCAGCGTTGGTGAGCGCTATAATCAATGTTTCCTGTCAGATTCCGTGTCTCCGGTATACCCCCAACATATAGCTGTGCTCCACGATAAAGGTCCTAACAGGTGATAGCGAGGGCGATAAATGACCAACGGGTACCGGTGGGCACAGCTTGCGTGGGGCCACCGGTGCTATCAGGATTGCAAGAAAGATTGTCTGTTGGTGAAAGCGACAGAGGCCGCATTGAGCGAAGGTACAGCGCCAGAGCTCTGTACTTGACGTGAGTGAGTCCAACACACCTTTGTGGAAGGGTAAAGTAAGAGTAACAAAACGGATCTTAAAAACTGCACCAGCGTTCACCACGTGTCCGAACACTGCCTGTATCCTGGAAGCCATCGTGTCTGTAATCGGTAATAAGTGGGCGTAATGGTTAAACTGGGAAGCCATGTACACGTACTGAGCGCGTTGCAAAATGTCCAACGATCTAAATTTGTTGAGGCGAGCCTCTATGCGAAGTCGTCGTAAGATCTTACGATACGTAAAGGCCGCCGTAAGTTGTATTTGTCGATGGAGTGTTATCCGTAAACATTTGGGCATTGAGACTTTTGCCAGGGGTACATCCAGTTCTGTAGGCATGCCTCGTCCCACCTCCATGTAGCGTCATTTCCGGAGGTTAATCACACTGCCTTCCACCACCCCATACTGTTGCGGCCAGGAGAGCGCCGTTCGTATTTCGTCACCAGGTCGTGCTAAAAACATCACATTATCGGGGGTGTGCGCGACATCGAAAGGTCAAGTCTAAGACGTTTCAAGCGTCTCCGCAGTCCGTGAAGAGCTGGTTTGACGGGTAATGGCGAATACCATGGCAGAGAGAGGACAGCCCTGTCTGAAGGACCTGTTGATACGGACGTGGGCGGACAAACAGCTGTTAACCATAATTCTCGTTACCGCCACATGGATCAAACGAAGCACAACAAATGTGCACGCAGAAAACCATGTTCGACGCGATAGAAAGCGTGGTCAAACTCCAGCGCAACATGAAACAGGAAAGAGGAAAAATTGAATAATTTGCAACATTAGGTATAATTTATGCCATACTGTGAATTTCGTGGAGACGGCGTGTTTGCATCAGCGTCACCACGTATCAATACGTGCTCTAAGTCGTAAACACATTAGTGTTGTCTCCGAGGCAAGTTTGATCAGTGTGAATATCCGCCATTACCAAGATCTGAGCCTGTCACGGAAGAGCGTGTCAACAGTTTGTAGTCGGTGTTTAGCATTCTCTGTCGACGAAAATCAAGTGGGTGACAGCTTCCTCCAGGTTTGGGCACCGGAATGAAGAGTCCGTCAGTGAATTCAGATGGTACTTGAAAATTGGGGTTCAGGAGTTCTTTTGCAGCCTTCCTTCTTTTCTGGGCTACATTTCCTTTCGCTTCCCCGCTTTTCCTGCCCTTGCTCCTTCCTCTACGCCCTGTCCCCTCTCCCTCTTGGCGTCCTTGTTTATGTTGGTCCCACTATACTCCTGGTTATGCTGGCGTAGCGATTTAGTTTTTGTTGAGTAATTACCTCATCCTTTTGGCATTCTATGGTCCCCCCTCTGGGGTTTGACCTACATTACTAAATTTCTGTTCTGTAGTGTGAGCCATTTGGGGGAGAGCACCTTACCTAGTATCTCCGGCGTGTGCCCTCCTAGTTCCTTTCATCTTTTCCTTCACATTGTTGTCTGATGATTGGGTACATGGCCAGCACAGTAGCCAGCCAGCGTGGTGGGGTCACTATGTACCCTTTTGGTTGAGCCCCCTGAAAACACAGGAATCACACTTCTCATACCTGAGCTGTGACCTACTCATGTATACCTAGGAGTGTTTGCTTGTCATCCTGGAGCCTTGGAACTCCCGGCAATGGCCGCCATGCCAGACCGCCCTTGCTGTGGCTGGGTCGCGCCTGTGGGGAGAGCCCCTGATTGGAGTGGGTGCTATCAGGGGGACGCTATGCAAATGAAACGCATATGGGTCCAGAACTCTGGCTGTTCTTCTATGGCCATCTCTTTGAATGCAAATGATTCTTTTAGTGATGCTTCTTCTGCCCCTTTGGCCTTCCCTTCCACGGCTACCATCTGGGAGGAAGGTCAGGCTCGTCAGCTAGGGGCTAAACCCTTCACCCGCTATCTGGTTTGCACCAGGACTAATGGGGATTCTTTCACCAATACCAAAACGTTATTTTTTGTGGAACACATTGAAGAAAAGTCTGGCGAAGTGGACTCTCTGAGCAAGATCCGGCTAGGTTCGTGGTTGATCAAAACTGCTTCAGCTGCCCAGTCTGTGGCCCTTCGTGCCTGTGACCATCTTGGCATTACCCCCCAGCCAGTCTTTGAATATGGTTCACGGTGTAATTTTTCACAGAGACCTCACCGTTCAAACTTATGAGGAACTTAGAGACAAATTAGGAAGGTGGGGTATTCACTTTGTTTGGCGTGTTCAGAAGGGCCCAAAGGAAAATCGCATTAATACTGGTGCCTTTATCCTGGCCTTTGAAGGGATACACTCCCTAACAAGGTCAAGATTATAGTTTATTGATGTGATGTGAATCTGTACATCCCACCACCTATCAGATGTTTTAAGTGGTTGCATTTTGAACACATGTCTTCCCACTGTTCACAGCCCCCTCTCTGTTGTAACTGTGGACGTCAACTCCATGGAGGTCGTTCCTTTGTTCCCCCTCCTGTGTGTGTTAATTGTCATGGCAATCATTCTGCACATTCACCGGATTGCCCGGCTTATAAGAAGGGAAAGAAGGTACAGGAGTATAAGCCCCTTGATCATCTAACCTACACTGAGGCTCATAAGAAGTATGCACATCTTCATCCTGTGTCAATGACATCCAGTTTTGCTTTAGTTACATCTTCACGTCTTCCTTCCCCTTCCTTACCCCAGTCCGGAACCCTTCTTCTCCCCCCCTCCCCTGCGGTTCTCACACCCTCCCCTCTGGGCGCCGCTCCCCCTACCCAACCATAGAAGTGTCCCACTTCTTCGGCGTCTACTGGTCAAGGGCGCCCCTCCTGGGACCCCCCGTCCCGGCACCTTCCAGGCCAGTTATCACACGATGACCACAGGAACTACAATCTGTGGGCTCTCCAGTCGCCCGCTCTCTTTCTGTTACAGATCTTGCTGCAGCTGGCTCCTTGTTGCAGGACAGGGAGCCTCTGGTGTCACCAAAGGTCCTGTCCCCACCTTCGCAACCCGCCTCTGACCTGCTGTTCATGGATGTCGCCCCCTTCTTGTTGGTGACGGATGGTGACACGGCAGCATGACTGGCTTTAGCCTGTTAACCTCCTTTTTGAATCATCGTTCTGTGGTTATCCAATGGAATTGTAATGGATATTACCGTCACATTTTCGAGTTGAAATCCGTTATTTCGCTTTACTCTGCAGCTTGCGTGGTTCTACACGAATCTCATTTTACTGATGATCATTCACTGACTCTCCATGGGTTCTGTGCTTTCTGTCGAAATCGGGTCGGCTCCATGAGGACCTCTGGTGGCGTTTTTATGTTGGTCCATCAGGGCTTTGCTAGCACGTGAATTCCTCTTCAAACTACGTTGGAAGCGGTTGCTGTTAGGGCCCACCTGGACTCTGGGGTCATTGTTTGCAATCTTTATCTCCCTCCTGACAGGACTGCTGCCTTAACTGGCCTTCTTCAGCAACTTCCTCCTCCCTTCCACCTTTTCGGGAATTTTAATGCTCATCATCCCTTGTGGGGCAGTGCATTTCCATCTAGTCAGGGTCTTCTCATAGACCAGTTCCTTCCAGACCACGACTTGTGACTTCTTAATGATGGCTCCCCTGCTCATTTCAGTGCCAGTCATTATACCTTTTCTGCCATTGATCTTTCCCTTTCTTCTCCCTTCCTCCTCCCTTCATTACACAGGTAGCTACACGACGACCTTTTCGATAGTGACCACTTCCCATCGATTCTCTCACTCCCTTCCCTGTCCCTGATGGACTGTTCACCTCGTTGGTCTTTCCAACGCGCCGACTGTCCTCTATATACTGCACAGGTCGTTTTTTCTCCCTCTTTGTCGGGTTGTATTGACGACGTCCTACGTGACGTGTCTGATGCGATTGTTCGCGCTCATAGCCTCGCTATCCGACGCTCATCTGGGCCATTTCGCCTCCGGCAAGTCCCGTGGTGACGTACGGCCATTGCCATTGCCATCCGTGATCGCCGTCGAGCTTAGCAACACCTTAAGAGGCACCCATCCGCTGTCAACCTTATTACCTTTAAAAGCCTTCGGGCCAAAGCCCTTTACTTAATTAAACGGAGGAAATGGGTGTGTTGGGAATGCTTTGTTTCTTCCCTCAGTTGTGCTGTCTCTTTGTTACGGGTATGGACTATACTTCTCTCTCTCCAAGGTTGCCATTGGTCGTATACCCTCCCGCGCCTTGCCCTGCCGGATGGCCTTTGCACGGACCCGTTGATTCTCGCGGAACATCTTGCAATCCATTCTGCAACAACATCAGCATCAACCTCCAATCCGGCTGCTTTCGTTCACCAGAAACAGCAGGCCTAAGCTTCTGCCATATGTTTCCCCCCTTACAACGAACCTTTTATTTAATGGGAACTGCTTTCCACACTTTCTTCTTCTCATGATACGGCCCCTGGCCCAGACTCCATTCATAACCAATTGCTTTAACATCTCAGTGCTCCACAACGACAACATCTTCTCTGGATGCTTAACCATATTTGGCTCAAGGGTGACTTCACTTCTCAATGGAGGGATAGCATCGTGGTTCCTGTTCTTAAGCCTGGTAAAAAGCCCCTGTTTGTCGAAAGCTTCGGCCAATTAGTCTGGCAAACGTTGTTTGCAAGTTACTTGAATGGTATTTGCTTCGTGATACATTACCCGTGTTAAAATGGACCGTTTACCAATTGCGGAAAAGGTCGATATCTTGTTGATGTGTGGCTATTGTGATCAAAACGCCCAACGGCCGTGTGCTATGCATGCTGCTCGTTATCCTGGACGACATCTTCCAAGTGTCCGGACCGTTCTCCGAATAGTTACGTTATTTAAGGAAACAGGAAGCGTTCGGCCTCATGTGAAACGTCAACCACGACTGCAACAAATGATGATGCCCAAGTAGGTGTTTCAGCTGCTGTCGCGGCTAATCTGCACATCAGTAGTAGACAAATTGCGCGAGAATCAGGAATCTCAAAAACGTCGGTGTTGAGAATGCTCCATCAACATCGATTGCACCCGAACCATATTTCTATGCACCAGGAATTGCATGGCGACGACTCTGAACGTCGTGTACAGTTCTGCCACTGGGCAGAAGAGAAATTACGGGACGATGACAGATTTTTTGCAAGCGTTCTATTTAGCGACGAAGCGTCATTTACCAACAGCGGTAACGTAAATCGACATAATATGCACTATTGGGCAACGGAAAATCCACGATGGCTGCGACAAGTGGAACACCAGCGATCTTGGCGGGTTAATGTATGATGCGGTATTATGGGAGGAAGGATAATTGGCCACCATTTTACCGATGGCAGTCTAAATGGTGCAATGTATTCTGATTTCCTACGTAATGTTCTACAGATGTTACTACAAGATGTTTCACTGCATGACCGAATGGCGATGTACTTCCAACATGATGGATGTCCGGCACATTGCTCGCGTGCGGTTGAAGCGGTATTGAATAGCATATTTCATGACAGGTGGATTGGTCGTCGAAGCACCATACCATGGCCCGCACGTTCACCGGATCTGACGTCCCCAGATTTCTTTCTGTGGGGAAAGTTGAAGAATATTTGCAATCGTGATCCACCGACAACGCCTGACAACATGCATCAGCGCATTGTCAATGCATGTGCGAACATTACGGAAGGCGAACTACTCGCTGTTGAGAGGAATGTCGTTACACGTATTGCCAAATGCATTGAGGTTGACGGACATGATTTTGAGCATTTATTGTATTAATGTGGCATTTGCAGATAATCACGCTGTAACAGCATGCGTTCTCAGAAATGATAAGTTCACAAATGTACGTATATCACATTGGAACAACCGAAATAAAATGTTCAGAAGTACCTATGTTCTGTATTTTAATTTAAAAAAACCTACCTGTTACCAACAGTTCGTCTAAAATTGTGAGCCATATGTTTGTGACTATTACAGCGCCATCTATCACAAAGCGAAAAAAGTTGTCTAACTAAAATATTCATATTTCTTTACGTACTACACAAATATATAATAAAAATATGGGTTCCTGTTAAAAAAAAAACGCAGTTGATATCTATTTTACCTATGGCAGCGCCATCTAGCGGGCCAACCATAGCGCCATCTTGTTTCCCCCTTCAAGCTAGACAAGTTTCGTTCTTTGTAATTTTTTCGTTTGACGCTTATTTCGTGAGATATTTGGCCCAGTAACGATCAGTGGACCACCCTGTATATTCACATTTACGAATATGGACAACCTTCGTTTGTAGAATGGAATGACAACACTGAAAATTTGTGCTGGATCGGAACTTGAACTCAGGTTCCTCGTTTGTCGCGAGCGGTAGCATTAAGCCGCCGGCACACGGACCGTGCTGTCGAACGTCAGCGTTGAGCGTGCTGAGTTCATCGTGCTGCTGAACGCTTAGGAACGATGCGACTTGTGTATACGGTTCGTGGGCCCGAACGTGGTATAAGCCAGAGGTCTCCAAACTTTTTAGTCCGCGGGCCACATTGACTCCTCCACGAAGTCATAAGGGCCAAGATCTACCTAGTGGGATTACAGCACCCTAGCACTCCACGATCACCGTAATGTAAGGCTAAAGGAAAGATGAAATCGCAAAAATCTAAGATTGTGGGAATAGCTAGCACTGAAACGAACTACGATTTTGATTTAATTACATAATTTTGATTGGTGGACGTACCTGATCGAAATTCTGGCGTATTTTATTCTGGCGAATTTCACCGACAAAAAAGTATGTCACTGCACATTCATCACGAAAGCGTCCTGCAAAGTTAACGAAATCTCAAAATCATTGTTAGCAACACTATTACAGCAAGACGTAACAGAGGTAGAGTATGTCAACGCATTGTTATTCCAAGCGGCGCAACAGTAAGTTTAATTATGTAGTCTTGTAGCGAGTAGCAGAGCCAATGTCGCGGAGTATTGGTCGCGATAGTCCTCAAAACTCAATTGTTGGCAGTCTAGGTGCCACCTCAAATATTTGGCGGGCCGGACACCGGGGATGTCCGGCCAGCTAACGCGGGCCGGTTTGCCGGCCCTCGCGGGGCGGTTTCGGCCCGCGGGCCGTAGTTTGGAGACCCCTGGTATAAGCGATCACAACGCACTCCAGCGGCAGTTGCGGGATGTTTCTAGCTCGTAACTCACACTGTTTACTAAACGGGCGCCCGTAAAATTCCCTCGTTTGCTGTATTAACACGCACATTTCCTCCATTGTCCATACGCTAGTCACGTTGTTCTATATGTAGTATACTCAAATAAAAACTTTAATATCCACGTACATGTTTTAAGGCGAAAAGGAAAATACCATGTGCAATAAGTAAAGAAACAGACTTAAAAAAGTTCTTTTACAAACAGTGTGCTACAAATTTGCAATAGTTCTCGACATAAGATAACCATTATTTGTGATTCCCATATTTTAGTAAAACCCCAAGGTCATTCTTACTTGATCACTGTTACTACCCAGTAGCAGAATTTTTCCAACATGTGAATTACAAAGCGTAAAAGAAAAGGAGCAAAATATCGGTATACAAGTAGCGCAAGCTGCTAACTCACTCCTTAAAAAAAAAGTAGACATATTTATTTACATAACATCAAACACTATCGTATATAATCGTATTAAACTAATTATAAAGCATCAGAACGTACGACGCGAATATTAAGGAAAAAAAAAAAGAAAATTAGACGTGGCGGGACGCGAACTTTTTTTTTTTTTTTTGGTGTGTAATCTCATTTTGTGTTCGCTTTTGCTCGTTTTATCTGATTGGGGCGGACGTCGTAAGACATCCGACGAAGTTCGTTGATGATCGATTAACTCAGTTTTTTTTATTACAGAGGGTACATCACCCTCGTTTTTTTTCTTTTTTTATTTGTAAAAAATTTGGGTGTGTAATGACGCAAACCACTGCATCAGGAATCGGTAACTCTAGTCATTACGCTAAACCGACAATAAATTTCAGTCACCCAATCCTACCATGTTGGCGTTTGCTAAAAGCTTTAATCGTAGCTATAATACTAATTGAAATTTAATTGTAACAAATTGTTCCAAGGACAATGCGTTTTTGGTGGACCCCCAGTGTGTCGTTGCCTTCAAATGGCACACTCTCATAATACGCAAGTTACAATAGTTTTGGCACGAATAAGATGTTCATTTTATTGCAACGAGTCACAAAGTTAACAACGGGTTTTCGAGTGATTCTCAGTTTGCTGGTGCTCAGAAACGGCATAAATACGTCTAGGCTTGAAATGAATGCCAGTATGGCGTCTCACAACTCTGTGCTGAAGGGAGATGGAGTGCGTGTGACTTAGGTGGATTTGTGCAATCTCATTGGTCAACGCTCAGACGCACGCTGAGAATACCTGACTTGCCAGATATTGCTCTGCACGTTCGGAAAGGCTCCCGAACGTGCTGTTCCACGCTATGACGTCAAAAACTCGGGACTCTCAACGCTCAACCTTCAGATGCACGGTCCGTGTGCCGACGGCTTTACCATTAGGCCATCCAGCCACCGGTCACGAATAGCTCCTAACTTCCATATGTCGTCAACCATGCGGCTATTAACCCATACTCGTTTTTGCATTATGTACACTCCCGTGCAAGGGAGAGATTTTACTTGAAAGTCGCTCGCCCGGAGTCGGCGGATAAATACGATATTGCAGCGCCTGTGTTCCTTCGGACATGCGTGCCGACACCGGGCAAGCGAAAGAAAAATGTCTCCCGTGTATAGGAATGCACATAATGGATGCTCGAGTACAGCTTGGAGTCACGTGGTTATCGACATGTGGAAGTTCATATCTGGCCGTGAGTCGTGCACGGATAACCTAATGTAACAGTCGGCTTTAAGCCGTGATACCGTGCAGACGGGTTCGGCGCACCGAGCAACGCTCCGCAGGCATTGTTGTTCACCAGCTAGCGCGCGGTCGTGCATCGTTGTATTGACTTATGGTACCGCTACCGACTCGCACATGGCGTTATCATATGGACAAGACACAATCAAACTAACGTTCAATGCATCGTACATGAGGCCGACGGCCCATAAAATTGAACGGTTTCCTGGAATCGCAAGAACTGACAGGCATTAATTTGTCTATTGTATCCAGCACAGTGTACCTCAAACTGATTGACGAAGCGGCCTCCGACAGACTCCTCCAACGATCTAGAAACGTCTTCCGCTTCTGCCACGCTGACGGTAATGTGAGTGTGGTAGCAGTTGACCATGCTGGTCTGGGGGTGCGTACCGTGCGCATCTTTGAACTACAGTTCGAATTCCCGCCAATCTTCTTGTGCCATACGGTACAGTTTTGAGCCACACAGAGGGGAAATGGAATACATTCTAAACATACTAATGGGGTACGTCAAGTGCGCATGGAACTTAAGAAGCTCTTTCCACCATATGTTTTCGTTTGCGGCTGCTGCGCAATTGTTATATATGGTGGCCAACCGAGGACCTGCTAGGCCTGCGGAAAGGAGGGCCATGTTAGAACTTAGTGTCTGCAGCGTCGCTTAGTTCAGGTGCCCCGCAATCAACTTTCCCAGCTATCCACTATAACCTCTCTCCCGTAACGTATGTGGAGGCAGCACGACATGATGCGACGGATGATCAAAACCTGATACCACCTCAAGCCGCTGCAAACTCCGTTGGAGAGGCAGCACCGACGACGACGCAGTCAAACGGTGTGGAGTTCCTGCAGCCTCTGCCCGGCCGCCGTCACTGTCGGCGGGATCGGACACAGAGCTTCCCGACGACCGAGACCGTGTCGAGCCCTGCCCTCCAGTGGATGTTGAGTCTCGGAACCGCGCGACTGCTACGGTCGCAGGTTCGAATCCTGCCTCGGGCATGGATGTGTGTGATGTCCTTAGGTTAGTTAGGTTTAAGTAGTTCTAAGTTCTAGGGGACTGATGACCACAGTAGTTAAGTCCCATAGTGCTCAGAGCCATTTGAGTCTCGGTTCCGCAACCAAAAATCACCCAGGCGACACAAGAAGAGACGGTTCTTAGCTGAATAACGGGACAGGGATGTGAGACTGGTGGAAGACATCGACTCCGTTGTCACGTCTACAGTTGCGGCGGATTCCAGCGGCCTCATTCACCAGAAGGCGCCTGGCGATAAGGAAAACTCTCCTATACATAGTGGCCCTGAAAATGAGGCGCATCGGGTTGACTCCCAAAATGTGGGCTCGCTAAAAGTGACCAGCCACCACTGACTTCCCAGTCCTCTCTTGGTGATTCGGCGGACGACATGGATGCAGATGAAGCACAGCACACAGCTGACATAAGCCCGGAGAGCCCTGCCAGTCAGGGGACCATACGGCACAGTAACGACCGTCATGCAACCGGAAGGCTGTGTGGTGAACGAGCTCACCGTGGGCTTGCACTTGTACATTGCCTCCACCACTTGATACATCTTATTGTGTGGGAACAGCCAATGTGAATGGTGTCCACTCCACTATCAAGACCTGCATGTTACACATGATCAGAGCGACAGACTTGGACGCTGCCCTTCTCCAGAAGGTGTGTCCCGAGCTGCGTTTAGACCTATATGGCTACTCCACCTACAGCCTACCACCTGGTGATGGAGCAGGAGGAACGGCCATTCTTCTCCGAGATGGCTTGGCAGCAACAGACTGACATACTTGCCGAACGTGCGAGGGATCGCTCTCACACTTGGCACAGTCTGCCTCATTAACGTCTGCGTTCCGTCCGGTATCTCACACCGCGGTGACAGGCACTATTCGGAGGAGGTCGCCCCACTTTTGCAATGAAATATGTACCATTACATAGTTGGCGGCGATTGTAACAGTGTTCTGCGGTCCAGGGGCCAGACGCCACATAACACCCCATGCCCGGCTCTACATGCACTGGTATGTGACCTCACGCTCCACGTCCACGACACATGGCGCTGACATCATGGGAACCAGCGCGATATACGCACTTTACAGGGCACTATACCAGTCGTCTGGACCGGATATACGTCTCGCGTGACGTCCTCACAGCGACCCGTGTTGCAGAACACTGGCCGGCGGCCTTCACGGCTCATCTGGCGTATATTTGCACTACCACATTACCTTGACAATTCACCAGACGCAACAGAGGCCCGTGGACGCTAAACGTCACTCTCCTTCGCGAGGAAGGGTATCGGCAAGAAGTTATTGACAGCTGGCGTCGTCGTTTCAGGCGCCTGCCCATGTATGCTTCCATGTTGCTGCGGTGACGGGGATGTGTCAGACCTACACTCCGAACGACCCTAATGGCCTACTGGCGTAACAGATCGAATTGGCAAAGGATGAAATCGGAATTTTACTATACAGCGTTACGTTAGCTGCCGACGCAACCGCCGTCTCTCGAACGTCAGATGTCCGTACAACGCATCCAAACTCGTCTACTTTGCATCAAGGCAAAGGTGTCCGCCTCTAAACACGAGTGCTATACTGCATCCCCAACGAAAAATTGTGCACGAGAGGCGCCACCGCAAACGTCAGCTCTTTACGGCGTAAACATGGAGGCGGCTGGCCCCGTAGTGGCGCCAGCGGACGGAGAGCACACGTCCGCCCGGTACTATGGGACCTTGTACATAAAAGATCCGCGAAAACGTACGTAATTATGACGATCTGCTGCACGATTTTCCCTCCCATAGGGACGTGGCACCCGATGATACCTTGTTGTTGCCCATCACATCCGACAAGCTGACATTGGTCATGGCACGTGGAGCACCGACAAGTCGCCAGGGCCGTGACTGTGTACCCCTGGAATTCTACCGCACTTTTAATGACCTCACGAGTGACAAGTGACTCCAGATGTTTTAACAACTGATCCGCCCTGATTTCACTATCCCCATGGAATTCACAGACGGCATCTTGACCACAGTACCGAAACCGAATGGTGGATGTAGGTGGCAGGACTTTCACCCGGTCACACTCCTCAATTACCACTAAAAGATCTTCGCCCGCATCCTCCGCGCGCGTCTCCACACCGATGTCGGGAAAGCTGTACACACTGATCAGACATGTTTAGGTGGTGTCAGCAGTATTCATACAGCGTTAGGAGCATACCGCGACGTAATTGCGTTGACAGCGACCTGCAAAATAGGATGCGCCCTTGTCGCCGTCGAATTTGACCACCCATTCGACCGCGGCTTCCTACGCATAGTTCTGCAATGCATGGGCCTCTTTCCAGAGTCTGCACAGGTGGTCCTTCGTCTGATCCAAGGAGCGCGTTCCCGAATGATGGTGAACGGTTACCAGTCTGGTCACATTGTTGTTGCACGGTCACTGCGACAATGATGGCTCTGAGCACTATGGGGCTTAACAGCTATGGTCATCAGTCCCCTAGAACTTAGAACTACTTAAACCTAACTAACCTAAGGACATCACACAACACCCAGTCATCACGAGGCAGAGAAAATCCGTGACCCCGCCGGGAATCGAACCCGGGAACCCGGGCGTGGGGAGCGAGAACGCTACCGCATGACCACGAGCAGCGGACGCGACAATGATGCCCCTTGTCGGGTATACTATTTGCGGCAGCGCTTGAACCAGCTTTGCATGGTCTACGGCGGCGATTAACGTGACTTATCGTTGTGGTGCATTCGACGATGATGTATTCATGGCCAGATCAGAGGATGAAATGCACATGGCTATTCAGTGGCTACGCCAGTACGGGGCGGTCGCTGGGAGCGTCATCAACGTGAAGAAAACAAAATATGAGTACATGGCTATCGGAGGGGGGGGGGGGGGGGGGAGGGAGCTTTCCCACGCAATGGCGGTACCCTTTGACCAAGTGCCCGTACTCATATGTTTAGGAGTGCAGTTCTATAGCAGTGTTCGCCGCACGGCGTCTGCTATATACCGCCGGCTACTACGCCAGACACGTGCTCTGATACAGTACAACAAATTGCGTCGAATGGGCATGCTCCTCCGAACACGTTATGTCAACACCTATCTTCTCTCCAAACTGTAGTATTTTGCGCATGTCCTTCCGTTGACGGTTACGATGGCCAACAGATTTCAAGCAGCATATGGACATTTTGCGAGCGCCGGTCTTCTTTTTAATGTCCGATACGTCACCCTAACACTGCCGCAGCGGGCGTGCGGTATCGGTTAAATTCACGTCTATAACCGTGCACGATCGCCTTATCTCAAACATTATGCGTCGCACGTGGACCTCTGCCGACGCCACTCTGACGGGCAGCCTGATAGCACCAAACTCTCTGCATCCCCCGGTTTCCGTAGGACACATTTCACCAGCACTCACCCACATCAGAGAGTTCTTGATTGACCTCAGCTACTTACGGTCAGACCTTCCGATGACACTGATGCCCAGCACGGAACACTGTTATCGCCTCTATAAACAGCAACAGCCTGTCAATACGGTCGCACACAGACATCCGGAAGTTGGCTGGAACACTGTGTGGCGATCAGTACACACGTCTTTTCTACCATCGATGGCGCGTTCATTGTGGTACATGGTTGTCAATGAGAAGTTTGCTGCTCGTCTCGTCAGAGGCTACGTTCCATTCACCTGACAGACGACCCCTTGTGTCCGACAAGCTCAGTCGTTGATTCGGATGCACACCGCCTGACTTGCGCAGCTACCAGCGAATGCTGGCTTGCTGGCATTACTCTTGCTGCGATTGCATGAGTCTATCTCCCCTGACGATATATTGCTCCCCGAAGGCTTATACTCTCCACCGACCAGGACGAACGCCGTTAACTGGTAAAAGGCATGGTCCTTTAATACACATTCTGTGATGCTCACAAAGGCACACTCGACTTTTCGTCCCTACTGATGACACATGCAGCTTTCAGCAGCCACCCGAAGTGCAGGTCCCACTTCGCTGATTATATAGGTTCATTATTTGCGGACCCTCCCGCTCGGTGAGGCGTTCCGGGAATGAGGTGCTGAAACTGAAGAAGAATCCTGGAGCATAATGATCCACTACGGACGAATGGGGCGGGGGGTGGGGGGGGGGGGAGGGGAACCCCTCGCAACAACAGACGAGAAGACCACTCGGACGCTCGGCTACGGCAGTTGTACGATCTTTTTTAATAAAACAAAACTAAATCCATAAATATAACAAAAAATAAAAATAAAATTAAAAATAAGAATAAAAATTAAGTAAATAAATTTAAAAAAACAACATAGACAAACCCGCTACATTCTCTCCCTGATCCATCGATCCAAAAAGAAAGAAATAGTGAGGTGATCCCTCACGACATGGGGGGAATCCGGGTTCGAGTCCCGGTTCGGTATATATTATCATTGTTGTCATTCCATCATGCAGCCGATGGTTGACCATATTCACAACTGACAATACATTTCTCGTATTCATAACGGCTGTAAAGGCCACAGTGCCTGTTCCTTCGGACATGCATCGTAATTCTGAATTATACAGGAACTGCAGTATCGTATAACTGAGAGTGTTCTGTCTGATTTACGTTAATAGGAGACTTCTCAATTTTTGTAGGAAGGGCAGTCTCTGTATGGGACTTAGACGCCAACATGTGTTGCACTTTAAAGTACAAGCAGAGATTTTCAGTTAACAGATACCATAAAAGGTTGTATAGGTCATGGTGACACCAGCTACGAAACCGCTTGAATCTCCCGATAGAACGATGCCACACATCTTTCGATGGTTGGTGAAGCTACAATGTATTCAATAGTTGGTTGGTTGACTAGGGGAGAGGGGACCAAACAGCGAGGTCATTGGTCCCATGGGATTAGGGAAGAAAAGGGAAGGAAGTTGGCCTTGCCCTTTGGAAGGAACCATTCCAGCATTTACCTGAAGCGATTTAGGGAAATCATGAAAAACCTAAATCACGATGGCCGGACGCGGGTTTGAACCGTCGTCTTTCCGAATGCATGTCCATCTGTGCTAACCACTGCGCCACCTCGCTTGGTATATTCAACACTTCACTGCGATCGTGATTACTACTTAATCAACTGATGTTCATCTTTGCGTCTGTTAGTACAAAAAGAAATTTGAGTCTGTCACCCCTCTCGGCGTAATCATCCATTCGTGTTATCTTCTGCTCATCAATATTTTTTTGCGGCACAGAGCGGGAGCATATCTTTCGCTTCTCACATCATTATGAATAATAACATTAACTTCAAGGGTTTTAGTCTTTAATTTTTACGATAAGAATCTCGAAGTTATCCAGCAATTTTGTGGCTGCAAGTCGCCGGTTGCGGCAGCTGTATGTGATGTAGTCAAAGCAGTTCAGATCACAATTCTGCTAACTGTTTTCGGTCTACAGACCATCCATAGGAGAAGGACTCTGGAATAAATTACCTTTGTAATGGTCCGAGTATGAGAAACCGTATTCACCTTAAAAATGTGACATAAAAGCAACATTTCTTATGATGCAAA
Organism: Schistocerca serialis cubense; assembly: GCF_023864345.2. Lineage (NCBI taxonomy): Eukaryota > Metazoa > Arthropoda > Insecta > Orthoptera > Acrididae > Schistocerca > Schistocerca serialis. The sequence continues at coordinate 345,529,969 of NC_064639.1, forward strand.
ATACTTTGATTTCCAGACGAACTGAGGAGCCGGTACCTGTCAGTAGCTCCTAACTACCTAGCAAGGACTATGCGGTATTTAAGAGGGAAATGCAAGAAAAATTTCGGTATCTGTTGATTGGAGTGTGTAGTCTGATGAATACAGTATATGGACATAGAGTAAATCGAAGAAGGACAAAAAAATATGAGTAATAGAAGAAATTAGAACAGCGAGAAAATAACATCTGAATTGGTGATCACGAAGTAGATGAAGTTAGGAAATTCTGCTACTTAGGCAGCAAACTTACGCATGAAGCAAGGAGCACACAAAAAGCAAACTAGCACTGACAAAAAAGGGGATTCCTGTTCTAGAATGTCAAGGTCATATTAATATCAACTATAGATTTTAATTTGAGGAAGAAATTTCTGACTATTTACGTATGGAGCACAGCATTCTATTGTTAGTGAATCACGAACTGCGGGAAAATCGGATCGCAATAGAATCTAAGTATTTGAGGTTTGGTGCTACAGATTAATATTGAAAACTAAGTGGACTGGTAAGTTAAGGAAGGAGGAGGTTCTCTGCTTAATCGGCGATGAATTGAATATATAGAGAACACTGATAAGAAAAGGGAGCGGATGATAGAACATCTGTCAAGACATGAGGGAATAACTTCCCTGGTAGTAGTGGGGACTGTCGAGGGTAAAAAATGTAGAGGAAGATAGAGCTTAGATTACATACAGCAAATAATTGTGGACGCAGTTTGCAGCTGCTACTCTGAGATGAAAAGGTTATCACAGGAGAGGAGTTCGTGACGGACTGCGTAAAACCAGTCAGAAGATTGATGAGTACCTCCATTTGTTGTTGGTGCGATTTTGTGGACTCGGCGGGTGACTTCCTTTAGGTTCGTCCAGCAAGATAGAGACTCGAGCCAGTAACAAGTAAACAGGGGCCCACTTCGAAAAGTCACCAAGTCAGCTTCCCAACATGTCTTAAGTTACATACTGTAGTCACCTAAAAATATTTATTATACACATTTAAAATGTTGTTGGTCTGTTTTAGTTGTATTCAGTCACGCTATTTCCCGTAATCATTTTTGTGATCAAGGCAGTTACAGTAAAACACATGAGAAGTTAATAAGTTAACATATTGTGCATGTTTTCATTCACTGATGGAATAATGTTCTGGGGTACCTCCTCACTTACGTAAAAATTATTCACTGCATAAACGAAAGTAATTCTTATTCTGTATTCATACACGTACATCTTGCACACATCTACTTAAGCAACAAAGAACATTAACCACAAACTCACAGTACCATTATTTATTTATGAAATTAGTTATTAGTCTGAGTTTAAGACTAACACAAATGTTCACACCACTGGAAGGAAAATTGATCTCCCTATCCTTAAATGAATTTCACTTTGACGCAGAAAAGGGTTAAAATTGCAGCTATAAAAGCCTTTAACAGTCCAACGAAGGAGATAAAATGTCTGGCTGATAGCATAAGTATTTTTCAAATGTAGATTAAAGATCTTTCTCCTTAACAGCTACTTATATAGTGCCTACCGCACAGGAATCCATGAATAGAAATAATTATACTCAGTTTTACAGAGTTAAGTCTTTAAATGGCTAGCACGTAGCCAGACAATTATTTTTCCACCGAGCGACTGCTACGGTCGCAGGTTCGAATCCTGCCTCGGGCATGGCTGTGTGTGATGTCGTTAGGTTAGTTAGGTTTAAGTAGTTCTAAGTTCTAGGGGACTGAAGACCACAGATGTTAAGTCCCATAGTGCTCAGAGCCAATTATTTTTCCATCTTTGCCATGCGTTTTCTGTTGAAACGTTTCATATCATAACTTTTATCTTGAATACGATCTATGGATCAATTAACTAACTAACTGAGCGGAACGAAGCACTCGTCATGCCAAGCTTGAATAGATATGCCGTTTCACGTCATTGTGGAATAAAAATGACCACGTAGATCAGTTACCCTACAAAGAGCAGGTTTTATTATTCTGGCTGCTGCAATCAACCATTCCAACATTTTTAATGTGCAGTATTAGGAAATTGAAAGAAGTATTGTATCACGTTTTCATGTACAGCATGATGCTTTTTTGCTTATACACAGATCGTTTGCGGACTCTCGTCGCTTTTATTACGGATCACGGGAAAAACGGCGGATGGTCATATACTGTATTCATCAGACTATTCATTCCATTCAGCAGATACTGTAAGTGTGCTTCGCTATCATTGAGCACAGCAATGTCATCAGCGAGTCTTATCACTGATATCCTTTCACCTTGAATTTCAATGCCATTTTTATTTCCGTCATTCCTTCTTCAGTGTGTAGATTGAACAGTAGGGCGAAGCACTGCATTCCTGTCTACACCTTTTTTAATCCGCGGACGTTGTTCTTGGTCTTCCTCTTTTACCGTTCCCTCTTGGTTCTTGTACATACTGTGCATTATCCCTGTTTCCCTCTAGCTTACCCGTGTTTTTCTTAGAGTTTCGAACGTCTTACACCATTTTACATTGTCGAACGCTTTTTGCCACTCGACAAATTCTATGAATGTGCGTTGCTTTCTGGCACCTTTACCTTTCCTAAAGCCAAACTGATCGTCATCTAACACATCCTCAATTCTCTTTCCCATTCTTCTGTATATTATTGTCAGCATGAACTCACGATATGTTAAGCAGATTTCACGATAGTTTGCGCACTTACCTGCCCTTGCTGTCTTCGGAATCGTGTGGATGATACATTACCGAAAATCTGGTGTATCGCCAGTCTCATACATTCTACTCATCAACGTGAACAATCGTTTTGTTACCACCTCCCCCCGATGACTCTGAGAATTCCTATATAATTTTATATGTTCCTTCTGATTTATTTCATCTTAATTCTTTCAATGCTCTTAAATTCTTATTCTAATACTGTATCCTCTATCATTTCGGTTTTTCTATCACGTCGCCAGGCAAATCCTCCACCTCAGTAGTAAGAGGGAATGCCCTGCAAAGCTTTATTTCAATGTCTTTGAAGAGTTGACCACTTGACGTGCGTGATCTGCGTGAATCGGAAGAGACGTGTTTGCTGATTTCTCCCGACCTGTTGGTGCGACTGGACGCAGCGGACAACATCCTCGAGGTTCATCCGTACGATGTTATAACAATATACTGACTCCATTCAGTCTCAGATTTTATAAGTTGCGTCCTTCGATTTCGTTAACACACTTTTTATTTTTAAGGTCTGTTTTTTATTTGTATCCAGTCATATTTATTACAGCAGTAACACTTTCCACTTCTAGACTGCACTGTGATGAGCATGTAATACATGTTTCCGCAATATTATGTTTACTTCCTACACATTTCCCTTGGTAAAAGAAAATAGTTTGGATTTTAGTTTGTGAATTGTATACAATAATGAGGTATATTATAATTTTACTTTCAACTGATTGCTTTCTATTTATCTGCTTCTCCTAACTTTTGAAAGTGTAGTACGCTTCCGTGATCTGTACTGTCATAATTTAATTCGCTGCTATAAGCGTGACTCAGAAGCAATGATTAAACTGTGCGAGTTCCCCATGGAAATTTCTACACTTACAGATGATATGGCGTCCTTCTTTGTATTTCTCATAAAGACTAGGATAACTTTTATGCGTTTTGTTTCTTATATAAGTACTAATCAAGGCATGTGATGAACTACGTCTTCGGTTATGAACAGGTGCATGTGGATGTTCCCATTGTTAACATTTGTAGCTCTTTGGATGTATTCGTAGACAGTCAGTTAGCTCTTTGGACATTCGTCGTGCACAAACAAGGGCTTTCAGAAATGGTAGTTAATAGCTCATTACTGTCAGAAGGAACGCCATGACAACTACGAGTCATAACGCTGGTAACCGTTGTTCTGCAATTACATTCCATCCCGTAAATATCTTTCGCATTCGCTCATTGCACATCTACATGCAAGGTAAACACCAGTGGTGACTGTCACTGTTCCTTTCTTCATTTTACTGTCATTACCTTATGAATTCCGCAGTTATTGCCCTGTTTATGTTGTCTGAAGTTCAGTTAATTCTACAGTAACATAAAATGTATGCTTTTCAACATTTCGCGGCCGTCAGCAACTGTTTAAATATTAATTTTAATTTTAAATCAACAGCCTCAGTTGCAAGGATTACCTATATTTACCTGTGCTGGACAGCACTCGTGGCTGCCCCATCGCGGTCGCGAAGTAGGGCCGAGACAGTTTCAGATAAGTTTTTACAATCTGACGATAATTTATGGATTTGTAGTTTTAGCCTGACGATGTTCACTATGGACAAACGGTAGTTACTTTTATTCTGAAGAAGGCTGGCTTATCCCGAGTGAAACTTAGGTAAATCTAGGTAATTCTTGCAACTAGGGCTGTTGATTTAAAATTAAAATTAAACATGTATGCTATATATCTTGAATCTCTGCTCGCATCGTTAATAAGGAAATCACAATTTGCTTCTCTGTTTTCTTTACCTTTAATGAAATCTACCTGCTTATCCTCCAGCTAGTGGTATCACACAATGACGTGAACAGAATCCCAGTGTCGATAAAACAGTGGTGAACGCTCATCTGAAACCATGTTCTTTGCAGAAATGGTGCTCGTGTATAAGTTGGAAAGGTTGCAGAAAGCGCTTTGCTAAATGACTAATGGAATGATTTACAATCAAGGTCTTTTACTACCGATATTTACACTTTCAAAATAAGGAACCGGTAGAAGAAATTACTTTAAAACTAGGCAATTGTAATGATGTAATTTAATTTTTGTTTTCTGTTACTGGGAAAGGCCACTGGAGAATCATTATGGAAGTTACTCAAAGAACGACCGCTATATGAAAATTTTGTTTCAAACTAAGCAGACTCCGCAGTTAACAGTGGCGGCTAAGTTCGTGGGATCCCGTCGCCAAACAGTTCCTCCCTTAGAGAGAAAAAAGAAAAATAGTTCTGAAAATCCAAAAGTACAAATCTTTAAGTAAAAAGAGACGTGATAAAAGGCAAGAAATAGTCAGTTTACAGGGTTGCTGTAAGATGTGTGCGAAAGAATGGAATCAAAGGATTTCTTCGACGCAAAGACTTCCATCATCATTGTATGTCCCTGAAGCTGGTTACATTCGACTACAGAGGTTTTCTAATAGGCATACATCGTTTTAACCAGCTAAAGAAGATTGCTTCAGTGGCAATGTCAATGGGCAGAAGAATGCCCATTGGACTGAAAGTGTAACCCGAGTTGACGGACGTGAAATCCTACAACGCCCAACAGTTTAGATTGTTAAGATAGATGGCTCGCATGCCGAATTCACTACTTATTTATGTCAGGATGTGCATACTTCTGAACATTTAAATGAGTTTCCTTAAAATAGAACAGTATTTTTTGTAGCGTGCAAGTAACATCAGATCTTGACTTAGTCTGGTCTTTTACATTTTCTCCTTTCTCTTACACGAAATTTTTATTCCCTTTGTTACCCATGCCTAACTTGTTTGTTAATGGATTTTCTGGATAGCTTTTTAGGAAAGCTGTTTTCATCTATTAACACAAATACAGCCTGAAATAAAATGAATTTGGCATTAGCATCTCTTCCCGTACCTATATATTTAACTCTCGGTCGTGCAGCTTCTAACAGCGGACCGCAGCGCTAATCCTCCGTGCCTGCACAGAGACCATATCGTCGACCAGCTGTCAGTCATCTGCCACGCACCGCCCAGAGATGATGGACAAGACAACAAGCCCAAGACACACACCGACGCTGATCGATGCTCGCTGACCACCAACTCTCCACAGACGGCGGCATGATATTACGCGAGATACTACGGACTGTATGTTTCAGTCAAGAAGTCCTTTAACTCTTCCTCAATTTTAATCAGTAAATACTGTCATTGATGTTTGAATATTAATCCCACTCTTGCAACTCCTTTTGTTCCTGTTACTACCTCTCGAATGTACAAGTTCAATGACAGGGGAGGGAAATTGCGTCTTAACTTACGACCTTTTCAACCCGAACACTTCTCGCTTGTTCTCCCATTCTTAAAGCTCCCTCTGGTTTGTTGTACATATTGTATGTTAACCATTTTCCCCATAGCTTGTACTTTCTTGAGATTGAAAAATATCTTCCTTTTACGTTGAGGAACGCATTATTTTAGGTACACAAACGCGGACGATGTATTTATTTAATTATTTTTAAGTCTGGCCTCCATCATCAAGTACAAATTCACAACAACATTTCTGCAAGCACAGAGAGTTGTAAAGCGGCAAATGAGTGATCTATGATATGTCCATGTAGAGCCCACACTGCAACACATTCCTTGGAGCCCTTTTAATACTAATACTAACGCAAGCAAAGTTGTAGACAAATTATTTACAGTATCTAAGTACGGAGATAAGTGACTACGAAAAAGCATTTCTACCCAGAATTGCTTATCATTTTCTATGTGAAAGGCTCATCTAAGCCATGAGCTGTGCATCCTTTCTTTCTTCGTTGTTTCCCTCTCAGCTGCAGTGTGGCTAGTGCATGCTACAGACATTGAGTCAACAGCGTTGAGTAATTTCTTCAAGAACTGGGGATCTATATACACTGGAAAAAATACCCACAAGAAATATTAAACGAGCATACAGAATTTAGACAGAAATACTACATCAAATAACTTATTGAACTTTTAGAACAAGAAAATGGAAATAACATACGCAATAACGAAAGATAATCGTGACACAATTTGATTAATAGAATAATACCACTCTTCTGTGTGCACGTTTGTTAATATATACAGTCGTAAGAACAGAGCTGTCACACCACTGTCAAACCATAATTAACGTATTATTTTCAATATATTTACGTCATTTACTATACAATCAAAACATTGACAGTTGTAAGACAGTTCACTAACGACAGAACATGGGCGCCTCATCATTCTAGACATGAATACAATACAGTCACTTTAATACAAATGATATTCACATTTATAAACGGTTTCATCAAAACTGTATTCGCAGGTATTTGGCAGTGGCGATAAACGCCAAAACAATCTGTTGTTAACAACGATTGAGTATTACAAGCAGCTTTACTGGTGTATCTTTCTAGTGATAGTGTTGACCATGCTCTGGATACATATGTACCCAGTAGAACAGGGAGCCTCCATGGTGTACAGTCACTGTAAAGAAACTTCGAAAGAAACAGAAATTACTACACAACAAGGTTAAAAAAGGCGTAGGGCTATAGATAGATAGATGCTGAATAAAACGCGTTTGGCTGTCAAGAGAGAAAACCTTGATGCCTTCAGTGACTACCGAACCAGAATATTGTCAAATGAAATTTCACAAAATCTAAATAACTTCCGATCGTAAGTAAAGGCTGTCACCAAAGTAAGTGCCCACTCCCTAGCAAATGAGGTAGGAGTTGAAACTGAGGGTAGCAAAGCAAAAGTTGAAATGCTTGACTCGGTTTTTCAATGTTCCTTTACACAGGAAAACTAAGGAGAATCGTCAACTTAATTCTCGCACGACTGAAAAGATGAATGAAATAAGAATTAGTGTCAATGGCGTTGAGAAACGCCTGAAATCGTTAAAATTGAACAAAGCTACAGGGCGCGATGGAATCCCTCTTAGATTGCGTACTGAATTTTCGGCTTACTTAGCCCCTCTTCCAACTACAATCAACCGCAGGTTCCTCGAACAAAAAACCGTACCCATTTCTTGCAAAAAGCACAGGTTACACGTCTACATAGAGGGTAGTAGGGGTGAACCCCAAAACCATCGTCCAATATCCATGACATCGATTTGTTGTAGAATGTTAGAACATATTCTGATCTCAAACATAATAAGGTATCTTCAACAGAAAATCCTCCTTGGCTACATCTGCATCCGCATCTGCATCTACATCTACGTGATTACTCTACTATTCACAATTAAGTTTCTGGCAGAGGATTCAATGAACCACCTGTCTCTCTGCCGTTTCACTCTCGAAAGGTGCGCGAACGAGCACTTAAATTTTTCTGTGCAAGCCCTGATTTCTCTTATTTTATCGTGGTAATCATTTCTTCTTATGTAGGTGGGTGCCAACAGAACATTTTCAATCGTAAGAGAGAACTTGTGATTGAAATTTCATGAGAAGATCCCGTCGCAACGAAAAAATTCTTCGTCTTAATGATTGCCATTCCAATTCACGTATCATGTCTGTGGCACTATCTCCCCTCTTTCGCGATAATACAAAACGAGCCATCCTTCTTTGAACTTTTTAAATATCATCCGTCAGTCCCACCTGAAACGGATCCCACACCGCACAGCAGTACTCCATAATTCGGAAAATCTAAAAATATGGTGACAATTTGACATCCCCTGTCGATAGCACTCATTACTTCATGAGTATAAAGAGCTAGTTGTGTTCCGAAAGAACGATATTTTCTGAATCCGTGCTGACCATGTGTCAATTAATCGTTTTCTTCGAGGTACTTCATATTGTTCGAATATAGTACATGTTCCAAAACCATACTGCAAGTCGACGTTAGTGATACGGGCCTTTAATTCAGCGGATTATTGCTATTTCCCATTTTGGGTATTGGTGTGACTTGAGCAACTTTCCAGTCTTTAGGTACGGAACTTTGTGTAAGCGAGCGGTTGTATATAATTGCTAAATATGGAGCTATTGCATCTGCATACTCTGAAAGGAACCTGACTGGCATACCATCTGGACCGGAAGCATAGCCTTTAGTAAGTGATTTAAGCTGCTCTGCTACACCAAGGATTTCTACTTCTATATTTCTCATCTTCACAGTTGTTCCTGATTGGAATTCGGGAATATTTACTTCGTCTTCTTTGGCGAAGGAGTTTCGGAAAACCGTGTTTAATAACTCTGCTTTGGTGGCACTGTCATCAATGATTTCACCGTTGTTATTGCACAGTGAAGGTATTGATCGCGTCTTGACACTGGTGTGATTTATATATGACGAGAATCTCTTTGGGTTTTCTGCCACATTACGGGACAGAGTTTCGTAGTGGAAATTATTAAAAGCATCTCACATTGAAGCAAGCGCTATACTTCGAACTTCTGCAAAACTTTGCCAATCTTCGAGATTTTGCGTTCTTTTAAATTTGGCATGAATTTTTCGTTGCTTCTGCAACAGCGATCTGACCCATTTTGTGTACCATGGGGGATCAGTAACATCACTTATTAATTTATGTGGTATATATCTCCCAATTGCCGTCGATACTATCTCTTTGAAATCATTCCACATCCTTTCTACGCTTACGTGATCGGATCGGAAGGATTGAAGACTGTCTGTTGAAAAGGCGTTAAGAGCAATTTTATCTGCTTTTTTAAATAGATGTACTTTGCGTTTCTTTTTGATGGTTGTGGATATTACGGCATTCAGCCTAGCAGCATCTGCCTTGTGGTCGCTGATCCCTATATTCGGCAAGGTTCTTCCTATTTGTCAAGTATTATTTGTTGCTAAGAGGTCAGGTAGGCTTTCGCTAACATTTACGTTTCCAGTAGGCTCACGAACTAACTGTTCCTTAGTGTTAACCAGCATGGATTCCGAGAACGTCGATCATGTGTACCCAACTTCTCACATGACATACCGAAAGCTTTGAATCAAGGCATTTAGGTTGAGGTAGTATCTCTCGATCTGTGAAATTCAATTAACTCAGCACCACACCTACGCTTATTGTCAAAAGTACGATCATCTGGAGTAAATTTGTGACTAGGTTGACGGCTTTTTGGTAGGGAGAACGCAGCATGTTATCTTCGATGAAGAGTCTTCGTCAGATGTAGAAGTAACTTCCAGTGTGCCCCAGGGAATTGTGGTGGGACCCTTGCCGTTCAAGTTGTGCATTAATGACCTTACAGACAATATTAGTAGTAACCTCACAGTTTATTGCAGATATTGTAGTTATCAATAATGAAGTGCTATCTGAAAAAAGCTGCATAAATATTTCTAAGTGGTGCATTGATTGTCAATTTGTCTTAAATGTTCAGAAATGTAAAACTGCGTATTTCACAAAACGAAAGAAAAGTAATATCCCATGACTATAATGCCAGTGAGTAGCTGCTGGAATCGGTCATCTTAAACAAATACCTGAGTGTAGCACATTGTACGGATATGAAATGAAATAATAGTCGTAAAGCAGGTGGTAGACTTCGGATTATTGGTAGAATATTGAGGAGGTGCAATCAGTCTACGAAGGAGGTTGCTTTCAAATCACTCGTGCGACCCGTTCTAGAATATTGCTCAACTATGTGGGACCCTTACCAAATAGGGCTAACAGGGGATATTGAATGTATGCAGAGAACGACAGCACGAGTGCTCACAGATCTGTCTGATCCGTAGTAGAATGTCACGGAGATGCTGAAGAAGACAGTCGTAAACTATCCGGAGAAAGTCTGTTAACAAAGATTCAAGAAGTGGCTTTAAATGATGAGTCCAGGAATGTACCACAGTCCCATATGTATTCCTCCCATAGGGATCGTGAGAATAAGATTAGAAGAATCACTGAACCCATAGAGACATTCAGTCCGCAGCTCGTGATCGTGCGGTAGCGTTCTCGCTTCCCACGCCCGGGTTCCCGGGTTCGATTCCTGGCGGGGTCAGGGATTTTCTCTGCCTCGTGATGACTGGGTGTTATGTGCTGTCCTTAGGTTAGTTAGGTTTAAGTAGTTCTAGGGGACTGATGACCATAGATGTTAAGTCCCATAGTGCTCAGAGCCATAGAGACATTCAAACGATTATTCTTCCCGCGCTCCATACGTGAGTGAAACGGGAGGAAACCCTAGTAACAGGTACAATGCCATCCACATCCAGGGTATTTTCAGAGTATAGATGTAGATTTACAAGTATGGGACTGAAGAATGCACACGAGGCGTGTGGTGACGTTAAAGGTATTAAAACATGGCTGTAACGCAGTTACCTAGAGAGAGGGGAGAATGATACCACGACTGAAATATGCAGAATGTATCCTGCGCTGATTAATACGAATAACTGGAAGAGCTATACTTATGTGTATGAAATGTAGCACTTTGATTTCAACTGTGACCACGTAAGAGCCATAAAAATCATAGTTACAGATATCTGATAATAAATTGAGACTTCAATTGTTTTTCAGTATTTCCCCAGTCACTAATGAAGTCTTTAACCGTGGTCGTGTTGGTTAGGACACACGGTCATTTTCAGAAACAAATTTTACGAATACATTTGAACTCTAATAAAAAATGAAACTGGCTGCCGAAAATTAACTGAATTCTGATAACAATTTACTAATAAAGAGTCCTTACACTCTATTTTAGGAGGCGTGTCCTGCATTATGTACAGTTGAAGTGAACCAATAGCGTCTCGCGGCTGGCTACTTAGGCATTCCGTGTGACCGACTGGCAGCCATCTACCGTCGACGTGCCACGATTAGCCGCGTCTGATCACCAAGATCAAGGCAATTTCACTGAACTCTGTTTGACGACCAGTGCAGATTGGCCGCAGACCACTGCCCCGTTAGCTCGGAAAATGCCTAAAGCTGGCGCAGAAGCAGTTTTCTGTCGCGCATCATTCCGTAATAGTTTCTTCGCTCTTTATGACTCAGGGAGACAGTCTGCCCCGCTTTTAAAACCTCCCTTTCACGGAGACTATTAACGATGCGGGACTTGAGTGGATAAGAGGACGGTCAGATACTTCGGATTTTCAACGGAAGTGGTTTAGAGAAACTGCAGATATTTTACAGTTGGATATCAGAAATTGAAACAGTGTTAGAAAAATCTCGAAAAATTCCTGACTACTTACTTCAAATTTTTACACGATAGACTAATAAACATTCAGACAGTTAAACGTTTTCCGAATCAACAATATACACGTTTTCTATCAAAATCCGCTGTAAGAGATCAAATGCTACGCTGAAGAAAAAGTACGGTTTCGCTTTCTTTCTCAGTCATTTTTAACAACAATAGCGGCTCATTTAAACATCAGACAAACTGCTCTTCCTCCTTATATAAAATTTTAAACAAATATGCAGAACTATATACCGTTTTGTTTTCTTCCTCGCAATGTGTTTCAATACAAATCAGGAAAGTTGTATTTAGGGCTTGTCGACTTATGATTAGAATATTGCTGTGTTGTTGTTGTTGTTGTGGTGGTCTTCAGTCCAGAGACTGGTTTCATGCACCTCTCCAGTCTATCCTGTGCAAGCTTCATCTCCGAGTAACTTCTGCAACCTACATCCTTCTGAATCTGTTTAGTGTATTCATGCCTTGGTCTCCCTGTACGATTTTTACGCGCTTCCCTCCAATACTAAATTTGTGACCTGTTGATTCCTCAGAAAGTGTCCTGCCAACCGGTCCCTTCCTCTAGTCAAGTTGTGCCACAAATTGTATTCACTACCTCCTCATTATATATGTGGTCTATCCATCTAATCTTCAGCATTCTTCTGTAGCGCCACATTTCGAAAGCATCTATTCTCGTCCTGTCTAAGCTATTTATCGTCCACGTTTCACTTCCATACAAGCTACACTTCATACAAATACCTTCAGAAAAGACTTCGTGACAGTTAAATCTATACTCGATGTTAACAAATTTCTCTTCTTCAGAAATGCTTTCCTTGCCATTGCCAGTCTACATTTTATATCCTCTCTGCTTCGACCAACATCAGTTATTTTGCTCCCCAAGTATCACAACTCATCTAACACTTTAAGTGCCTCATTTCCTAATGTACTTCCCCCAGTATCACCTAATTTAATTCGACCATTTTCCACTGTCCTCGTTTTGTTTGTGTTGATGTTCATCTTATATCCTCCTTTCAAGACACTGTACATGTCGTTCAACTGCTCATACAGGTCCCTTGCTGTCTCTGACAGAATTAAAGTGTCGTCGGCAAACCTCAAAGTTTCTATTTATTCTCCATCGAATTTAATTCCTACTCCAAATTTTCTTTTGTTTCCTTTACTGCTTGCTCAAAATACAGATTGAACAACATCTGGGACAGGCTACAATTCTGTCTCCCTCCCTTTTCAACCACTGCTTCCCTTTCGTGCCCCTCGACTCTTATAACTGCCGCCTGGTACCTGTATAAATTGTAAATATTCCCTGTATTTTACCCCTGCCACCTTCAGAATTTGAAAGAGAGTATTCCACTCAATATTGTCAAAAACTTTCTCTAAGTCTACAAACGCTAGAAACGTAGGGCTGTCTTTCCTTAATCTATCTTCTAAGATAAGTCGTAGGGTCAGTATTGCCTCACGTGTTACAACATTTCTACTGAATCCAAACTGATCTTCCCTGAGGTCGGCTTTTTCCAGTCATCTGTAAAGAATTCGTTTCAATATTTTGTAGCCGTGACTTATTAAAATGATAGTTCGGTAATTTTCACACCTGTCAACTCCTGCTTTCTTTGGGATTGGAATTATTATATTCTTCTTGAAGTCTGGGGGTACTTCATACATACCTCTTGCTCACCAGATGGCAGAGTTTTGTCAGGGCTGGCTCTCCCAAGGCTATCAGTAGTTATAATGGAATGTTGTCTACTCCTGGGCCTTGTTTCGTCTTAGACCTTTCAGTATCTGTCAAACTCTTCACGCAGTATCATATCTCCCAATTAATCTTCATATACGTGCTCTTCCATTTCAATAACATTGCCCTCAAGTACATCGCCCACGTATAGACCCACTATATACTCATTCCACTTTTGTCTTCTCTTCTATGCTTATAACTGATTTTCTATGTGAGCTCTTGATATTCATACAAATTATTTTGTTTTCTACATAGGTCTCTTTAATTATTCTGTAGACAGTATTTGTCTTACCCCTAGTGAGATAAGCATCTACACCCTTACATTTGTCCTGTAGCCATCCCTGCTTAGCCATTTTGCACTTCCTGTCGATATCATTTTTGAAACATTTGTATTCCTTTTTGCCTGCTTCATTTACTGCATTTTTATCTTTTCTCCTTTCACCAATTAAATTCAATCTCTCTTCCGTTACCCAAGGAATTCTACTAGCCCTCGTCTTTTGACCTACTTGTTCCTCTGCTGCCTTCTCTATTTCATCTCGCAATGCTATCAGTTCTTCTTCTATTGCATTTATTTTCCCCGTTCTTGTCAATCGTTCCCCAATGCTCTCTCTGAAACTCTCTACAACCTCAGGTTCTTTCAGTTTATCCCGGTCCCATTTCCTTAAATTCCCACCTTTTTGCAATTTCCGCAGTTTTAATCTACAGTTCATAACCAACAGATTGTGGTCAGAGACCACATCTGGCCCTGGAAATGTCTTACAATTTAAAACCTGGTTCCTAAATCTCTGTCATACCATCATATAATCTATCTGAAGCCTTCCATGTCTCCAGGCCTCTTCCACGTGTACAGCCTACATTCATGATTCTTAAACCAAGTGTTATCTATGATTAAGTTACGCTCTGTGCAAAATTCTACCAGCCGGCTTCACCTTTCATTCCTTACTCCCATTCTATATTCACCTATTACTTTTCCTTCTCTTCCTTTTCTTCTATTGAATTCCAGTCACCCATGACTATTAAATTTTGGTTTCCCTTCGCTATCTGAATAATTTCCTTTATCCCAGCACACATTTCTTCAATCTCTTAGTCATATGAGAGCTAATTGGCATAAAAACTTGTATTACTGTGGTAGGCGTGGGCTCCGTGTCTATCTTTGTTACAATAATGCGTTCACTATGGTAATCCTAGTAGCTTACATGCGCTCCTATTTTATATTAATTATTAAACCTACTCCTGCATTACCCCTATTTGATTTTGTATTATAACCCTGTATTCACCTGACCAAAAGTCTTGTTCCTCCTGCTACCTAACTTCCCTAATTCCCACTATATCTAACTTTAACCTATCCATTTCCCTTTTTAAATTTTCTAACCTACCTGCCCGATTAAGGGATCTGACATTCCACGCTCCGATCCGTAGAACGCCAGTTTTCTTTCTCCTGATAACGACGTCCTCTTGGATAGTCCCGCCCGGAGATCCGAATGGGGGACTATTTTACCTCCGGAATGTTTTACCCAAGAGGACGTCATCATCATTTAACCATACAGTGATGCTGCATGCCCTCGGGAAAAATTACGGCTGTAGTTTCTTCTTGCTTTCAGCTGTTCGCTGTACCAGCACAGGAAGACCGTTTTGGTTAATTTACAATGCCAGATCAGTCAATCATCCAGACTGTTGCCCTGCAACTACTGAAAAGGTTGCTGCCTCTCTTCGGAACCACACGTATGTCTGGCCTCTCAACAGATGCCCCTATGTTGTGGCTGCGCCTATGGCATGGCTATCTTTATTGCTGAGGCACGCAAGCCTCCCCACCAGCGGAAAGGTCCATGGTTCATGGGAGAAGGTATGGAATTTGCTATGGAATCTGAATCGTCCGAAACTTTGTAATTCAACCCGTTTGAAAAGTAGAACTGAGCTAATTACTGTCACTGACGCTAGTATCCTCGTAGGAGCGAGTCTTAATGTCCCGTATACGATCCCACCCCATTTACTTATTTCTTTTAAGCGACTGTAGTTCCCACTCGAGGTTTCGTTGGCATTAAAATGGCTCTGAGCACTATGGGACTTAACTTCTAAGGTCATCAGTCCCCTAGAACTTAGAACTACTCAAACCTAACTAACCTAAGGACATCACACATATCCATGCCCGAGGCAGGATTCGAACCTGCGACCGCAGCGGTCGCGCGGTTCCAGACTGTAGCGCCTAGAACCGCTCGGCCACCACGGGCGGCGTTGGCATTAACTAAGCTAAAGTTCGGAGAGAGGGGGATAAGGAACACAGGGGAGGGACAATGGACATAGAAGGGGAAGGAGAAGATAGACAGAAAAAGGAGCGAGGAGATGGTGAAGGGAGATAGGAAGGAGGAGAAGATGGAGAGAGATAGTGGGAGAAGGACAGAAAAACTCGGAAGAAGGATATTAGGACGCATATCCAGCTCTCATAGATATTGAAGAATTGTGCAGCACTTCTGGGCTCACTCGTTTAAACAATATGAATAAGAGTGGAAAAATATTGACCACTATCCTCGGTGGGACAGGGAAACTGCTTGTGAATTAGAAACATGTAGAACAAAAGATGTGGTGTAAAGGCGTATTTTGAAATGTCTCTCAACTTTGCTCATTGAGCACTAGGCATCAAAAGTCACACATGCAGCAGACTCATATTAAACAACTTCCGTGACTGCAAATAACTACCAAGCGTCCTATCTAAGGTTCGATCTGGTTAGCTTGTTAAACGGCAAGCAGAGTCACTTACTTCTTAACATCATGATTATCTGAATCAGTACCTATGTACGCGTGCACACAACCTGACACGGTTTATCTTCTACCATCTTGAATATGACAGATTTTACACTTGCTTACGTCACTGCATAAAGACGACAGTTTTATCCAGCAAGATCCGTCCGACGTGCCGAACCCCATAGGGCTCGTCTCGTAACGGCATGCTTTCTACAGCAATAAGTTTAGGGGATGGGAAACCCATTTTGAGCTTCTGACTGGAATTCCAGAAAGCATGTAGGGGACGTCCCTATGTGGCTAGTCAATGCTCGCACTTCATCCTTCTGCCCCTGCAGTGATTTTATGAGTATAAGCTCGCTGTGAGAAAAGCATCAACTACTCTAAAAGGTAGTGATAAATCAGCCATAATTCTTCAGTACAGAGTAGTGATATGTAATGACAAAGCCAACTTATTTAATAATGCTGTATCACTCGAATATATGTGGAAAATAGCTACAAATAGCAGTTACATAAATTTATCTAATGGAAAGAATAGGCTGGATACAGAAATATCGTTTGTGTTACAGGAAATAATACTTTCAGCAAAGCAACAAAATACTTGAATATGAGTGTTTGCTTTCCGCTTATAGCGGTCAGATGTGCTAAGGCCAAATATCCTTGTTTTGCAGCTATCAGTTCAGAATGTTAAAAGTAGACGACAAGGTTAAAGATCATTTTTATGAAATGTTAACTTTCTATCAGGCTTATTATCGTAGTGGATCAGTGATTCAGGCCAACCGCAAGTCTCATGTCAGCGTTCAGCAGCACGTCTTACGTAATCTTACTTTAACTAAGAAAACACTGTTTTTTGCGTTGTTTCATAAATTTTGTTATGGTTACTGCACAACCTAGGTTTCGGGTTGTAGGCCCATTTGCAAGTACATTACTGATTCCAAAGATAACCCAAAAATAAACATGATTGTAAGGCAAAGATAAATATCTCAACTTCTATATTTTTCGATTCTTGGCTTCATGCAAAATTACTTCAGTGACCATTTCTTGCAAAAATAACATATGTAATTACACAGTTCACCAATTACACCAACATGGCTAAACACATGTAGGTATAGAACTTTGCATCTACTCAAGGATTGAGGCCCAAAGTTTTACGTGTACTAGGTGTTGTGTTATTATCTGAAAGAGGTGAATTGGGTACGCTACTTTATATAACAGGTGCGGGGCCTTACACGTCTGTTTTTCAATTTCTAGAATTTATAACTGGGTGAGTTTGCCCCTTTCCCTCTATGTGCGAGACTTCTACATCTATTACGTTTTTGTGGTTTTTGTTCAGCCGATGTTCCGCAAATGCTGAATCGTGGGGCAAATATATCCACCTCTAAAGAGAACCGACACAGTTTACAACGTCGTAGTGATAATCCAACCCACACTTCTCCTTACAAACCAAGACAACATATCTGAAATGTAATCCAGAACCATCAGTACAAAAAGGAATCTAACACTCCATGCGTATTTAAATCGAAGAATTTAAGAGCAGAATGAAATACGTAATAAATGATGCATTGCCCAGCTTACAAGCAGTTATGAATCCGCAATGTCTTCGGACCTATTTCACTGTGCAGAAACAGGCGACCGAATAATAGCGTGAAAGGCGATACTAGCCAGCTATTCTCACACGAAAAAAAAAAAAATTACTTCAGCATTGAATATAATTGGATTGATCTTAAGACATTTTGTACTTGGTGGTGAGTGTTCAATAACATGTCTCTCCACCATGAAAAGGTGAGTTCGTCACAACAGTATATGACTTTGAAAGTAGCTCTCCAACTTACGACCGGAACCAGATAGCGAATTCCCGTCCAAAAAGGAGACCAACCGAATGCTACTGGCTGAAAGCCAACTGACTCGACAAAGACTTAACGCACATGCAGTGACTTAGCGCAGAGTTGGCGAAACATACATTGAAACTGGTTAGTGCAAGAAATCAAAAAAAGTACTGAAATTAACATTGCAATTCACAAAAGGCAAAATATACGGTGAGAAAGCAAAAGAGCCGACAAACAGCCTCTTTAAACAGGGATGACTTTTAACTGTTACGGAACAGATAAGACTTCAGTGTTTACTGTATTACACTTCACGGTAGAGCTTCAGCAAGAGAAGCGTTTGCAGACTCTGAGGACAGCGCTGCGCCACTTATGAGCTGTGGCGTCTGTGCTCTTCTTCTCAAAGTAACACTTGCACCCAATGGCCCAATTACTATTTAATGAATTCCCCTACAGTTTTTACCTTCTACATCTCTCTCTAGTATCACAGAAGTTATTCCCTGATGTCTTGGTACATGTCACATAACCCTTCTGTTCTTCTCACTGTATTGCACATATTTTTTTCCTCACCAATTCTGCCCATAACCTCAATCCTTGCCCTGTCAATCCAGTTGGTTTTAAACGACTTTTTGCACTGCTACATGTCAAATTCTTCGACTGTCTTCTTTTACTGTTTTCCCACGCCCATGATAAACTTGCACAAAATGCTATGCTACAAAAGTCGATGTTTGATAGTAATAGACTTCTCTTGGTCATGCCTGGCATATGTTATTTTACTTCTAATGTAGCAGAACTCCTTTAATTCGTTCACTTCATGCATCCAAATTTTGATGCGTTTGCTGCTAATCTCATTTCTGCTGCTTCTTATTATTTTTATTTCTCTTCTATTTACACTTAATCCATAGTTTGTGCTCATTAGATGTTCATTCCATTCAACAAGACCTAAATGCAATCACTGACGACCACAGTGTTAATTGTTTCGACGATGTACTAATTGAACAGGAGCTACGAAATATTGCATCCCTGCTATACATCCGCTTTTATCAGAGCACTTCTTTCTAAATATTCTATTCTTCTTGTCCCTTCTCTGTTTTTGTACAAATTGTGTGTTATCAGTCTATCCCTACAGCTAACCCTTATTTTTTCTCGGAATTTCGACCAGCTTGCCCCATTTTGCATTATATGGCGCTTTTCGTAAATTGACACGATAAAGATATTCTCATTTATTTTTTGAAGCTTCCTTCCAGTGTCAAATGAAACGTTATAACTCCCACCCTCAGGTGTATTTACCTTTCTTAAAGCTGAACGTATAATTGTCTAACACATCATTACTGTTCATTCCGCTTCTTCTGTGTATTATTCTTGCTGGCAATTTTGATGCATGAGCTGTTAAGCTGACCACATGTGAGTTTTCAGTCTTACCGGTCCTTGCTATGTTTGAGGTTGCGTGGATGATATTTATCCGAATGTCGACTGTTTTTCCACAGTATGATGTATTCTATAAATGAACTTCAATAATAGTCTAGCTGCCACTTGCCCCAATCACTTCGGAAATATAGAAAGAATTTTTATCTATGTCTTAGCCTTATTGCATCATAGGTCTTCCAAAGCCCCATTATACCATGACCCTATAAAATAATACTGGATCCTCTATGTATTTCGTTTGGACCCCTTATCGAAACCTTCAGTGTACTCTTTCCAACTGTCTGTTTCCCCTATGTTTAAAAGCAAATTTCCTTTCGTACTCCTAATTTTGATGCATATTATGTCTTTATTCCAGTAAAGATCACATAGACTAGTTTCTTCAATACAGTACTCAAATCTTGACATTGATTCCTAGATACGTTTCGTCCCATAATTACATATATCGGATGTTGTAGGCTGGGCGGACTGGTAAAACAGGATGGACGGCGAACTGTGGTGAAACTAACATGAAGCCTTAATGCTGGCCAGAGAACAAGTGTGACTAACCACACAGTGCACCGAACACTCCTAGCAGTGGGCCTCTGCAGCTGACGACCCTTGCATGTGCCAATGTTCACATCGGCAACTACGAATAAAATGGGCATGTGACCATCAGCACTGGACATTGACGCAGTGACCTTGGACCTACTGATAACAAACAGACCCGAACTTTTCGACTCTTTAAGTGCAGAACAGGGAATCAGTGATTATAAGGCAGTTGCAGCATCCCTGAATATGGAAGTTAATAGGAATATAAAAAAAGGGAGGAAGGTTTATCTGTTTAGCAAGATTTATCTGTTTAGCAGATTTCAGACTACCTAACAGATCAAAACGAAAATTTCTGTTCCGACACTGACAATGTTGAGTGTTTATGGAAAAAGTTCAAGGCAATCGTAAAATGCGTTTTAGACAGGTACGTGCCGAGTAAAACTGTGAGGGATGGGAAAAACCCACCGTGGTACAACAACAAAGTTAGGAAACTACTGCGAAAGCGAAGAGAGCTTCACTCCAAGTTTAAACGCAGCCAAAACCTCTCAGACAAACAGAAGCTAAACGATGTCAAAGTTATCGTAAGGAGGGCTATGCGTGAAGCGTTCAGTGAATTCAAAAGTAAAATTCTATGTACCGACTTGACAGAAAATCCTAGGAAGTTCTAGTCTTACGTTAAATCAGTAAGTGGCTCGAAACAGCATATCCAGACACTCCGGGATGATGATGGCATTGAAACAGAGGATGACACGCGTAAAGCTGAAATACTAAACACCTTTTTCCAAAGCTGTTTCACAGAGGAAGACCGCACTGCAATTCCTTCTCTAAATCCTCGCACAAACGAAAAAAGGCTGACATCGAAATAAGTGTCCAAGGAATAGAAAAGCAACTGGAATCACTCAATAGAGGAAAGTCCATTGGACCTGACGGGATACCAATTCGATTCTACACAGAGTACGCGAAAGAACTTGCCTCCCTTCTAACAGCCGTGTACCGCAAGTCTCTAGAGGAACGGAGGGTTCCAAATGATTGGAAAAGAGCACAGGTAGTCCCAGTCTTCAAGAAGGGTCGTCGAGCAGATGCGCAAAACTATAGACCTATATCTCTGACGTCGATCTGTCGTAGAATTTTAGAACATGTTTTTTGCTCGAGTATCATGTCGTTTTTGGAAACCCAGAATCTACTATGTAGGAATCAACATGGATTCCGGAAACAGCGATCGTGTGAGACCCAACTCGCTTTATTTGCTCATGAGACCCAGAAAATATTAGATACAGGCTCCCAGGTAGATGCTATTTTTCTTGACTTCCGGAAGGCGTTCCATACAGTTCCGCACTGTCGCCTGATAAACAAAGTAAGAGCCTACGGAATATCAGACCAGCTGTGTGGCTGGATTGAAGAGTTTTTAGCAAACAGAGCACAGCATGTTGTTATCAATGGAGAGACGTCTACAGACGTTAAAGTAACCTCTGGCGTGCCACAGGGGAGTGTTATGGGACCATTGCTTTTCACAATATATATAAATGACCTTGTAGATAGTGTCGGAAGTTCCATGCGGCTTTTCGCGGATGATGCTGTAGTATACAGAGAAGTTGCAGCATTAGAAAATTGTAGCGAAATGCAGGAAGATCTAAGCAGATAGGCACTTAGTGCAGGGAGTGGCAACTGTCCCTTAACATAGACAAATGTAATGTATTGCGAATACATAGAAAGAAGGATCCTTTATTGTATGATTATATGATAGCAGAACAAACACTGGTAGCAGTTACTTCTGTAAAATATCTGGGAGTATGCGTGCGGAACGATTTGAAGTGGAATGATCATATAAAATTAATTGTTGGTAAGGCGGGTACCAGGTTGAGATTCATTGGGAGAGTGCTTAGAAAATGTAGTCGATCAACAAAGGAGGTGGCTTACAAAACACTCGTTCGACCTATACTTGAGTATTGCTCATCAGTGTGGGATCCGTACCAGATCGGTTTGACGGAGGAGATAGAGAAGATCCAAAGAAGAGCGGCGCGTTTCGTCACAGGGTTATTTGGTAACCGTGATAGCGTTACGGAGATGTTTAACGAACTCAAGTGGCAGACTCTGCAAGAGAGGCGCTCTGCATCGCGGTGTAGCTTGCTCGCCAGGTTTCGAGAGGGTGCGTTTCTGGATGAGGTATCGAATATATTGCTTCCCCCTACTTATACCTCCAGAGGAGACCACGAAAGTAAAATTAGAGAGATTAGAGCGCGCACGGAGGCTTTCAGACAGTCGTTCTTCCCGCGAACCATACGCGACTGGAACAGGAAAGGGAGGTAATGACAGTGGCACGTAAAGTGCCCTCCGCCACACACCGTTGCGTGGCTTGCGGAGTATAAATGTAGATGTAGATGTAGACAGAGCGTTGCATGGTGTGATGAGTCTCGATGTCTTCATCATGTCGACGAGAGGTCGCGAATCTGTCGTCTTCACTGGGGACAGCTCCTTGACGTCTGTAAGCTGGTGGCAGCCCCATTATGCTCTGGGAACACTCACGTGGGCATCCATGGATATAGTGGAGCTCATAAAAGGCACAACGACGGCCAAGGAATATCGTACACAGGTTTCAGGCCATGTAAACCCTTTCATGGCGATCATGTTTCCCGAGAGCAGTGGCATTTTTCAACTAGATAATGGGCCATGTCACAAGGCCAGGAATGTGATAGTGATTTGAGGTACACAGTGGCGACTTCCAATAGGTGTGATGCTGACATATTTCGTATCAGCTGTCCACAAAAAAATCTCATCTTAAGAATACCACACAAAGTAACTCGTCAACGTCTATTGCAACTGTAAGGGAGCTCACATTGTACGGCGTCCAGACTTTACGAACCTTACATGAGCTTCATCCATAACGAGAAGGCGACACAGGATGAGATCTTCAGAAAATAGTTATTATATTATATCAAGAAAAGGCAATTGCAGTTAATCTCATGTACCGAAAACTAACAAATGATATCTATCAATATATGGACTGGCGTGAACAAACAAGTTAAAGTGAAACACATTTCGGGGACAAACTGAGTGGGTGGTTAATGATATCATAAAACTCCCATTGAGCTAGAGAATGGCGAGCTTCAACGAAAAATGGGTAAGTCCAGAACAATGCATTATTCCTTTTAACGTAAAAAAGGCCGGGACCAATGGTAAGTGGCTGTACATCATTAACAGAGCTAGGCTGTGAGCCAGCAAGAAAAATAAAAATATATTCCCCTCTAGCGAGACTGTGATTGGCTGAAGCCATACTTGGCGATGCAGACGTGACACAGTGAGGAGATCACCACTATATAAAAGCATTTTGAGACCTAAAATTTCTATCTCTCTCTCATCTCACAGTGGACTGCACAGGATGTGGAAATACGCAAAGGCGTTGAGAGTTTGCTTTCTGCAAAGTGAGAACGATCTGCTTTATGTATCATGGTGACAGAAAGCAAAGCGGTAGTTAATTATTCCTGTAGCAATTTTTCCGGACAAAGAAATTGTGCATGTTGCTCCAACTCATAGTGAGTGTGCAATAGCCATTATTTCGACTAGGGAAAGATTAACGTTCTACGGAATGCAGCAAAGTAGCGACTGAGGCCAAAGTAGGGAATTAGCATTTCATATCCAGCATGGAGACAACGCCATTGCAGATGCCACTTGGTAAAGTACCATCATGCATCATGAGTCTAGATTTTACTCACTCAAACTTGTGTACGTTTTGACCACTGAATCTCAAAAGCTAGGATACTAACCTACCCTCACAATGATTACATGAGTTTTTTTCATTGGTTCAAAAAGTAAATTTATTCTCCACCAACTCATTGACCAGCTATGGTAACGCATACTTAAATGAGCTGATGAGGATTTTCCATAATCATTCTTTCCTGTGATGAAAAACTTTCATGTGTAGAGATATCAATTTTCATAATCGTCATTTCAATATGTCCAAGATTGAAATATTTTGCTACTGAGTGTCAAAAGTAATTGAACATGATTGTCGTTTATCACTTGACCCCTGATAGCACAGTTGATTAATTATATGTAGAAAAGAAGGAATACGTGTTTTGTCTTTCTAGCACATACCCCAAACTTTGTTTTATTAATTCATGCATTCTAGTTACATGACAGCAGAATTTATGATTCTTGTTACGATCCACACCTGATATTAGCTGCCTTACAGGGCCAGGTTCATATTTATTTAGAATGTCTGTTTGACACCCTGGGCTTGAGAAGACAGTTCAGATGTTTTGTCCATTTGCGCACTATGTGGTAAGCTAAGTTTGCGCACATTAGTACACTCACTGTGAGGATACAAGGGTCAGAAATACGACAGCATCACAACTTTAAAACCAAGATATTGTTTTCATTATAAATTTTCATAGTGCTGGCCACGGTGCTATAGTGTAGATAGCCTTTCAAATATGACACAAATTCCACCCAAACATTTTGGCCACTGGTGTACAAGTAGTTAAAGCAAATGCAATACAGTCACAAATGTAAGTAGAGTTCGAATTATTACAAAATATTGTGTAACCAGTTACCATACATAGTGTTCCATCGATTAAAGGAAACTCTTAATAAATCAGTCTCAGAGAGTGCATCAGAGTGGGTAACTACTTCGCATATTTCGACCCTAAAATAAACGCGAAACAGAGCACTAAAGTGATATCTGATCACTGCATTCAGCCGGATTTGACCTTAGGACGTGCTCACTCATCAATATCTGTCACGAACGTGACTTCAGCAATGGTGATCAGGCTGTGACTGAAGCAGCTTTCCTGCAGTGGCTCTAGCTTGCCAGAATAGAACCTGACAACAAAATATACAACAAAAATATGAAGGATGGATGGCCAACATGTCACACCATATTCACAAGTCACAAAAGCTGTGCATTGCCTAATAGTACCGACAAACATCTCATTTTTCCATGCTAAGTTGGATATTTGACTCTAGACCATGAATATTATTGATAATACCGACTTCGGACTAGACCTTCTTCAGAACTAATAAAGCAGGAAGGTTTTGTTAACACACATGAAGATGGCTTGGTTCAGTCCAGGGGGGCCCACTCATAAAGACCAGAGCGGGCATGTCCCATCACACACTTCATTCTAATTTCATTTTGTATATGAGATGATTTTCGGGTAGCACAAGCGACAGAGACCGGAGGTAATCAGGCCCAGTTCCCACTGCTCCGTTGCAGACGCACGATGTCATTCTGAGCTGTCAGGAGGCAGGCCAGTTCCTGCCGCCCCACCTCTCTCACCCATCCCATCATCGTACCATCTCACAGTGACGAACCTGATTTCCGTTCCTCACACCATATATCTGCGGCCGAGAAACAGGTGGTCCGTATTACTTCCACAACCCGTGATCCGGAAACGGCAGTGACAATGACGTGACCAAATCTATTCCCTCTCTCTAATTCGCACACCACTCCTTCCCCACAGACTAGCGAATCCTGCTCTCCCGCTCCTCCCCTTGTCCGCCTGTAGGTACAAAAAGTTTTGGGTCCAAATGGCTGTAGCCATTTTCACTCACGTCACTTTACACACCTATCTGTACCTGCTGTCACGTGTTTTACTGCATCCTCCCCCCCCCCCACCCCACACCCTCCGGCCCTGCAGCCATTCATCAACGGAAAACGGCAAACTTGGCCATATCTCAGTAGTGTTCCATACTCTGGAGCTCTGCGGTTGAAATACGAGTACTCTTACAGTGAATTTAAAATAAATAAAACTGATTATTTGCTAAAAAAGCCCTATCATTTATAAAACATGGAAGAGAAGCTAAACAATCTTGTGGTTACGGGGACACCAACCAACTGCAACATTACACACACAACACACACACACACACAAAAAAAATATTCTATTTACTTCAGTATTATAAGTACACGAAGGTGGGAAATGTCGTGAGATAGCAACATGCACACATCCAGACACGTGGAACAATGTGTAAAATGCTAGTACGTTGATAGAGGAGTCATTTGTGTTCGGGTTATTTGCGTGAAAAGGTTTCTGATGGGATTTGAGCGGGAGACGGAAAGCAACAGACTTTGAACACAGACTGGTTGTGGGAGCTAGACACATGGGAAATTCCATTCCGAAAATCGTTAGGGAATTCAATATTCTGAGATCCTCCGTCTCAAGATGTACTCAGAATACGAAATCTCAGGCATTACCTCTCACTACAGAGAATGTGGTAGCCTTCGGCCTTCACTTAACGACGGTTATCAGCGGCGTTTGTGCATAGAGTTGTAGAAAAGCGACACTGCGTGACATAACGGCAGAAATCAATGTGGGATCTATGACGAACGTATCCTTAAGGGCAATGAGGTGAATTTTTGCGTTAATGGGGTATGGCAGCAGGCGACCGTCGCGAGTGCATTTGCTAACAGCACGACATCGCCTGCAGTGGTTCTCCTGGGCTCGTGACCGTAGCGGTTGGGCTCTAAACGACTGGAAAACCATGGCTTGGTCAGATGAGTCCCGATTTAACTTGGTAAGAGTTGATGGTAGGGTACGAGTGTCGCGCAGACCCCACGAAGACAAGGACCCAAGTTGTCAACAAGGCACTGTGCAAGCTGATGGTAACTCCACAATGCTGTGGGCTGTGTTTGCATGGAATACACTGGGTCCTCTAATTCAGCTGAATTGATAATTGACGAGATGCTACTTGGAAACCATTTGCAACGTGCAACGTGCCCAAACTACGGTTGAATAATTATCAGTGATAATGCATCATATCAATGGGCCACTTATGTTCGCGACTGGTTTGGAGAACATTCTGGACATTTCGAACGAGTGGTTTGGTCGCCACATCGCTGACATGAATCACATCGTACATTAATGGAACATACTCGAGAGGTTGTTGGTCCACAAAATTCTGCACCGGAAACACTTTCGCAATTATGGACGGCTATAAAAGCAGCGTGGCTCAGTATTTATGCAGAGGACTTCCTGGACTTCCAACGACTTCCTGAGTGCATGCCACGTTGGAGCTGCTGCACACAAGGCAAAACAAAGTACGACACGATATTAGGAGTTTATACTGAAGGAAAAAATAGCAAACCAAGTAGTGATTAATGTAGAGTAATGAAATTTCGCGAATACAGTTGTCTAGGTAACAAACTTTAAGTGGTCAACATCGCAACATCACAGGTTAATGTAAGTGTGAGATAATGAGCAGCAAATTTGAAAGTCTGGTACATTAATAACCGTTGTAACCGCCAGGAAGTTGAATGCAGGAATGCAAATATTCATGCATTGTGTTGTACAGCTGCCGGATATCAGTTTGTGAGATTCATGTTGCACTTGGTCGGTGAATGCAACGTGGTTAATGGTGGTTGTGATGATACTGGAGTTGTAGTCCGATGATGTCTCATAAACTCTGAAGAGCATGTTGGGTCACGCGATCGATATGTGAACGAACAGTATTCTTTTAAAACACCTGCTATGATGCTGATCGTGAGTGGCACCACAACACGTCGAATCTCCGGACTGACGTACAGTTTTGGTGCGTGAGGTAGCCACGAGTGCTCCTGCTGTCACACGAAATTGTACCCCAGACCGTACCTCCAGGTGTAGGTCCAGGGTTTCTAACAAGCAGACAGGTTGGTTACAGTTCCTCAACTGCCCTCCTTCTAGGCAACACACGTCCATCACTGGCACCGAGGCAGAGGCGGCTTTCTTTAGAAGGCGCACAACAGACCTGCAACCTGCCCTCCAATGACTTCTCAGTTGACGCTAAAGAAGTCGCAAACGGTGGTGGTTTGGGATGAGTGTATTGCATGATACAGGGCGCCTGGCTTGGAGCTGTCCTGAAAGTAAACGATTTGCAACAATTCGTTGTGTCACAGAGCTACCAACTGCTGCAGGCGCAGCACAAAGCGACAAAGCCATACGCCAGACGCGACTGTCTTTCCCATCGGTAGTGCCATGTCGCCGTCAGGAAACACATCTTCTTGCTACTTACATTTTTGTGACCTCTGTTACCAGCAGTCATGTACAGTGGCTACATTCTGCCAACTCTTTCTGCAGTGTCGAAGAAAGAACGTCCAACTTCTCGTAGCCCCATTACATGACCTCGTTCAAGTCAGTGGAGTGTTGCTAACACCTTGAAGGTATTCTTGATTAACAACTCACCACGTCCTCTCTGAAAGGTGACTAACACTCACGACCATTGCAGCGCGTGTTTAAAACAAAACACATTTCCAACCTCATAGTGGCACTACTAGCGGCACACTTATCCGACTGGAGAGAAATTTGAACAGACATCATCTTCCAGATGTAAAAACACGCCTAACAATGTTACTTGTTGTCACGAAGCTTATTCTTGGTGTTGCGATTTTTTCCGTATGTGTATTATTTCTTAAGTCAACATCAGTTTCTTTCAACACACAGTAATAGTACAGGGAGGAATGAGGTATCATTAGAACCCTTTTTTTAACCAAATGCTGCTATTGTATACCGATTTTGTGCTAAACTTACTATTCATGGAAAATTTTAACACAGAAGGGAGTTTTGACTATCATAGATGAAAGGGCAACGAAACTAATTTATTACTCACCAATAAGAGACTCGCTTTACACCGCCAAACAAATTTGTACTAAAGAAAAACACTATTGTCACGCTGATAAGAAACCTGAACGCTAAACAGCGATTAGTCAA
This sequence comes from Schistocerca serialis cubense, assembly GCF_023864345.2. Taxonomy (NCBI): domain Eukaryota; kingdom Metazoa; phylum Arthropoda; class Insecta; order Orthoptera; family Acrididae; genus Schistocerca; species Schistocerca serialis. The sequence goes on from NC_064639.1 coordinate 345,558,643, forward strand.
TGGAGCACTCATTTTTGTAACAAAGCTCAACGAATTTATAATTATTGCTCAGTTGACAGGCATCGCAAAAATTGCTGTACTACCATAATTAAATTTAACACCATCTGGTCCAACATTTAAAAGAGTAGATCTGTATTTCAAATCTCGCCTTTACTAACGGACCATCTCATGCAGCCTTTTCAAGGGTAACTAAGACAACTATCGTTTTATATCCCTTAAAGAAAACGAAAGAACAAAAAGTACTCTAAGATTAGATTTGTCATGCTTTGTAAAAAAGTTTGTTCAAAATTATGTGAATGCAAATATATATACAACGATGTATCATATATTCACGATATTATTTCGGTTCATTTTTAAAGATTATTTTAAATCTCGCAACTACCCTCATCCCAACGACTGCAATTATACCAAATACTGTCATTATTTAAAACTATATAAGAGCGAAGGGTTCACACGGGTCCCATAGGAAAGTTTATTATGAACTACAGTATTTTGTGAATCAGGAATGTATTAATTACTGTATGATTATCATATTTACTATTTTTCTTGTTTTAAAGCTATATGATATAAATGATGGTGGTGAAACAAAAAGTTCCGTTGTAAAGTTTATTGACTTTTTATCTAGACCTCACTAACGCAAATGAGCACAACCCGCGACTGGTTCAGTCGAAACCTGTCATGTTAATAAAACGTACTATTAGACTGCGCTTCGTCTAGAAAATCACAATACAAAATTGTCGTTTCCTCTTTTTGGCGACACAGTGCATTTGTTTTGTAATATGGTATTCATTGGCTTTGAGTTATCCAACCCTCGTCATTTCGGACAATCGCACATCTCAGCAACACGGCATTCGTCGGTTCAGGGTTGGCCCACGCTTGCCGTTTCGAATGCGCTGCTCTCGACAATTATGGGGTTACTGCAGGTTTAATGTGTACGGGAAGACGAGGAGATTCATACGAATTTTCATCTGATTCCATCTCGAAATCACGTCACTTTTGAATTGGTAATGGAATGAAGCTTTCGTAAGCTGGTGACCTGTGTGAAAGCTGTACAGGGTGGAAGTTTAGAAACTGCTATCAGTGGTTCTCGTCAGTGCGGACAGATGTGTTCACTTTGCAAGAGGCAATTCTGTTCGTAGCCCTTAACGCAGACTGAAATGGAGGGAAAAAATGTATCCGGGAGTTGGTGTTCTTCCGCTGGCGGATACATTCCGCCTGCGCCGCAGGAGGAGGAACCGGATTCAATAAAGGTAGAATAACGTCGCGCACAGGCTTCTGCGTTCCTGAATACCTTTTTCAATCTCGACCCTCCGCGCTTCCGTTTACTTTTCCCTTCCGGCACAATTCGACTGCTACATTTTCGGCACAGCTTAGAGCGAAAGAAAGAGTACTGCTTACGTTTACGTCGGAGCACAGATTAATATAATTTACTTCTCTGCGTAGCTCACGAAGCATTGTGCCGTCAGCGCTTTGCTTCACGACCTGGTCATTAAAAAGTTGGAAATTATTTCTGAGAAATTGTAGTCTTATAGTCACGACTCTCTGAAGTGCAAATAATCAAGAAAATAAACCACCATTAGTCAACGGAAACAATTCCTTGACACAGTGGATTAAACGTGAACGTATTAACTTTGAGGACTTATTCACACACGTGCGTCGAACGTCCTCGTGCAAGCAAAATATGTACACCCTCACCTTTCACTTCTGATTACTTTCACTGTGAGTAGCACAACCTCCATTAGGAATCTAAATGTCTCAGTTTTTGTCTTAAGTTGCTCCTAGGACTTTTTGTCAGTCTCTTGTTTCTCCTGTGCCAGTAATTTGTCCACCTTGAAAATACCAAGTTTTATGGTGGTTCAGAGTCCACATTGCACTGTTACTTCCCACATAAATGACGTGGAGTCAGTTCGAAGGTTAACATGATATACCTAGTAAATTACTATTGTATCAAAACCCTATTTGTGGTTAAAGAAAGCTTAGGTTAATTTGCTGTAGCCCTTGGTTCGCCTCAGACTGATACAACCACGATACGAGTTGATTAATTAATTACCAACTCATCATAGCTCTACATTGCATCAGACTCCTCGTTTTTGTGTAATGACCTAAGCAATGTTGTATTTAATCTGATATCCTTTATTCCAGTCTATTGTTGCAATTGTCTTCACAGCGATTACCAGTCTCGTTTCACTGTTGAACATTCTCGCATCCGTAAAGCCAAATAAGAAATGCTGAATTTGATCGTACGTAATCAGTATGAAGAACTTACATGATAAAAAAATCAGTACATACGAAGTCGTAGATCAACTCGTTAATTTTATGTGCTGTACATAGCCTCTGTAAGTCACTAATGTACATATAATGTGAAGAACTATAAAAGAGACTGGACAAGCATATTAGAAAGTGTTGCACTCTATACGTGGTGCATCAGGATACATTGTGTTAAAGCAAAACAATCAGAAACAGTTATGCTAGTTGTACACTTAAAAAACCCGTTAGGTTTAAGTTGCCCAATAGTTATATTTCACTAAGGGAATTAAGATTCCTTTTCAAATCATAAATGTACATTTACAGAATTAATTTTCGTTCTGCAGTGAAATATGCACTGATTTGAAAGTTACCTGCAGAGTGACACTATGTGCCAGATCGGAACACATAGCTTTAATACGTCTAAAACATTTCAAATAAAATTTGTTTCTACTTCCATTTCATTTGCTGTTTTACAAACCAGTTTCTCCAAAATGCGAAAATATTATCAGTTACCATATACTTTTCAGTTGACCAGAAGAGGCTTAACGATGTAGTAGCATCCATATCTGAAAACTCAGAAAAGCCTTTAGAGAAAACAGCAAAACTGCCTATGACTTGGGAAACTGGTACAGACCTATATTTTTGTATTCTCCATGTGAAGTAGAATCTGGACTTTCTGTCACTACAGTTGGTACTCAAAGATGCCAATAAATCAAATAAGGACTCTGTGCAGTTAGAACTCCTGTATAAACGGCATAACGTTAAAATGATACCGTTTCAGGCCGTGTTCCTTTCTGCACCTGGAATGACTTGCATTAACACATGCTGCTTGAACCATGGATGTGAAGCCCTCCAGCTGCTAGGCGTGTGATTGCGAGCAGAGGCAGAGGCGACGCACCTGCCTCTGGAGTGACAGGCGTGGGCGGGGCGAGTTCATCTCGCGCAGCCTGCAGGGACAGGACAGGGACAAGCGCCGCGACAGCGCCTCATTAGCGACGCATCCCCGCCGGGAGGCGGGAAGCGGGATGTCGGAGGCGAGGGGCAGGTTGTAGCAGGCAGGCGCGTGCTGCGGCGGGAGGCGGGAGGCGGCAGGCAGGGGCTGGGGGCGGCTGCCGGCAGGCGCGGGTAATTGATGCCTTCCGCAGAGACTCAACTCTCTTGTCAGGCAGCTGCTCAATCTCTGACAACAGTCAGGACATTTTAATGAACGCTTAGAGAGAATGCAACTGAAGGGTTGGTAAATTATATTTTCGAAAGAATTGTTCAGTGGTTCTATGGTTATGAACTCTCCCTAAATTTCGAAAAAAAAAATACACACTACGTTTAGTTCTGCATAACAAATAGTTGTATGAACAATTGATGTAGCACATAAGCAGGAATCAGTAAATAGGGTAGAATGTTCCAAATTTTTGGGTGCACAAACTGATGGAAACTTAGATGGGAAGAAACGTATTACTGAGCTTCTCAAACAATTAAGTTCAGCTACTTGTGGTCTTCGTATGATTGCTAGTCTGGGAAACAAACATATCAACCATCTGACACATTTTGGATATTTTCACTCAGTAACGTCTTATGGAATAATTTTCTAGAACAGGTCATCACTTAGAAGGAAAGTACTGACTGCAAAAAATTTAGCAGTAAAAATAATATGTGGTGTTCAAGGAGCTGCGCATTTTAACTGCACCATCACAATATATATATTGGCTAACGAAATTCGTCATAAATAATCCATCATAACTGCAGATGAATAGTGATGTCAATACCTACAAAACTAGAGACAAAATTATCTAATGTTAAGGCTGTCAGTGGCTCATTTGGCTAACAACATAAAATATCTGACAGATAAAGGGTCAAGTTGTAAGTCTAATTTAAAATCATTTCTCCTGAACAACTCCTTCTATTGCATTCGCGAATTTCTACTAGATATCCAAGAAAAAAGTGAATGTACTTGCTTGGGTAGAATTAAAAGTAATAATGTGTTCATTAATGTTAACACTAATCCTGTAGTATACCCTGTAAACTAACTCGTTCCACATCATTTCGATAAAAGGATCGTTCAAATGATCTGTGTAACATTGATAGTAATATGTCCGTGACCGCCAGCCGGTGTGGCCATGCGGTTCTACACCCTACAGTCTGGAACCGCGTGGCCGCTACGGTCGCAGGTTCGAATCCTGCCTCGGGCATGGATGTGTGTGATGTCCTTAGGTTAGTTAGGTTTAAGTAGTTCTAAGTTCTAGGGGACTGATGACCTAAGATGTTGAGTCCCATCGTGCTCAGAGCCATTGAACCATTATGTCTGTGACATGCTATTGCCACATTAAGTATAATTTGATGATGTCCGTGGTGGACTATGATTTGAAACTTTATTATACAAATTAAATTGAAACAATATGCGTCAGTCACTTTTATTTTCTTCGGTTTAACATCATGGGACGATAAATAGCACGCATAATCAAATCAGTTCGTACTCATTAATACGACTGCAAAAACAGTATAGAAATTGAGAAATTAACGTCAAAAGACACTCTAAAGAAATAGGTGAAGCTGTACCTATTTTATCTAGCAGTAGGCCGATGGTACATTGTAAGTTTAGTTCTTCATCCGTTTTTTCTATTTCATTTGCCGACTTTGCTCCTTGCTCTCTGGTGCTAAAGGACATATTTTTAGGTAAATTTTCGATGGTCGTCATCAGAAATAGGTTCCATTTCCATCCAATACTTAAGTAATTTTCGATAACTACTTGCAATGTCGTCATATGCACCTAAAGCGACGTTTAAATGTTTCTTGTTCTTCTCTCTTCTTCTGACACATGTATGAAACTAGACTGTTTTCTGATTTTACCGTTTTTTTTGTAATTCTCTGTTGTTCACTACTATGTACCCTCATGAGACGAAACATTGCGGCCACCCTTAGAACATAATACAGCAGTGATTTTGAATGGCATGGACTTGACAAGTCTGTGGTAGCTTTCCTGACACATGTGACATCAGTTGTCTTAAAACAGATTTAAATGTTTTAGCAAGTAAGGAACAGGGAGTGGCAAGGTGCCAAACACAACACATCGTTCAGAAAAGAGATTATTTAACAAGTTTTAAAAATATTATAATTCTTTTTCGTTTAAACGCTTTAAATTTAACCATCACAAGTGAATATAAGAAAAGCCCACTTTTTAATACTTATAAATTTAGAAATTTTCAGTTTTATCTTATGGTGTTTCAGGATTCAGCCTTTATCAAAAATGATAGAAAAGTGTTGGCTAACACATATTCCAAACAAAAATACAGCAACTGTCACTAGACCTTTATTCAGTACACCACTTGACACCGGTAGCCTCGGCGAATGAAAAGAAGCAATGGTAACTTATAAAACACTGTGAAATGTAAGCTTCAGTGAAATATTACTTGAACTCACACAATGTAGGCGGCTTCTTCACTAAAAAATTCCGGGATGAGAGGCTGTGGTCGATGTATATAAATGCTACACTGGCTGCACCGATTTATCTCAGGAGATATCTCCCTGCGTTAGAGACGAAAGTTTAGGAAGCAGCTTCTTACATCGCACAGGACCTGTCACCCCGGATGTTTTAACTGAAGTAGATTACTCGGATGCTTCGAGATGGATGCTTATGACTCAAGCTAATTCTATTCGTAGAAAAGAAGGTATTAAAAAATAAACAACTGCGCCAACAGAGCTTCAAGTAAGCAGTAAAATAATTAATCTTATGAAGAAGAAAATGAGTTCCACAAGGTGATCACAAGTAATATTCGTAAATTGCAATCCGAGCACAAATCAGACAGACAGAAATTACTGTGACATAAGCGGACAGAAACCTCTAGCAATGTACACTGAGGTGACAAAATCCATGGACAGCAGTATGCACATATACAGATGGCGGCAGTATCGCTTAGGAAAGGTATAAAAGGGCAGTGCGTCAGCAGAGCAGTCATTTGAGCTCATGTTATTCGTGCGAAAAGATTTCCGACGCGGTTAAAAAGCAATACGGTAATTTACAGACTTCGAGCGCGGAATGGTAGTTGGACCTAGACGCATGGGGTATTTACTTTCACGAATCGTTAGAGAATTCAATATTCCGAGATCCACAAAGCTAACAGTTCGTCGAGAGTGCTAATTTCAGGCATCACTTATCACCACAGACAACACAGTGGCAGACGACCTTCACTTAACGACCGACAGCAGCGGTGTTTGAGAAGAGTTGTCAGTACTAACAGACAAGCAACATTACGTGAAATAACTGCAGAAATCAATGTGAGACGTATGACGAATGTATGCTTTAGGACACTGCGATGAAATTCGGCGTTAATGAGCTATGGCAGCAGGCGACCGACGCGAGTGGCTTTGCTGCCGGATCGCCTGCAGCGCTTCTCCAACCATATTGGTTGGACTCTAGATGACTGAAAAAATCTGTGTCCTGCTCAGATGAGTCCAGATTTAGTAAGAAGTAATGTTACTGTTCGAGTGTGGTGCAAAGATCAAGAAGCCACGGACGCAACTTGTCAACAAGGCACTGTGCAAGCTGGTGGTGACTCCATAATGGGTGGACCTTGTTTACATGCAGTGGACTGAATTCTGTGGTCCAACTGAACCGATCGTCGACTGTAAATGGCTATGTTCGACTGCTTGGAGACAATTTGCGGCCACTCATAGAGTTCATATCTCCAAACTACAATTGAATTTTTATGGGACATAATGCACCATGTCACTGGGCGGCAGTTGTTCGCGACTGGCGTGAAGCACATTCTGGACAGTTCGAGCGAATGATTTCGACACGTAGGTCACCGTATATCAGTCACATTGAACATTTATGGGACCTACTCGAGAGGTCTGTTCGTGCACAAAATACTGCAGTGGCAACACTTTCGCAAATAATGACGGCTATACGGGCAGCAGGGTTCGATATTTCTGCAGGGGGCCTTCCAACGAATTGTTGAGTCTATGCTGCGTCAAATTGCAGTTCTACACGGGGCAAAAGGAGGTATCCCATGACATGTCACCTCAGTGTAAGTTAGCAAATTTGGATCCAAAACTCACTGAATAAAATAGGATCTAGCTCAGTTCTTAAACACATAAAGAATCCTGCAGTAAAGTTCAAAATGGTTCAAATGGCTCTGAGCACTATGGGACTCAACTGCTGTGGTCATAAGTCCCCTAGAACTTAGAACTACTTAAACCTAACTAACCTAAGGACAGCACACAACACCCAGCCATCACGAGGCAGAGAAAAATCCCTGACCCCGCCGGGAATCGAACCCGGGAACCCGGGCGTGGGAAGCGAGAACGCTACCGCACAACCACGAGATGCGGGCCCTGCAGTAAAGGAATGAGTTCACACACCATGTCCTTACCAGAGAAGTCTAACCAAAACCGATGAGCACGGATGAATAGCCCCAATTTTCCCATGAATTCTGTTGCAACAAGTCGCACTCCTCCACCAAATCCGAGCGACGCAACGTGCTTCACGAACAATAGACAGTCATACAGCCGCTCTAAATGATATTCATTGTTGGCAAGTGTTGATACTGTCCATGTCCACTGGCACTTGTCCTTGGATGGCCGTCCTGTTGGTGTCGGTGGTAAACGATTGAGAGCGAGCTCAACGGCAATGCCACTACGTGGCGCTATAGAAAGCCTCATGCCCCCTGGTGTAATGCGAAGAAGGCGCCTGCTTAGCTACGTGGGTGAAGGAATTATATTGTGCTCTCGATATCATATAGAGGATGCGCATTCTCATAAATTATGGGCCGTTGGTTTGTGAGCCAGATGCTGGCGCTCGATAGCGTCCGTCACGCTCCAGCGGGTTCAGATCAAACGAATTTCGTGACCAAGATATCAATATGAGTGCACTGCCATTGTTCTCAAACCCCTCTAACACCCTGGCACTGTGAAACAGCTACCCTTCTTGAAGCTGACTCTGCCATCGGGGCTGACATCAAGCATGAAAAATACTATTAAGCATGAAAATACAAAGGTAATCACCACTAACATCCACATAGCCCAGAGCTGTCATGGTGCCTTTGGTTACTATCACAGGCCCAATGGAAGTCCAGGTAAATAGCACAATACTGCCCCAACCGATCAGCGTCCGTGGTGCAGTGGTGTCGGACTGGCTGGTGTCATATCCGGAGGCCTTGACCTGGTGTTACAACAAAACGAGTTCATACGACCAGGCGATACTTTTCCATCGATCTACAGTAGGGTATCGATGATCCCGCTGTCATTGCACATGTAACTCACGATCTCATTGAGGTAACATCGTAACATGTCAGGGTCATTTGCTGCGTATCCTAATCATCAACAATGTGCGCTAGACGGTGTGCTTAAAAACACTTGCGGCAGCACCAGCGTTGTACTTTGTACTGATATACGCCGTAGTTCACTGCCTACATTACACTGGAAAGCATGCAGGTCAGTGATTTCCAAGTTGTGTGATGAGGTATGTACTTTCTTGTCTCATACTCGTGGTATTACATATCCACTTTCCATAGATGAAACGTGACAGTGACATGCGAGCAGCTGACTAGCGTCACCATTTCCGAGATGCACCATCCGAGACGCTGGGCCATGCTACCAAGACCTTCCAAAGTCTCTTAGGTTAATGGATTTTCCAATTTGTTGGCCATATCGTTGTCAGAATGATTCTCCATTCACCTTTGTTCTGCTTATATTTTCTTAACGAGTCACACGCCCACAAAGCTACAGAGTGATATTCACTCTCCTGGTGGGCAGTGAACATAATGTTTAGATTCGTCGTTGTAGGCCAGAGAAGAATAAGATGTAGAAGACGGTTAACAGCAAGTACCCAGTTATAAGCTCTCCCTGGTCGATTTTGGGGTTTGGTTATCAGGTGCAAGTTCTTCCTCTTACTTGTAGTTAATGGCACGAATGCTACTGTCAGTTCACCGAGCGAGGTGGCGCAGTGGTTAGACACTGGACTCGCATTCGGAAGGACGGCGGTTCAATCCCGCGTCCGGCCATCCTGATTTAGCTTTTCCGTGCTTTCCCTAAATCACTCCAGGGAAATGCCGGGATGGTTCCTCTGAAAGGGCACGGCCGACTTCCTTCCCCATCCTTCCCTAATCCGATGAGACCGATGACCAAGCTGTCTGGTCTTCCCCAAACCAACCAACCAATCTACTGTCAGTTCACACTTATAACATGTGGCGTAGCTGTACAGCAGCATGGAAAGAGCAAAAGTATTCCATCTCTTTTCAGCTATATTCATTCAAAACAAACACGGACGTCGCCTCACGCTCCGAAGAAATAGATAAAGTTCTTCTTCAGTCTAGCAGTAGGTAACAGGTCAATTGTGACATTAATTATTCATCCGCTTTCTATTTTATCTAATAACATTAATTCTTGCTCCTGGATAGCAATGGTACGCTTTATGTAAGTTTTCATTGGACTTCTTCGGCAAGCGATTCCACCATTTATTTCGGTAATTTTCGACTTCTGCTTATGAACCGCAACCATTCATCTAACGTCACATTTCAAATTTTTTATTTTTATCCTTCGCCTGACACGTTTTCTGTTATCAGCTTTTTTTATTCTCCGTTCCTCACTGCTGTGTAAGTACACAAGAGAAAAAAAAAAAATTCAAATTCTTCTAAAAGGAAATGGATGTGGAAAGAGGCACGGGGATAAATAAGAAATGCTCTAGGCTGCAACTCTTTATGGTAAATGTAAGAACGATTTAACAAGTAAGTTTTACATTTGGCCCAGGTTCTTAAACATGCACCAGTATCTTTTCGCCTTTGATTGCAGAAAACATTTTGAATAAAAAATTTTGGTAGTAATGTTTATTCATGCTGTAAAATGAAATAAGATGCGTCCTTTTGGCTGGATTTCTGAAGAAGTTGCAAATGGAATTTCTTTCTGCTATTTCATCTTACACCACGTTTTGACGCCGTATCCAAAAGAATAGTATTCAGATTGCTTTAAGAATTGTTATTTTAGTCTTTGGTTTTGCTGCGGATAGCAGAGGTATTAGTGAAAGTGATGAAGTAAAAGTCTCGCAAAAATTAACTCTCTCTCAACGAATGTATGGTTCAGTCAGTTGAAGTTGCTTTACGTCGTAATGTGCTAGATCACAATACTTTCCACATGCAGCTGTTAGCTAGTTCACTTCTCCGTTTTGGTCTATAGTGCATTGTATGACCATATCAGTGTGGTCTTGGAAGACACCTGAAAATGGAGCCTCCAGTTTCAATAGTGGCGTTAGTTATGTATACAGTTTCACAGTAACGTCACCATATATTTACTATAACACTAGACTTGTTGTTGACTGACTTTAAATGTTAAAAATCTATGACATATAAAAAACCACTGAAACGATAAAACGACAATGTGCTTGCACTTACTAAAGTTCACATATGCTTTACAAAACATTTCAGTCGCATCTGTGACATTTTGAAGAATGTGCCATATTTTCTCCTGCCATTAGATGATGCTGCACAAAATTAAAGTACGTGGAACACAAAAAAAGAATAAGAGCAATATAACACATAGACGTGTGAAAACAAGTCCCTTATGTAGCATTTAAAACAACAAACTGCTAAGCACCAAATGTAACCAACAACCAGACAGTAAGGAGAGAGTCCATTTAGTATTTCAAAGAACAAACCGCTAACAAGCCAATGTAACTAACAATCACAGTCAAGAGAGAGACAAAGTCCAGGGAACGACACTTCGCGACCGGGAACTGAAAGCAAGTGGAGCTGCTTGAGTAGAAATGAGCTACATGACACTTTCCCAGAAATCAGACGGGGATGGATTATCTTATGTGAAGACATCAAAGTCGAAGGAATTGCTCCGTTTATAGTCCAACAGACAGCTACAGGGATGGTGCTAATAAGCAGAATACGTCAAGTGGCATAACCCCGTTACACAGAAACTTCGGTTAGTGGAAGAGGGGTCAAAATAAACTAACAAGGGTGTCAAATTATCCGCAGACGCCTTGACGGCTTCTGAGAAAATGTATTCGAGATCCTATATGTACCTTTTACTACGTAAATAGTTTGGCCAAAGCGGTGGCACGGTCGCTGGCGTTGCTGCTTCATACTTTAGGGCCCCGTGTTCGAAACCTGACTATTATTTTCATTTTCGATTTTAATTTATTTACCCATATCCGTATAAGATAACAACACGAATGTTTGTCAATGTATATTAAAATAACGTTGTTATTATTCCTCTACTAACTGTATTTTTGGTGAATGAATTAAAAAAAAGAAAAATGAAAACAATAAATGAATGGAAAAACTGTCTGAAATTGGTTTTGGTGAATTTCCTGTAGTGTATCTTGATCCATAACCAATTGCAAGTGCCAGTTTTGGGAAAAGTAATCCGTTCTGCTGCTAAATTATTGTCAGCACGTGAAATCTTCAGCAATGTTAAAGGCATCTCTTCCCCGAGAGCGATTCATAGGAACAAAAATCTCTGCGGCAAACCTGGCTTCGCACGATGATCGTACTGTTTGGAAGTTCTATGTTTCGAATGTTTCTCCTATTGGTAGCATCGACAGGAATGTATCAAATCTTCCTGAAGAACCAACGTAAGAAACGAAATCTGTAAGTGATGCGGCGTTTATATGTAAGATTTTGTATATCTGTAAAACGTAATTTTGGAAGACATCCCATCTGACACATGTGTTTCAAACATGATGGAAGTTCCGCACCTTTCGCACACGTAATTAAAGACCTTTATACAATATCGGAACATCTTTGTGTACGTCGGTCAGGAAACACAAAATGGCCTATACGCTCACCAGAAGATGCATACCTGGAATTTTCTTTTTAACCTACGGGGAAAATTAAAGTGATATGTCATCAGCGAAACACAAGATGATTTCCGAAGAAATGAAATACCGTATAACACGGGCCTGCGATGCGATACGTCCACATGAAATTCAGTGTGCAGTACTACCTACCGGGAAGAGCATTGTAGGATGGATTGACGCTCAAGTTCAACAATTTGAGCACTTCGTATTACACTCCTAATAAAACACACTAACGTTTATGAGTTACGTGTTTAGGCCATACATTTGAGGTTAGTGGTTTGTGACACTATTATAACTATTTAAAGTTCCACACACACTAAGTCCTTGCAGTCGGTAAAGAGGGTTCTTACCAAAATCACAGACAAATATACGGTTTCATGAAGAAAATATAAATATCATTTGTAATCATCTTGTGGTGTTGCAGTTCTGCCTATGTCCGTACTTCCTATGGAAATAGGACGAGGAATTCCGCCTTATGTACGACACCTTTTCTGTTTTGTTTTACGCAGAGATGTTTCAGCACTTTTTTTTCTGAAACAGGGGTTGTTTTATTCAGCATTGAAATACACCAGGTTATTCCCCAATCTTTTAGCTACACAACACTATTTTTCAACGTAATCTCCATTCAGTGCTACGGCCTTACGCCACCTTGAAATGAGGGCCTGTATGCCTGCACGGTACCATTCCACTGGTCGATGTCGGAGCCAACGTCGTACTGCATCAATAACTTCTTCATCATCCGCGTAGTGCCTCCCAGGGATTGCGTCCTTCATTGGGCCAAACATATGGAAATCCGACCGTGCGAGATCGGGGCTGTAGGGTGCATGAGGAAGAACAGTCCACTGAAGTTTTGTGAGCTCCTCTCGGGTGCGAAGACTTGTGTGAGGTCTTGCGTTGTCATGAAGAAGTAGAAGTTCGTTCAGATTTTTGTGCCTACGAACACGCTGAAGTCGTTTCTTCAATTTCTGAAGAGTAGCACAATACACTTCAGAGTTGATCGTTTGACCATGAGGAAGGACATCGAACAGAATAATCCCTTCAGCGTCCCAGAAGACTGTAACCATGACTTTACAGGCTGAGGGTATGGCTTTAAACTTTTTCTTGGTAGGGGAGTGGGTGTGACGCCACTCCACTGATTGCCATTTTGTTTCAGGTTCGAAGTGATGAACCCATGTTTCATCGCCTGTAACAATCTTTGACAAGAAATTGTCACCCTCAGTCACGTGACGAGCAAGCAATTCCGCACAGATGGTTCTCCTTTGCTCTTTATGGTGTTCGGTTAGACAACGAGGGACCCAGCGGGAACAAACCTTTGAATATCCCAACTGGTGAACAATTGTGACAGCACTACCAACAGAGATGTCAAGTTGAGCACTGAGTTGTTTGATGGTGATCCGTCGATCATCTCGAACGAGTGTGTTCGCACGCTCCGCCATTGCAGGAGTCACAGCTGTGCACGGCTGGCCCGCACGCGGGAGATCAGACAGTCTTGCTTGACCTTGCGGCGATGATGACACACGATTTGCCGAACGACTCACCGTGCTTTTGTCCACTGCCAGATCACCGTAGACATTCTGCAAGCGCCTATGAATATCTGAGATGCCCTGGTTTTCCGCCAAAAGAAACTCGATCACTGCCCGTTGTTTGCAACGCACATCCGTTACAGACGCCATTTTAACAGCTCCGTACAGCGCTGCCACCTGTCGGAAGCCAATGAAACTATACGAGACGAAGCGGGAATGTTTGAAAATATTCCACACGAAATTTCCGGTTTTTTCAACCAAAATTGGCCGAGAAAAAAAATGTGTTGCATTACTTATTGAACTGCCCTCGTATGTTGTTGGCGATGTAAACAGGCTGATTTCGTGACCTATGGTCGCTTCACAACGTTCTTTTTGCGAATTCAATATTCGCTGCACCTCTTTTCTGTTTCTGTCGAGATATTCTGTACGAGGGGTGGTCAAACTTTCTTAATTAATGACCGTATTTGTATCTCTGTAAGCAGTAGAATTTCCACAGCCCTGGTGATTTATAATGTAGGGAATGAAGTTCATTTTATAAAATTTGTGAAGCAGAGCTACAGCAAGTTAAAGCATGTAATAATAATTACTTACCAAATAATTTATGTCAAATTTAATATTTACTTACCAAAAATTTGATGTCAAATTTTTATTAAGACCTAATGAAAATATTCTTAAAACCTTACCGTCTCTACTCCGAATTTGTTTTTATTTTTTCCAGTAGGTTTTCAACACTCATTTCCACAAGCTTTTATGGGCTCTACGAAACTCCTATAGAGCTTCTTCTTTACTTGTCAACTTATATTAGACCATAACAGAGCGTTTAACTTCTGGACTGATTTTTTTCCCATGGGCTACTCGTGGCCATATTTCCAAAATACTTGTTCCGCCTTCTAATAGGATGCTACACTTTCAGATCCCACATTCATTTTATCCTAACAATTTTCTTAGCACAAAACAGATATCATCCTCTTCACTAGCCATAACTTGCTGATGATCTGCGATGAACGAAGTGTACGTTGATTGTTTGTTACCTGAAGATCCATTTCTTCACATTTCATGCCCCTCAAGTATGACGCTTTCTGAATGCATATTTTAAACAATGTCGAAGACAAGAAGTATCCCTGTTTGAATCCTTTTGTGATTTTCAAATGATGAGACGAAATACCACTTTACTGCAGTCTCTGCAAACTTGTATGGTGGCATATACATCTGACATTTTTCTAAATCCACTTTGATTTTCAACGTCTTTCAATGTCCCATCTACTCATTTTTATGATCTGATGTTACAATCTGCCAATAGAGTTTGTAACACTGGCCACTTCTGCTGCGGTTACTGGGTCCTCGTTTTCCAAGGATAATTCATTCTCGAAATCTAGTTTTCTATGTCCTTATACCTGGTTCACTCATTCGCTAGTGCCAATACCTGTAATATTTGTCACTTATGCAATATCTTTTGTTCTTCACTATTTTCCAGACTTCTGCTACCTTCGTACTCTCCGTACCTGTGTCTCCTCACATCACTTTTCCCACTTCTCATTTTTCCTTGTTAATAATTCCTTTCTCATTTCTTTCATTTTCACGATCTTTTCTCTTTTCTCTGAGTCTCTCGACCTCAACCAAGTGTTATATATTTTCTTCTTAACTTTCATCATTTCCCCTGCATGCTGCTACAATTTAGGCTACGTTTTCCTTCTTCTGTTGACGCAGAACTTTGTGGGAAGATAGCACTCTCCTTAAATTTCTGAATGCCGTTAAATATAATGTAGCTCGAAGAAGAAAGTGTTAAATTTCTTTATCAACGGAGGCTACCTAGCAAGCAATCAGGGCTATCTTTTCTTTCTCCTGTTGACCCAGCACTTCGCAGGAAGATAGCGCTCCTATTAAAATTCTGATTTCCGTTAAATATAATGTAATATCGGAGATGAAAGCGTTAGATTTCTTTACGAATTTAGGATACCTACCCAGCTGAAAAATTACGATGAGGGCGAAACTCCAGAAGAAAAATATCAACAAATTAAAAGAGGCGTTCATCGGATCCAGTTTCTTCTGTAGCAAAATGCCTATCCTGCAGAGCGTGCATCGTTGATAAGACCATTCTTCAGTGCCAAGAGCTCCCATGGAAGGTGGGAGGATATTTTCCTCACAAGCAACTCATAATTTACCTCCCCTTCCCCCCTTCGACCCCTTTTCCCTTGTACACCTTCAGCCGTGCCAGTTTTCACTACTAACTGTGATGCTGGCCGTAGTGGCCGTGCGGTTGTAGGCGCTACAGTCTGGAGCCGAGCGACCGCTACGGTCGCAGGTTCGAATCCTGCCTCGGGCACGGATGTGTGCGATGTCCTTAGGTTAGTTAGGTTTAATTAGTTCTAAGTTATAGGCAACTGATGACCTCAGCAGTTACGTCGCATAGTGCTCAGAGCCATTTGAACCATTTGAACTAACTGTGGTAAACACTGTATACAAATATCACACCTGGGCGCGTCTCTCAACTTGACGCCCCAAGCAGCAGCTACTAATTGTGGAACGTCTTGCATAGAAATCTTAAGGTTTTATCGTCTCTGGTGCCCCTCCCAGCTTGGCTTCCCAAGCGGAACCTTGTGTCGCTTGGATATTTAACCAGCCCTGAGAGCGCCCCATCTCATCGTACAGTGTTGTTTCCGTTTCTTTGAACACTGCGTCACGTATGTAAACTTTCTGCCTAAGCGACGTGAAGTATCACTTGATCAATGTAACTAATATTAAAAATGTCCCTCCCCGTTTTAGAATAACATTTGTCGTGTCGTTCCATGTAATGTATATTCAAAGCAATGAAGGAAATTAGACAGTGTTGTTGATTGGAAGACGCGAAGGACTGGTTTTTATTCAAACAACTTTATTTTTTCTCATCGTGAACTATGATATCTGTCCGTTCTTCAGGATCAAAGACGGGACTGAATTGTTCGTCTCTATCATAGTGCTGTTTTCCTAGTTGATAGAAAGACCAAAACGAAACGCTGAAAATCTGCTACAGCACGCTGCATGCTCGTCTGAAAGACCTAACAACGCCAAAGGGGCGGCTGAAATTAATAGCTCCATTTCACGGATTCGTCACCATATAGGAAGTATCTCTTTGTCCCCACATTATGACGCACTATAGTCTAGAATTTGGTGCATGGTGTTGGCGCACACTTGATCTCCTCTTTAGCCAAATTCTTTTTGTGAAAATTCGGTATATAACGAGGATTCGAACCGTGTACCATTCAGGCGAGAGCCAGTTCAAGAGTCATTGTCAGTGATGTCAGCAACAACAGCAGGTTTACATTAACTGAAAAAGCGTCATGACGCACCAGCCTATCGAGGTAAATAGCCAAGCAAATTTTTCGCATAAATATAGAAAAAAGAAGTAGCTCAAACTACAGGACAGTATGAGAAGCTTCACAAATTGCTTACCGTAATAATGAACTATCTATGGTTTGCATCGACATTCTTCGCAAAACTTGTGTTATCGTTCATTGATGCTGCTGTTACTCTGGGACGCAACGTTAGCCGCGATAATATAAACGGTATTCGCAGTTTTTTCTTCGTGATCTGGGAGCCAGTAGACCTCGGAATTAGCGCAGATTTATTTCGCTCTGCGCGGTGGCGGCCTGGTGGCGACGGTATTGTTCCAGGCAGGGACGTGGCCTGACGGGATTCAAAAGTTGCCACCAGGGCCATAAATCACGACTCTGGCGCCATAAGAACCGCAAGCAATCTGCGCCGTTCCTTCAACCTGTTATTGTCCACACATAATAACTCATAAATCATCTACAAAGAATACCTACGAAAGTGTCGTATAGTTTTTACAGTTCCGCGACGTTTCTCGCAGAATAGCCGCCACCGGTATTTCAAAGCCTACCTTACTTTGTCCAGATATCCCGCGAGTAAAATGATAACCATACGAAGAACATAACTCACGAAACTTTTGTCTCCGGCAATGACAGAATACGGACCAACGCACGCATGAACAATATAAAAAACGATATTAGAGGGGGGGGGGGGGGAGGAGCGAGAATTTAATACAGATGTGTGAATTTGTAGAGTTATAAAAGTTTTAAAATTACCTAAAAATTGAATATCAGAAATATTGCTACATTTTCCGCTGCTTAAATCACATTTTTTCTTTGCAATGCAGGGCGTATCATAATTAATGGCGTAAACAGATACAGTTAAAAGTACACGATAATAGAAGTAAAAAAGTATCAGTAAACAGAGGGTCGAAAATGCGTACCTTAAGAACTATGAGCTAATTTTCATCTTCGGTACTGTGAAGCAAATCTCTTTTACTGCGAGCTCTTAGCTTTCCATATTTTGGGAAGTGATAATATGGGCCAAAACAAGAAAAAAATGTCCAGTAAACAAGTGTTCAAAAATGCGTACCTTAAAAGTTATGAACTCTTGTTCATTAGAAGAGTAATGTCCCAAAGTACCGAAGATGAACAAGTGCTCATAGCTCTTATGTTATGCATTTTAGAGCACATGTTTACTGGACATTTTTTTCTTGTTTTGGTCCATATTATCACTTCACAAAATATGGAAAGCAAGGAGTTGCACTAGAAGAGATTTGCTTCACAGTATCGAATTCGAAAAACTGCTCGTAGCTCTTAAGGTACGCATTTTTGACCCTATGTCTACTGAGACTTTTTTGCTTCTAGTATCGTGTACTTTCAACTGTATGAGTTTACGCCATTAGTTATGATACACTCTGTATAACCAAATACAAAACCTCCATGTTTATAGTTATGCTTATCTGCAGTTAACAAGCCTTTCTGTATTAATTGAGAAGGTGTGAAATAATTTGACTACCTATGTAATGGCTTTTCTTTCTTTTATAATCATCAGTCTCTTAACAGGTGTAAAGGATAACTGCCCAACGTACTATCGTGTTGTAGGTAAAATCCAGAGGAACAGTTTACTGTGGGACACTTATGGTCCGTCAAGCCGAAAAGCAATCTCAAATCGGCTTACAAAGGCTGCTGCGCATGCGATCATCGTGAGATGTTGAACTTCCTCTCGCCATCTTATGACGTCGGCTCAATCGCCGTTAAACGTTTGAAACACATTTACTTCATCTGTAAAATCGTGCTTGAACATTAAAAATATTTGGTTCTCGCATTTACATATTATAAAATTGACTTTTTTGTAAACTTTACCTCCAAAAAAATGGTTCAAATGGCTCTGAGCACTATGGGACTCAACTGCTGAGGTCATTAGTCCCCTAGAACTTAGAACTAGTTAAACCTAACTAACCTAAGGACATCACAAACATCCATGCCCGAGGCAGGATTCGAACCTGCGACCGTAGCGGTCTTGCGGTTCCAGACTGCAGCGCCTTTAACCGCACGGCCACTTCGGCCGGCTTACCTCCAAATGCTGTGAATTTTATCAGCATAAATTTAACAAGTCGTTTTGTTTATATGGCCTTCTTACTACGAGACTATTGTGTTTGTAAGAGCTAAGTGTAGATTGAATTGTGAACATTATTTTTTTGCGTAACATTGCAAAAGTCTCTTTACTTTCAGTACCCTGACGGGAAAGTTTATACTACGAATGTTAACGAAATAAAAAATTTCAAGAGCCCGTCATACTTAATCCAACAGCGAAAGAGGGTGAGATGTTATTCAAAATCTGGGGCTGTGCGGTGCGCTTGTGCAATAGCTGGCTTTTGTAGGCCACTTGGAGGTCGTTTCCTCGCTTGACAGACATCTGATGTGTTATGCCAAGATGTTCGACTCGACTTTCCCTACACCACTGCAGTACGTTGTAAGCAGTTATAGTTTACACTCGGTATTGGGCTTTACTATATAATTTGTGGTAGGCTCTGTTCGTTGTTTCATAGCTTCAAATGAACTAAACTACCAGAAAAAGAGAAGAATTGTCTTGAAGAACGAATTTACTTGTTACAGTGCTATGTGATAACAAGAATTACGGAAAGTATGTTCACCGACTGACTCTTAAACACGTCACGTCAAAAGTTCGTGCAGATTTTGACAGTCAAAATTAATGGAACAGTGGCAGAAGTCCCTTTTGCTGTCAGAAATACTTGTATTTTTCTGTTCTCTTTATGATTCACTGGCTGAAGGGCGGGTGGAAGATTTCAGGTCCGACGCACTACAAAGCTTGGTTACTTCCAAGCTACACTCATGCTCATAAATTAAGGATAATTGCAGAATGTGGTGCAACACAACGTGGCACTACACAAAACTAGTGCTAATAGCATAGGCAAATAGGGAACACACACAAAACAGATCTGTAAGTCCACGTTATTGGTGATAAGTTGAGAAAACAGTCCCGAAACAGACGTGCTACAAAACACCACTGTTACCTGCTCATGTACCCCAACATCAGTATGGGATATGATCACCATGCACATGTACACAGGCCGCACAACGGGTTAGCATACTCTTCATCAGGTAGTCGAGCAGCTGTTGGGGTACAGCCTCCCATTCTTGCACCAGTGCCTCTCGGAGCTCCTGAAGTGTCCTACGGGTTTGAAGACGTGCAGCGATACGTCGACCGAGAGCATCCCAGACGTGTTCGATGGGGTTTAGGTCTGGAGAACAGGCAGGCCACTCCATTTGTCTGATATCTTCTGTTTCAAGGCAATTCCTCCAAGATGTCAGCTCGGTGGGGCCGTGCGTTACCATCCATAAGGAGGAAGGTGGGACCCACTGCACCCCTGAAAAGGCGGACAAACTGGTGCAAAATGACGTCCCGATACACCTGACCTGTTACAGTTCCTCTGTCAAAGACAAGCAGAGGTGTATGTGGACCAATCATAATCCCACCCCACATCATCAAACCACGACCTCCATACAGGTCCCTTTCAAGGACATTAAGGGGTTGGTATCTGGTTCCTGGTTCACGCCAGATGAAAACCAGGCCAGAATCACTGTTCAGACTATACCTCGACTCGTCCGTGAACATAAACTGGGACCACTGTTCCAATGTACTGTGTTCTTGACACGAAGCTTTGTGGGCTCTCCTGCGACCAGGGGTCAGTGGAATGCACCTTCCAGGTCTCTGGGTGAATAAACCATGTCTGTTCAGTCGTCTGTAGACTGTGTGTCTGGAGACAACTTTTCCAGTGGCTGAGGTAAGTTCCCGAGCAAGGCTACCTGCAGTACTCCGTGGTCGTCTGCGGACACTGATGGTGGCATATCGGTCTTCTGGTGGTGTCGTACACTATGGACGTCCTGTACTGTAGCGCCTGGACACGTTTCCTGTCTGCTGGAATCGTTGCCATAATCTTGAGATCACACTTTGTGGCACACGGAGGACTCGTGCTACGACTTGCTGTGTTTGTCCAGCCTTCTGTCGCCCTAGCATTCTACCCCTCATAACGTCATCAATCTGTGTTCTTTGAGCCGCTTTCAACACACAGTCAACATTAGCGCGTCTGAAAACGTCTGTACACTCTCTCGCTGCACCGTACTCTGACATGCACCAACACACTTCTGTGTATGTGAACTGCAGCCAGCGCCACCGTGTGACGACTCCAGGTCAAATGCTCCGCATGGTCATAGCCCGAGGTCATTTAAACCCGCAAACCACCCACCACATCGTTGCTGTTTCACCATGTATCAGCATTATCCTTAATTTACGAGCATGAGTGTAGTTCCAAGAAGCTGGAAATGATGTAGATAGCTTCTCGATGGGAAATGCGCCGGGGGACTGCTGTTTGCACCATTACCTCACCAGCCGTATTATCAAGTGAGCAAACTGTCTTCATAGCCTTTTAACTAAAAAGTAAGTGAGTTACATACTAAATATATCATTAAATTTGTTTCCTCACAGACGAAGAACTGTTGTATTTGTTTAGCTTCATTCAGGAATGAGGATTAACTATTTCATATTTTCTGTAATGAGAATTTTGAAATGAAATTCAAGGATAGGTGCTTCATCCCTTGTGTTCCAGCTGATCTATAAGTCTTGGCACAAGTATCCAAGTGTGAAAATGGTTCAAATAGCTCTGAGCACTATAGGACTTAACATCTGAGGTCATCAGTCCCCTAGAACGTAGAACTACTTAAACCTAACTAACCTAAGGATATCACACACATCGATGCCCGAGGTAGGATTCGAACCTGCGACTGTCTAACAACGTTCATATGAAACCTCTCCTTAGAAAAAATTATGAATTACTGTGCTGGTAAACCCCTTAAGTTATTTGATTTTCAAACAGTTGAGTAAAGCTGAACGTACTCAGACATTTCTCTCTTTACTTATTCTGATCATCACTAAACTGATACACAATATTTTCAGAGCAACGAAATCTGACTTTCAATAATCCCTACAAAAGAATAGCCCTGACTAACAATAACCTATACCTTTCATTCGCTACTTACCTCACAAAAATCTTCGTTACTCGAACTACTGCAATACAGCGAGCGCCAATACTGCCAGCTAAATAAAGGATTCTAACTACTGAAGGCACTAACTACTGATAGGCATAGTTAGAAAATGAAAGATTTTGATAGAGAACAAACAATGTATTTACCTTAATAATGTTCAAAAGTCATCATATATACATATCAGTTCATGATATGGAGTATTACAAATGTACTCATTATGATGGACACACGTCCAGATCGTCGGCTCTCAAAATTCTGCCATCTGTCTCCCCACAGCCGCCACCGCTGGCGGCTCGCCTCCAACTCCGCAACGCTACGCTCTGTTCACATCCAACTGCCCAACACTACAATAGCAAATATTCCAACAATGCCAACCAGCCACAGACTGCACACAGCACAGCCTGGGGTGAAAGACTGCATCCCTGTCTTACAACCTTTTTAATCCGGGCACTACGTTCTTTGTCTTCCAGTGTTGTTGATCCCTCTTGCTTTTTGGACATATAGTACGTTATCCAACTTTCCCTACAGCTTACCCCTAAGTTCCTCAAAATTTCGAACATCTTCCACCACATAACACTGTCAAACATTTTTACCAGTTGCACAAATTCTGTGAACGTGAGTTGCTTTTTCTTCAGTCTTGTTCCCATAATCAACCGCAAATTCAAAACTGCCTCTCTGGTGCTTTTACCTTTCCTGCAGCCCAACTGATCATCTAACAGATCCTGAATCTTCTTTTCCATACTTCTGTATATTATTCTCGTCAACAACTTGGGTGCCTAATCTTTTAAGCTGATTGTAGGATAATTCTCGCACTTGACCGCTCTTGCTATCTTCGAAATTGTGTTGATGACGTTTTCCTCAAAGTACCATGATATACCGCCAGTCGCATACATTCTACACACCAAGATGAAAGGTGGTTTTTTTGCCACTTCTCCCAACGATTTTAGAAATTGCGCTGGAATGTTATCTATCCCTTCTCCCTTATTTCATATTAAGACTTCCAAGGCTCTTTTAAATCCTGATTCTAATACTGGATCCCTTATCTCTTCCCTGTCGACCCCTGTTTCTTCTTCTATCACGTTATCAGACCTCGTAGAGGTCTTTAAAGTACTCTTGCCACCTTTCCGCTGTCTCCTTAGCATTTAACATGGATTTCCCATTGAACTCTTGACGTTAATGCCCTCGATTTTAATTTCTCAGGCAGTAGTTTTGACTTTCCTATACGTTGAATCCGTCCATCCGATAACAACATATTTTTCGATTTCTTCACATTTTTTATGTAGTCATTTTGCCTTAGCTTCCCGGCTCTTTCTTTTTATCTAGTTCCCAAGTAAACTGTATTTCTATATTCCTGAATTTTCCTGAACTTTTTGTGTACTTTCTTCTTTCATCGATCAAATGGTTCAAATGGCTCTGAGCACTATGGGACTCAACTGCTGAGGTCATTAGTCCCCTAGAACTTAGAACTAGTTAAACCTAACTAACCTAAGGACAGTACAAACATCCATGCCCGAGGCAGGATTCGAACCTGCGACCGTAGCGGTCTTATGGTTCCAGACTGCAGCGCCTTTAACCGCACGGCCACTTCGGCCGGCCTTTCATCGATCAGCTGAAGTATTACATCTGTTACCCATCTTTTCTTCGTAGTTACCTTCTTTGTACCTATGTTTTTCTTTCCAACTTAGGTGATTACCTTCTATAGAGATGTCCATTCCTCTTCAACTATACTGCCTACTGAGCTACTAATTATCGCAGTGTCTGTCGCTTCAAAGAACTTGAAACGTATCTCATCATTTCTTCGTACTTCTGTATTCGACTTCTTTGCGCGCCGATTCTTCTTGACTAGTCTCTTAAACTTCAACCTACTCTTCATCATTACAAAATCGTGATCTGGGTGTGTATCTCCTCCTGTGTAGACTTTACAGTCCAATATCTAATTTCGCCATCTCTGCGTGACCATGACGTAATCTAACTGAAATCTTCCAGTTTCCACTAATACCTCGTCCTCTTGTGACTCTTGAACAAAGTATTCGCTATTACTCACTGATATTTGTTGCAGGACTCAAATAATCTTTCTCCTCTCTCTCGTTTCTACTATCAAGCCTATATTCCCGCGTAAACTTTTCTTCTACTCCTTCCCCTACAACTGTACTCCAGTCTCCCAAGACTGTTAAATTTTCATCTCCCTCTGATTAAATATCCCCATATATTTTCTCGACCTCTCCATCTTCGGGTTGCGACGTCAGCATGTATACCTCGTTGTCGGTGTTGGTCAACTATCGACTCTGATGAGGACAACCCTGTCA
Source organism: Schistocerca serialis cubense (assembly GCF_023864345.2). NCBI lineage: Eukaryota > Metazoa > Arthropoda > Insecta > Orthoptera > Acrididae > Schistocerca > Schistocerca serialis. The sequence continues at coordinate 345,582,884 of NC_064639.1, forward strand.
CTAATCTGTTCACAGTAACTCACTCTCTACCCTACATTTCTATTCATAAGAATCCTGCTGCCGTTATTCCGTTTCCCGTAGAGGTTGGTATTAATCTATACTCGTATGGCCAGAAATCCTTGTCTCTCTTCCTTTTCACTTCACTTACCTCCTCTATATCTAGACTGAGCCTCAGCATTTTCATTTTCAGATTTTCTACTTTCCCTACCTCGTTCAAACTTCTGACATTCGAGGCCCCGACTCTCAGGATATTATCCTTTCGTTGGTTTTTTTAATCTTTTTCTTTTTTAATCTTTTTCTCATGGTCATCTCCCCCTTGGCAGTTCCCTCCCAGAGATCCGAGTGAGGGTCTATTTAGGAATCTTTCGCCAATGGAAAGATCGTCATAATGCTTTTTCAATTAAAGGCCACATATCCTGTGGATACACATTGTGTCTTTAGTACAGTGGTTTCCATTGCCTCCTGCATCCTCATGCAGTTGACCATTGCTGGTTCTTCCTCCATTACGGGCAGGTTCCCACCCCAATTGCAAGAGTGTGCCCTGAATCTCTATCCGCTCCTCCGTGGTCTTTGACAAGGTCTTTGGCTGAATGAGGATGACTTCTCACGCCGACAGTCTTCGTCCGTCATTTCTGATGATTTGTATTCAAAATTTATGCGCTGGCACTGTTAGAAGCGGGTCAGAGAATATTTAGATTACTAATCGAAACGGTACCCCTGTTTCCTTATCTCATTTTTATGTCATTGTTCGGGGTGGACGTCCCATTACGCCAGTTCATGTTCATAGATGGTCCATTTACTCGGTGTTTTTTTTTTTTTTTTTTTTTTTTTATTACAGAGGACAGGTAACCCTCTGACTGAACACGCTGAGCTACCATGCCAGCTCCCTAGACCACTGGTGCAACTTACGTTTGGCGAAACCTGCTGAAATGGTTGGAGTGCCGAGTAAGGCACCAGGTGGTCTCACAGGTCGGAAGAACGTCTGCCAGAGCTGAGGGAAGTGGAGAAAGGAAAGCAGCTCGACTCCCCCCAGAGGTGCGGCCGCAAACATCTGGAGCTGCGCCTCTCCGAGGTTTGAATGCGTAATGCCACGTGGGATCCCCGCACACAGCAGAGGCTGCGTGGAGAGATCCGGCGCCGGCTGCTCCGCCAGCTCATGCAATATTCCCACGAAAGCGGGTATCCTTGTTTCTGGGTACCACACATTCTGACAGACAAAAAACAGTGCCCTGTCGTCTGGCCTACATTGAGTACCACGCAAAATCAGTCAGTTACCCTTTCACATCTGCTGTATCTCCATCTATACTCCGTAAGCCATCTTGTGTTCTGTGGCGGGGGATAATTCTGATTGCATTGGTATTCCATCCCTCTGCCCCTTCTCTGCTTTCTCCTCCTCCTCCTCCTCCTCCTCCTCCTCCACTTAGGTGTCCTACTCGAGAGTAGTGATTGTAAAGAACGGCCATCAGTAAGCCTCTGTGTGAGTTCCAATCAGACGGATCTTCTCGTTGTAATTATTTCGCTAATTGTATATGTGGTTAACTCATATACTGCTTCACTGTGTTGGAAGAAATCTGATAGTAAACCGTTCCGTGAGCCACACACTTCTCATGTGTTTTCTGGTCATCCCCGCAACGCCCTCGCGCTTAGTAAGCGATCCCATAGAGAAAAGAGCCGCTCGTCTTTGAATCTTCTCTCTTCTCTATTAGACCTACCTAGTAAGGATTGCTTTTCCTTGTGTTAATGAAATATTTCTCATCAGAGTATATCCTTTTCGTTGATATACTTGTAAGTGATCGTTCTGTTTTAGGTATCTCTGGACAGTTATTCGTAGATATTTTACGGTCCTTACTACATCTAGTGATTTGCTGTCAAAAGCGCAATCGATCAGTTGTGCCCCTTTTCACCTAGGTATCGTACATTGCGTTTGTTTACATTGCGTGTCAGCTACCAGTTCGTTATTCCATCGTCGCCCGTGTGCAGGTCTCTCTGGATTTCGCTACTGTTTTTTTGGCGTTGCAACTCACGTACGTGTGACAACATCGTCCCTCAGGAAGCTTATCTGTTGTCGAATAGTTGATTTTTAAGTAACATGAATAGTAACGGCCCTGTATTATTTTCATAGGATACTAACATTGCGCACTGTCAAGAGATAACGCAAGTGCGAAGATTCTGAAGAATGTAGGTTGTCCACCACATCTAAAAGATGACAGGTCAATCTGCCATTGAATGAAATACATATACAGTTGCAAGCCATTTCTGTTATATGCGAAAGTCGAAATTTTCGGTTCATCCGAGAATCATTCAGTTAAGAGCTGAAACAGGCGAACTTGATTCACTGTGCCCTTACAGTCGTGTTATGGCTACTACGAAGTTTTCCAACTGGCATCAGGTAATTATTGTCGATATTCTTTATCAAGTCTGTCCAGTGTGCCGGTTGGACTTCATGATGAAGCAAATACTTCACTGTTGGTGTAAGAAATCAACTGAAGTTATTAAACCGTCCATGACGGAGAGCAGATCTGGCCAAAACTTTGTCAATGAAGCCGTCGTCGAACTGGTGTCGCTTTATGATTGCGGATCTGAACAACGATTTTGCACAGATACTGTGAGTCTGGAAAGGGTAAACGGCAATTTAGGACAAGATCCTTAGCTTTCTCAGCATAGTTTGTGTATTGCCCCATGATAATAGTGTAAGGACATACGTCTCAGCAGACAATGCATTTTCTGCTATTTTTGCATTGAGACCCTTGAGGATCGATTTGATTCATTGCGATTTCGATCCTATATTACGCTTGAAAAAATTTCTGTGCGGTCATTAACTTAAAAGTGACAAGAAGGTGCAGCTGGGTATTACGTGCAGGTGCCAATCTCAGGAGACAAACTTCTATGAATGAAAATCCATTATATGGCGAGAATCTCAATCTTCCAGTAGTGGCTGTATTGCAGAGCAGCTCAAAGACTCCTCTTTCGGTTCCAGTAAATATTTCTAGGCAACTAAGGCTTCTTTTTGTTTATGGCGCAATGGTAAGCTTCCTTCCGGATACCCTGTACAAACTAAAACATACTGCTTACGAATGTGGGTACCAGTTTAGTAAGTTACTGAAATGTAATGTCAAGGCATGTGACATTTCCACAACTCAACATTGTCTTTCAGGGAAATACAGTTACGGTCTAAAGTGTTTAGTGTTTTATTACTTCGTGTATGTTAATTCTTGTTGTATAATATTTTAGATGCTTCATAAGCTGAATAGAGAAAAAGTTATGCACATTTTTTATTGTTACTTTACCCCCATCGCCCCACATGACCGCAGCTGGACTGCCCCTGGTACAGATACTTCACTTTTGAGCTAAAAGCTTTAAAAATGTAAATAATGGCGAAAAAAATGTAAATGAAAGGTGAAAATTTTGAAAAAGTTATTAAATCGAAGAAGGATATTCTTTGTTTTCTGGACTAAAATTGAAGGATGAAAAGATAAAGATAAAAGCAAGAATATATATTTGAAACACACTGGAGAAATTTCTTTTATAAACAGCACTGTACCTTCAGTAAAAATCCGAGGGACCTGCACTGGTGAAAAAGGAGTCGTGCTGGGGAGAATGTTTTCCGTAAGGTTGAAGTGTGTGAGTAAAAATTAGGACACTAAACTAGGTGTTGGCGTGGACAGTGGGAAGGCAGAAAATGAGAGGAGCCTTGTAGATAGGTAGGACTGCGCTATCAAAAGGAGAAAGGACGGGGAGAGATGGCGGAAGAAAAGGGAGGGAGGAACCTGATGCGGTGTGGGGGTAGGTGATGAAGAGTTATTGTTGGTAGCGTGGATAAATATAGGAGGGGATTTCACCGTCTGGGAGAAGGAGTCCTTTGAAACTGAGGATGTGTTTGGGTGTAGGGACGGTGAGATGTGTTGGTAAAGGGCAGAAGCATACCTGGACTGGTGATCAAATTGGAAATAATGGGGTTGTTGGAACCTAGTTTGAAATCTGCATAGCATATGCAGACGTGTTCGTTGTGGGTGAGAAGGGGTGGGAAACTGATGAGATGGTAGACGATGGATAGGGAAAAGTAAACGGATGCAGAATGTAAGATGGGGCGTGTGGCACTCAAGAATTTAGAGGGCGGGATAGAATCTGGATGGGACAGATGTCCAGACAAGACTAGCGGAGGAGAAGATAGGGTGAAGGGTGAATCAATGTTTTGCGAGTGTAGGGTGCAATAGAGGCTCGTTATCCCCATATTCGGATGGTCACTAACTTTAATACTTTTGAGCTGTTATGGGTATACTGTTGGATCGTTAATGGGTGAAGTTCCCATGTTGTCAGTGAGGGTTAGTCTAAGAATTTTAGTGTATTAGTTAGCTTGATAGGACAGTTGCAAATTATGAGGTAAAGCTGAGGATACAGAAGTTACGTTGCTTCTTGCTGTATTTATTCCAACTTCGGAATTATTCGAAGATAGAACTTTTGTTATAGCAGGGCGCAAACAGTGTAAGATGAATTTGAAGAGATTGTTGGGATACCTGTATGTTTTTTAGAGGGCTAGGGATGTAGTAGCGTCAACATACTGGAGAAAGTGGATTGGAGGGGGTCGTTTGGACACATCAGTAATGTAGAAGAGATAAAGTAGAGAAGTGAGGACGTGAACTTGTGGAATTGATATCGTTAATAGTGACAAAGCATAGACGGTTAAATAGAAAGGAACCAATTAGGTGGATATAGTTAACTGGAAATGCGTATGTCTGTAATCTGAAGAGGTACCGTGGTAGAAGGATACTACAGTCTCGGATTTCGTGTTGTTAAGTTGACAGGGTAAGACATATGTGAGGTACAGGAGCTAGACATCAGGCGAAGTTAAGACGGAAGCAGTACTGGTAAGGCTTCACAACGATGTAGCGTTGTCGCGGTACGTCTGTGTGACATACCTCGTGACTTCGAGTTCCGTGGTTTGGTCGAGTACTTGTGATAGGTTTCAGTACAGTTTGAATGCTATTGAGATAGTTTCTTTGAGTCTGTGTCCTTTGCTTTTGGCATAGTCGTTTAGGACTTGCTGGTTTCATGTTTTTTTTTTCTTTGTTAGTCAATCCTCGTGGCTTTTGTGCTTCCTAATGTCGGGCCCGTGTCACTTGTGGCATATGATTAATAATCGCTGTCCTATGTAATAAATAACCATTTCCCTTTTATTATTTTATTTTATCCTCTTCTATTTCTTCATAGTGTTGTTGGCATAGCTACAATATGTGAGCAAAAGTATCCGGACATCCCCAAAAAATATACGTTTTTCATGTTAGGTGCATTGTGCTGCCACCTGCTGCCAGGTACTCCATATTAGCGACCTCAGTAGTCATTAGATATCGTGAGAGAGCAGAATGGATCGCTCCGTGGAGCTCACGGACTTCGAACGTGGTCAGCTGATTGGGCATCACGTGTGTCATACGTCTGTACGCTAGATTTCCACACTCCTAAACATCCCTGAGTCCACTGTTTCCGATGTCATAGAGAAGTGGAAACGTGAAGAGACAAGTACAACACAAAAGCGTACAAGCTGACCTCGTCTGTTGAGTGACAGAGACTGCCATCATTTGAAGAGGGTCGTAATGTGTAACAGGCAGACATCTATCCAGACCATGACACAGGAATTCCAAATTGCATCAGAATCCGCTGCAGGTACTATGACATTTAGGCGGGAGGTGAGAAAACTTGGATTTCATGTTCGCGCGGTTGCCCATAAGCCACAAATTACGCCTGTAAATGCCAAACGACGCTTCACTTGGTGTAAGGAGAGTAAGCATTGGACGATTGAACAGTGGAAAAACGTTGTGTGGAGTGACGAATCATGGTGCACAATGTGGCGATCCGATGGCAGGGTGTGGGTGTGGCGAATGGCCGGTGAACGTCATGTGTAGTGCCAACAGTAAAATTCGGAGACGGTGGTGTTATGGTCGTGTTTTTCATGGAGGGGGCTTGCACATCTTGTTGTTTTGCTTGGCACTATCACAGCACAGGCCTACATTGGTGTTGCAAGCACCTTCTTGCTTCCCACTCTTGAAGAGCATTTCGGGTATGGCGATTGCATCTTTCAACACGATCGAGCACCAGTTCATAATGCACGGCCTGTGTCGAAGTGCTTACATGTCAATAACATCCCTGTAATTGACTGGTTTTGCACAGAACCCCAACCTAAATCCTATATATTCAGGATGTTTTGGAACGCCGACTTCGTACCAGGCCTCACCGACCGACATCGATACCTCTCCTCAGTGCAGCACTCCGTGACGAATTGGCTGCCAATCGCCAAGAAACCTTTCAGCACCTGATTGAACGTATGCCTGCGAGAGTGGAAGCTGTCATCAATGCTAAGGGTGGGCCAACACCATATTGAATTCCAGCATTGCCGGTGGAGGGCGCCACGAACTTGTAAGTTATTTTCAGCTAGGTGTCCGGATACATTTGATCACATAGTGTATTAAGATAAAAGATAAATGCGTGTCAGCTTGTATGTTGTTTCCGTATTTCAGTTTGGGCAGCCGGCCGAAGTGGCCGTGCGGTTAAAAGTGCTACAGTCTGGAACCGCACGACCGTGACGGTCGCAGGTTCGAATCCTGCCTCGGGCATGGATGTGTGTGATGTCCTTAGGTTAGTTAGGTTTAAGTAGTTCTAAGTTCTAGGGGACTTATGACCACAGCAGTTGACTCCCATAGTGCTCAGAGCCATTTGATCCATCAGTTTGGGCCACCAGTCTTCTGACTGGTCAAATTCGGCGCGTCACAAACTCCTCTCATGTAACTGACTCTTTCTCTTAGACTGGCACTGGACGTTTCGGTATACTCGTTGCATTGTACTTTTATCACATTCAGATTTTTACATCTGGTCTATGGACAACTAATTAAGCGCCTGATCCGTGATTCGTGATAGTGCACAGACCCTCACTTATTTATTTGCTTTCAGTTTACCTCACTGCCAAATATCTAGATGTTTCCGTTTGTGTTAAGGAGAAAAACAAGAGAACACTTCGCGTACATATTCACATATTTTAGTATATTTTCCTGGTTTTTGGTGAGGCTTGTCGCACATTAACTTTTAAATCTATGACTATGTATAAACAGTAAAACAGTTTGATGTTTAGGTTTCTCATAGAGCTGTCTAGAGGTTTTTTCATGGTTTATATTGATAAAAAGGAAGATAGGAGACGGTGCATCGACTAGTGTTGCCTCTATTGCTTCTCCGTGTAATATTGCCGTTTCTGTTTACAGTTTCTGCCAGTGATCTAATGGATAACATTAGAGACATACAGGGACTATTTATAGGCAATACTCTTGTCAATAACAAGGTCCCAACGTCATAAAACTTCAGTGAAGTTCAAGAAGATCTCCAGTGAATCTACATTTGATGCAGAGACTGAAAATTGAACCTGAGCGTTAATAAACTTAACGTACTGCTTGCCAATAGGAGAAGAGATCGCACTGTTGGCGACAAATCAGTGGAAACAGTGACCACGGTAAAATACTCATCAATAACCATCCGCAGTAACCTGTAGTGAATCAACAATAAAACAAATTCTAGGAAATGCTGATGTCAGCCTGATCGTAAGTGGGAGAAACGGAAATGCTATTCGTCTATGACTGAATTGTTTTAGTAATGACTTGTTCGGCCTATCCTCGAGAGTCGCTCGTCAGTGTGGGATCCCTACCAGGTTGGATTAATAGAAGAGGTGAAGAAGAACCAACGAAGATCGACGCGTTTTATTGCGGGTTGGAGAGAATTATGGAGAAGCTCGACAATCTATAGTGACAGACGCTGCAAAAGTGACATGGTGCCTCACTGAAAGGTTTGCAGTTGAAATTCCGAAAGCGTAAATTCCAAGAAGTGTTGGAAAACGTATTACTTCCTCCCATGTATGTCCCTTGAAGTGATCATGACGACTAAATGGAAGATATTAGAGATCATACGGAGGCTTATTGACAGTCATTGTTCCCACGCACCTTTCACCAATGGGTCGAAGAAGGAAGGAAAAAAATGTGTTAGAAATGGCTTCCGACGCAAACCGTTAGGTAAATGTAGAAGCAAAAACAATGAATCTGGTTTCGCACAGTGCTCAAAATTACAAGGAGCAATGTTCAGTGGTCACGTTCAATGGAGGGGCTCGAGTTTTAGCCTGATTGTAACTGAACGGACATTTTTGAACAGAGTGTCCTACGAGTCCGCAACTTTTGATACTGTGTCTTCGAACAAAACCGCTGAATGTGGTTCGGAGACACACATCTATAAGGAGCAGTCAAATGAAAACAAGAGAGATGGAAAACAATTAAGTAAACTGTTTATTATTTCAAAACTGAACGTCATAACTGTTTATACATTAATCCCTCTGTGAGACAAGACAGTCTTTACAGAAAAATGTTTGAGGTAACCTACGTACCATGACTGTACAAAGGTGTGCATCTTCCGAAGGAAATCCACAGCCATTAATCTCTTTCTTTAGGGCTCCAAAAATACTAAAATCACATGAAGAGACATCGGACCCGAATGGGTGATGCGAAAGTTCTGCGGATTAGTTGAAACAATAGGCACGCCAACACCGGAAAATTCATGATGAGCATTATCTTTGACTGCAACGGCCCGCTGCTCGTTGACTTCCTGGAATGCGGCACAATTAATGCACAGCGATACACTGACATTCTGCAAAAATAGAAACTCACCATTAGTCCAAGACGCCCATAAATGTGGTCTGGCGGCATCGTTCTACTGCATGATAAGGCTCGCGTACATGCTGCCAAGGTAATTTCCACTGCGCTGCAGAAGTTTCGCTGGAAAGCCGTTAGACATCTTTAATACAGGCCCCGTCCCTCCCCATGAGACTTCCATATTTTCGAGCCTCAAGAAAGACATTCCTCTCCCTCGATTTGCTCGGGTGAAGAGGTGGATCCATAGACAAACGCAAACTTTATCGAAAAAGGCACCGACCGTCTTGTCTCACGGCGAGATAAGTGTACTCATATCAACAATTACGCTGATTACTTCCGTTTTACCACCTGTCAAGTTTTCATTTGAGTGCCCCTTATGTAACACAAGGTCTCTGTGTTAAAAACTACTCGCTTCTCCCTCGGCCTAGGCACTGAGTCGATTCCAGCAAAGCTGCTGCAGTTGCTACTGCCTCGCCCAAGGTTTTAGGGAATTTAATGCGCCCTTTTTGTCGAATTTCAGTCGGTAGATCCGGTAAGAAGGAAAAGAACACCCGTTGTTTTCCTAACAGCAGAATGGCCTCATTGGCGGGATCATCACCTCATATTTATTACTATATCGGTTTTCATTATGCAGTGTACAAAACTTTCTACCTATCTTTCTGGTTTTGCAGTAAACCAGGAAGTTGTTCACGATAATACCTAGAATTATTCCTGCTTATGTTATGATCCTGTAACCCTTTCTGACCGCTTGCGAAGGACTCAGCATCCCGCCACTTGTCATTGCACGTTACATATGTTGCAGCATCCCCACAATTAATAACTGCTCGGAACTGCAGTTCCCTGCCTCCGCGACTGCACAAAAACTATCATAAAGGGTAACATCATCTTCCCCAAGACATACCCGAAAATGGGGTAACCAACGAGGCAATAATAGCATCAAGGATGGGTGGAGACGTGCTAGAAGTGAGTCTCTTTCTACTTTCACCCCTTAAACGAGGATTGTTATTTTCTCGCCGACGGACAATTTCGTTTACTTTTACCAACAAACGCGTACAGTAAGTCCAAGCGAAAAAGAAACGAAAGAAAAAAATCATAATGTTCCAGCCTCTCCCTTCCAAAACAAAAACAGAAAAAACTTAAAGTCGGCACTTATCTGAAGTTTTGGGCTAGATGTCACTCCTGCTGTGTCGTATTCTTTTCCGCCCTGAGTTGGTCACAATCACAGCCTCCAAAAGTTGATCTGACATTAAGTGTAACTTGTGATTTCAGAAATGTATGGCCGTGCGGCTCGCTGCTGGAAGTGGATGAGGTGCAGACGTTGTAGGCAGTTGGCCTGTTGACGAAATATAGATATATCGATACATCGGTGTCATTTACAAAAAATATCGATATATATCGACGAATACACATACACATAACGATGAATCGATACTGTACGTAAATAGCGAGAACCGTATTTTTATTTTATAAAATACTTTTTTCGCAATTTTCGATAAATATTTGAAGTTGTTCTTTTGAAATTGTAGTAGAACACTGTGTGAAGCAGTCTTACTACTTTTTGAACTTTCATCACGTCCAGTCTTTCTCTTTGACCATGTCAAGCAAGTATGGATGGCACAAAAAAGAAGTCCGACTACACTGGAGGAGGCGGAGGGGTGTGTGTGGATGGAATAAAAAGATATCCTAAGTGAAGAAATAGCACAACACTTGCGTTAAAAAACAATTTTTAACGCAACTAGTGTGCTGTTCCTCCGCATTAGAATTCTTCAAAAACAGATGCTGAAACTGATGAACAAAAAGCTAAATGACAACTCTGGTCTTAGCTGTGGGCGGAGACGTGTGAAGGGAAACGCTGACGTAACCGGCGCTCGGTACTAGCAACAGAAAGTGCATGTTTAACTTTGCCATGGCATTTTGACACTAAAATTACTAGGTCGCGGTTCTAGGCACTTCAGTAGGGAAATGCGCTCCTGCTACGGTCGCACGTTCGAATCATGCCTCGGACATGGTTGTGTGTGATGTCCTTAGGTTAGTTAGGTTTAAGTAGTTCTAGTTCTAGGGGACTAATGACCTCAGAAGTTGAGTCCCATAGTGCTTAGCGCCATTTATTTTGCTAGGTCGCTGGCGTTTGCGGAAATAAATAAACAGGGAAGTCGACATGAAGTGCTCCAGACAAATCCGGTATGAGACCGAACGACGAACCCATTGGACACCTTTTATTGTGTCTCTTGCATGCAGTTACCATTATTAGCAAAGTGCTTATCGCCAAGCTTGAACGTGCATTGTTTTCCTTTTAATTCTCGCTGTAAGGGGGATAAGCGGCTGCTAGCTTGTTGATGGACAGAATATCTAACAATAAATCAGTACTTAAATATACAGCTGTATATCTGGCAGTATATTTACAACGTGCAGCCGATATTGGTTGGCCGGTTCGTCGATATTTTTTCTGCGTTGTATTGTTATATAGATAATATATCTTTTAAATATCGATATTTCGGGTACGCAATATTTTTAATAATATTGACAGTCGTAGTACGCAGCCAGTCTGTTGCCAAAACTCTTTATTAAACATCAGAAAGGAATGCAGAGTAGTGTATCTCCATCAGGCAGTGGGCGACGACCCTCGGACCCGAGCACACCGGCACGGACGCACCGGCATTGTGCAACAGGCGGCGGGGCAGCGGCAAGGCAAGTGGTCAGGGCCACGCAGGAGTGCCCATCGGGACTACCAGGGTAGCGAACACGGAACTAGAGACTGTGGAGCGGTGACAGGCGGCGGCGGTCTCCCATGGCAGTCATCTGGCCGGAACTCACTGCGTGCCCTAGACAACGTGGCGACAGCAGGTTGCTGACTGTCCTGACAGCCTTAGGCACAGAGACGGCTGTCATTGGAGAACGGACTGGGGATGGCGGTCGTTATTGTGTCATAAGTCCTGCAACAACTAGCACAGGCCGTGCTTCATAGTATGGCCCAGCTCTACCAATGACTATTGTAACCGGAATCGGACATGACCGGGAGTCACTGGCTGGTTGGCTGTGGGTGTCGACGGTGAATCACTGAAATCTACAGAAAGACAACAACATCGATGAACGAAGATCGATGACAACACGGCAGAATGACAATATTGCAGAGTAAACCACATCGAGAGTCTAGACGTAGCAGTATAAGGCCCCAAGAAACGCTGAGTACAATAGGAAATACGAGGACGCAGTCGGAATACCACTGAGGTCCGAACCCCTGTATTGGTAGCTTATATCGGGACTGCGGGCAGCATAGGCTGGCGCGTGGGACATGGTCCGCATCTAGAGACTAGGCGGCGATAGCAGCGCTTGCAGATATAGCACGCGCCGCCTATCGGCTGTCATCTAGGTCCATGCGTTCTGGCAGTCTTTCGAACTCGTTGGGCCGGCATACCGGACTGATGATTGACTGGAAATGGTGGTTTAAATACCAGTGAACGGGGCTGCGTGTGGGAATGATCCATGTTCCTGAGTCACATGGAAACCTCTGGAACAGAGGCTGATGAATGGGGTCCATCTGGAGAAGCTCCCTGGCGTCCTACGTCGCTGACATGCTGAAACGGTGGTGTAGAAGCGGCAAGTGGCAGCATCTCCTGATATTGCTGTCTGGACAGGAGCATGAGCCGGCTGGCTGGCTGTTGTTGAGGCCTGATTACAGTTTTTGGCTGCTAAAGTTCTATGGCTGTACATTTCTGTTCTCGGGTTTGCTATGATAGTAAAGGCGTACGACCCCCGCTGCCTCTTTGCAATAGCGCGGCTGATGAAGCGCCAGTGGAAAGTCTTTTATTCAGTTAAGCTAAGAAAGGCTTATTTGACAGACTTGCGGCTACAGCTGTTTCAACAACAGTGTTACAGTTGCAACAAAAGGAGAAATAACTGTCAGCACGGTGTGAATTAGTGCCACTGCAGAGGACACGAACTCGTCAGCATCAGTTGCGTTCTTACACTATGGTGGGACTCGAGCATGTAGCTCGAACTGTCCCCGATCAAGACGTCAGGAACATACACCACTGTTGACTAAAAAGTGACACTATTTTACGCACTGAAAGAATGTCAACCTTAACCATTTACCTTTTAGAGGAGACGATACCGGTGGACAGCTGGACGGATACCTCATCCCATCATCGGTGTTGCTAAGAAATGCATGAGCGAAAGCAACCCCGCTTGCAAAGCCGTGTGCAGTGAATGATTCAGAAGTAGCCGCAGCCGTCAGCTCGCCAGCCGTTCTTCCGACACTTAGTTTCAGAGGAACGTCGCCCATCGCTTGGCAAAAGCACCGCCTGTTCGGAACTGGACTGGAGTGGACTGGAAATTTCTTCAAAGCGGTGAAGGGTAAGGCCATTGGGTTAAATAATTCACTGTCTTAAAATGGAACAACGGTCGGTTTTGTAGCGCTGAAGACGGTGCAGACTGGTACCAGTCGGTCACGAGACTCACGCGCGCTGTCGTGGCAGTTGAATGGTGTGAATGTGTAAGTCAGTTGTATCGTAACAACGGTCCGCCCCTAGTAGCTGAGTGGTCAGTGCGACAGAATGTTAACCCTAAGGGACCGGGTTCGATTCCCGGCTGGGTCGGAGATTTTCTCCGCTCAGGGACTGGGTGTTGTGTTTTCCCTATCATCAGCATTTCATTCCCATCGACGAGCAAATCACCGAAGTGGCGTCAAATCGAAAGACATGCAACCGGCGGGAGGCCCTAGTCACACGACATTTACATTTCTATCGTAACAGCGGAGTACCTTCAGTGGACGTAGAGACGTGACAGAAAAGCACAAAGGAGCGATGGTGCTTGGTCGTACCCTTGACCACTCCGTAAATAAATTTACCTCAATTGTTGGTGTAACAATGTTGTGTGGCCATCGTGTCTAGAAGGAGGGATCCTGGCGCTCGTAGCCATTTAACATGGCGCAAAAATATTGGCCGTGAAAAGATCCTAAACTACAGGAACCGGAAGCGAGTGTCCCACCTTGATCATGACTTTCCGTGTAAAATGCGACAGCGACTGCTCTTATCAGTGAATGTTTCGGAGGTGTTTTCATCTCCTGAACTGGCCTCACTGTTCGCCAGATTCTTGAGTATTGTTCATCTATCTCAGATCTCTATCAGGTAGGACTAATAGAGGAGAGAGGGAAGATCCAACGAAAAGCGGCGCGTTCAGTCACACAATCATTTAGCTGGCAAGAGAGCCTGTAAGGTCCCCTCAGAAAAATTAATGAATTACTGTGCTGATAAACATCTTACATTATTTGATTTTCAAGCAGCTGAGCAAAACTGAACGTACTCAGACATTCACTAAAGTGACACACAATATTTTAGCGCAACGCAATCTGACTTTCAGTAATCCCTACAAAAGAATGGCTCTGACTAACAATAACCTATACCTTTCATGAATTCTTACCTCACAAAAATCTTCGTTACTCGAACTACTGCAATACAGCGAGCGCCAATACTGCCAGCTAAATAAAGGATTCTATCTACTGAAGGCATTAACTACTGATAGGCATAGTTAGCAAATGAAAGATTTTGATAGAGAACAAACAATGTATTTACCTTAATAGTGTTCAAAAGTCATAATATATATATCAGTTCATGACATCCAGTCTTACAAATTTACTGTCTCTGTCCAGATCATCCGCTCTCAAAACTCCGCCATCACACTCCCCACATCCACCACTGCTGGCGGCTCACCTTCAACTGCGCAACGCTACGCTCTGTCCACATCCAGCTGCCCAACACTACAATAGCCAACAACAATGCAAACCAGCCACAGACTGCACACAGCACAGCCAGTGATTTTCATACAGAGCGCAACGTGGCGTTACCAATATAAAAACCTAAACAGCTTACTTACAAGCCTTACGGAGATGCTAAACAAACTCCACTGACAGCCGTTACAAGAGAGGCGTTGTGCATCACGGAGACATTTACTACAGAAATTTCGGGACAGCACTTTTCAGGAGGAGTCGGACAACGTATTACTCCCCTCACATACATATCGCGTATTGACCACGAAGAGAAAATTCGAGAAATTAGAGCCAATACAGAGGCTTACCGACAATCATTCTTCCCACGCACTATTCGCGAGTGGAACATGGTTGGAGGGACCAAATAGTGGTACAGAAAGTACCCTCCGACACACACCATTAGTTGGCTTGCGGAGTGTGACGCAGATGTGGACATATGTTACCGTGAACAAGGAGTACGATGTTCATTTCAATATCATCGGTGTCTAAGTGTTGCACTAGCTCTGAAATTTTCATAACGAGTATGCTGTGTACAGTCACCTCTTTCAAGATGGCAAGAGCTGTGCTCACAAGGTTGCACGCATTCGCTTGTCGTTTGAAGAATACTCAAGGACCTTACCCCACCTCGAAGGGTCCTCTAAATAACCTGATCTTAATGCCATAGAAAATGTGTGTCACTGTTCGGAGTAACTGTTGAAACATAGCCATTAATATCCTTAATTTTGGTAGCACTACGGGATTTAACCATCAATGAATGGCTGCTGTTGTATATAGCACAGCCGATGAATCTTGCTGACTCTCTTTCTCACCGAATTATTATCAGGTCAGCACCGGTGATACATTATTAGCGTAATGTCACCTTGGGATAGCTAAATTTTTTCCGTTGTGGTTATTTCGACAGATTTTTCACAGATATGTTATGCCCAGGATATATATTCCTCCAGCTTGGTATACACCTAGACAAATGTTAAAGACCGCCACAAAGAGGTCTATGGCAAGCGACTGGCTAATTCGATGCAGGTCTGCTCGTCCCGTTGACGTCGCAAGCTAGCGCGTTGCGTGCTATGTTACAACAGCAGATCGAACCCACTATAGCACGCCAGAAAAATACATTTATTCATTAATTGAAACGCTGCCCTTTGATACCACAGAACAGAAATAATTTGGAGGTGAGAATTGCTTTCTTTTCATGTTGTCGACATTATGCTGAGTTTGTTGCTTGATCGTGGGATTCTTCTGTATACATACCCTTTCTGCATAGTCTGAAATTTTAATATTAGAGGCATTTGTTGTGTTTTTAGAATTGTTTTACTAGTAATATTAGCCATGAAACACTGTTGTTGCAACGGATGTAAAGAGAAATACGTGAAACGAGAAAAAGCTTGTGTTATTTGATTACGTTGCGTTATTGTGTTGTTTTGGTTGCATTTCGAACAAATGTTTTGAATCTGTCACTGTGCGCGAAAAATTAGTAAGACTGTTGATCGGACATTTACAGCAGTCATTTTTAATAGTGAATCCAATCTTGGTGTTCACGCGCTTAAAGGGCAGTGAAAATCTGCAGCTAAAAATGTCATTTGGTTATGATACTGGAACTCAAAGGAGACTTTGTAGAAGTGAAACTATTTTCCCTCTTGATGCTTTTCTGATAGCTCTCACCTGCATCATTTAAGGTTAATTTCGTTATTTTAAATTCGAATATACTTACCATATGGTACTCTCTGACATGAGTAAACATTTTTTCATTGTGGTCTACAGGAAAGTCTGGTGAAATATTTCACTCGTGTTTGAAATGATGTTTTCCACAAGAGAGATGAAAACGGGTGCGTGTGTGTGTGTGTGTGTGTGTGTGTGTGTGTGTGTGTACGCGTGTGTATGTTGCTAAATAAAGGTTGTGGTCACATAAGAATCTGTAGTGTAGCCTGATGTCTACGCTTTCGCCGTATTTGTCGCAGATATCGATATAAAAACTATAACTGCAAGATAAATTCAGAAAAATTGTAAAATGGAAAAGTCTCATAAGACCACTTTGGTGCATGTTGTGTATGAATGTCCAATATGAATTGCAGAAAATGTAGAGTTAGTATACTACCTTTCACCCGTGTGCACGAGAATGAAATTTGTGGTATATATACTTTAAAATATTTGGCGCACATTTATCCAGTTGCTTGATTTTTTCACTTGTTACTTATCCTGTAATGTTGCGAAAACTTGCACAAAAATGTCTAAATCACATTAAAATGTTACCAGTATGCAAAATTATCTCACATCCTGCAATAAAGAGAGAAGTAAATACACAAAAATTAATGAAGGAGCGTGTGGTATAGTCGGTAATGTTAAGGAAATTCGAGGG
This sequence comes from Schistocerca serialis cubense, assembly GCF_023864345.2. Lineage (NCBI taxonomy): Eukaryota > Metazoa > Arthropoda > Insecta > Orthoptera > Acrididae > Schistocerca > Schistocerca serialis. The sequence continues at coordinate 345,599,673 of NC_064639.1, forward strand.
TGTTATAGACACTGTCAAAGGCAGTAGGTTACTAACAAGTTGTTCCTACATGCCATCAAAGATAAAATTACTGAAACAGACTAGGGAATACGATGAAAATGCCTCATAAAACATGAAATTACCAGTGGCTACAACATAAATTAAAACATAGTTATATCTGAGCTGTGAAGATACAGGGAAACGAAATGGAAATTTCACTCTTAAAAGCGAATAGCACAGTTTCTTACTGTCATCAGATGCAATTTGTTATAACGTCTTCGAAACATCAATACCAAATCCACGGCACTTAAGAAGGGAATCTCTCTGAACAAGCGATGTAATGACATTCTAAATATACTGGGAGTTTTACGGACAAACCCACTCTCTCCAGAGATCACGTGACGACTAGTGGCAGTGTATGCAGTATATGTTGACAACACAAAATCTGTTCTGCGTATCTCAATGCTCATAAAAACGAAGATTTTCATGACAACGAATGTTAAAACATTAATGAGTGAGAATAGCCTCAATTTCAACAATTTAACAGTACATTACCTACAAGAAGCAGATATAACTCTTTGCCACATGAAAGACTGAATTTATAGTTTTATATATGCCCAAAATCGTTGTATTTTTTAAATTTAATTGTACTCACTAAACTAAACAACGGTAATGGCTGCATTGTTTGCTGCAAAAAGCTAATAAACTTAATTTTAAAAAAATCTCACCACACACTCCAGAGATATTTTTACTATATACCAGTGATAGCACATTAATGGAGCTACTGCACTGGCAGTTGTTTCCGTTCTAAAAGTACAACGTGAAACTGAAACTAAACAAACAACTTTCGTAAAATGGCGAATAAACGGACAATTCTCCTGGCAGTGATCAACGGAGTAGTGATATACTTGATGTAAGTAATGCAGCAGTAGGATATAGACTTTAGAGTACTTTTACCGGAACGAATATTTAGCCAGAAGACATTTGTCGTTAACGAAGAATACGCGGTACAGACGACCACTGATATTCCGCAGGAGTATTTTGTCAAACGTTTAATTCAGCTTATCTAATTTTATTTCGGTTCTCGTGAGGACGGGGAAGACAGAAACTTAGAGAACAAGACAATTACACCTCTGAACAGAAACGAATTTGAACGCTATATTAAGGTAGCTTTTGTTGTGATGTTTAAGTGTCTACCCTACACATTCCCTGTAAGATATGACAGGTATTTTCCAGCAGAAGATTTGTCGCTTCCTGCCGTAAAGCCAAAAGGGCGGAGTTCCTTCATAGAATGCGGCCATCGCTAATCTGGTGACTGTACTTATTTATATCGTCAGTCTAGTTTCGTGTATGTCAGCCCTGGCACTGAATCAGATTGGCACGATGAGGATTTGAATTTATATCCTTGGTAATAGGAATCTGATAAGACAGCTATAAAACCAAAACCGTCGCTGTTTGCAATGTGGAAAAAGATATAAAGCACGCTCGACGCAGTTTTCCCACCTGTACCTCACTAACATGCATTGTGGCTTTAATTCACTGTCTGGACGAGGTTGTAGACGCACTAAATGTTGATACAGACTGCACATCAGTTTTCATGTGGTGCACGTTGTTTCGGATCCTCCGAGAGAAATTCATTGGACCTAAAATTCTGAGAAGGTGTTAGGTACGTATGTCAGGCTTATACTTGGGCCACAGTATGTTTCATGAAAAACCGTTTTAAAGTCAGCCATTTGGATGGCAGAGTTGTTTTCCTAGAAAACTGGCTAGAGACTCCTGATTCAGCAAGTGTGTCACCTCGACCGAAGGATCATTTTCGTGTAATTTAACGTAATAGAGTCATTTCTAGTTTGCAACACACAAGGCACGCAGACGATCTGAATTAGTTCACATTTAGATGTATGTTTTAGTTCAATGACTCTATAAGATGTTCCCAAACTGTAACGACGCACTCTCATTTCTTTTACTATGACATTCAAAGACGCCGTTATGGTGATCGTAAAGAGTAGCAGTTGCTTGCCTGTGCTTGCAACGTACTGTCTGAACAAAGATCTTGCAAATACTGTTTCTCAATGCGTAATCAGACCATCTCTGGCACGCAGAATAGTTACATAATATTACCCGTTTGTCACGTTTACCTAATGGTCACACAAGCAACAAGTATTTTACATATTACACAAAACATATAGCGTATGTTTTCGTAATTGAAAAATTATGCGTATTTTCCTATTTAATTTCAATATTCCATGTGCTGTACTCTTGTAGGAATATAATCTTGCAAACTTCCACAGAGATCGTCGCGGGGATAATAAAGTCACCTTTCAAGACAGCGTTCCGCACTAGTTCAATCTGTTGACACAGTTTTTCAGATGAAGTTACTAGTAAGCAGTTTCGAACCACACGTGTTCCTGGCTCGTTCCATACATTGTGGATGTTAGAGAGTGTCTTGAATTAACCCACTAGTGTGCACGGCGGTGCTGCTTAGTTAGGAAGCCACCGCTTCCTAATCTAATAGGGACAACAACAGTGCAGGATAAATGTCTTCCTGGGTGCTTCCAGTGCTGTAGCATGATACTTGAACCAGCACCTGACTTTTACAGACATTACATATTGACTCATGAAATTATATCCGTATGTCACGCTCTGAATTTACGACGCTGCACTCACAAAGGCTAATATTCATCCCAATTAAGAGTTTCTTACCAGAAATTTCTCTTCGCAAATTACGCGCATGGAGTATGTAGTGGTACAGAGGGTAAATATTTGATATGCAGCTGATAAAGAACGCCTGTAGCAGGATTTAATTCTTACGAAGAGTTCCTAAACTTGCTGTTGCTCCTCTTTAAGTAGCTTTATCTTTTTCATTTATAATTAAATACCCAGTGAATGAAAACGTAATACTAAAACCGAACATTTCCTTCAGGCGCCGACGCTTTAGTTGGAGACGCGTAATTTTCGAGGTGATGTGGGCGTTCCAGGAGCGTAAGTATCTTCGTAATTAAATTGTAGAAATAGTTGGTTGCTAATAAGGGTGCTTTAATCATTTCGGATGCAACACTTCAGTGAGAAAGAGAGGCACACGATTAAGATTTGTTACTTGACTTTACTTATTTGAGTGTACTACGATTAAAAATACGATCATACCTTTGAGAAACCGCCGTTTCAAAGCATGTGCAAGTAATTTACAGTATCGTTTAATGCGAGTATTTAAATAAGATTAAATCATGATCTTCCGTTTTCATCAACGCAACTCTACTTTGTCACACACCTAAAATCCGTGCAAGACTGTGTTGTTATTGTTAAGAATACTCATTATTGTCTGTTGTATTAAAACTGTGTCATATGTAAATGCACCAACTGACAACTAATTAATATAAAAGGAAGTACAGAAAGTGGAAAGACCCTTATTGTAAGAAAAGTAAGTCCGTTGAAAGTAGCTCGATGAATTAGTTAAACGTTCTTATAACAGCTAAGAAGATGATTAAAACTTAAATGGGTCATTATTATCACAATTAAAAGTGATTCAAAGTGTGAGCTGTCCTCACGTGAGACAGTAAGTTCTCTCTTCGAAAATGTGGCATACAGTCAGTAAAATGTGAAACGCCATGGAAAATGATGGGATTTCCTGCCAGAGCAGTTACTAGTACACAGACGACTGCGGAAATCCTATCTTCGCCTTACAAGTTGAAAGGAGGTTCGCCACAGTTGAGTGGCTGTTTTCATTGTTAGTTCTTTTACCAGAGATCCTCGCCCCTGTGGCACATCTAGGAGATTTCTGTAGGTATGGAACTCTGAGTATACCAGTGGTTCCGCGATCTAGATCTAGATCTACATCTTACGATGTGCGGCGGAGCGTACTTTGTCTATCACTATCTCATCCCAGTTTTTCCTGTTTCACTCAAGAATGGTTCGCGGAAAGAACAAATTGTTGATAAGCCTCCATGTGAGCTCGAATTTTTCAAAGTTATCAACCCGAGATATATAAAGAAGCAAGCAGTATGTTATCATCAACATTGTTAATCACCAAGTAGATGAAGTTAAGGAATTATACTATACAGGCACCAAAATAACGCATAACGGACGGAGCAAGGAGGGTATAAAAGGGAGACAGCAGTGGCAAACAGGGCGTTCCTGGCCAAGAGAAATCTGCTAGTATAGACCTTTATTTAAAGATAGAAAGCTACTTCTTGGGGTCAGCAGTCTTCTGAGTGGTTTGATGCGGTCCGCCACGAATTCCTCTTCTGTACCAGCATCTTCATTTCAGTGTAGCTCTTGTACCCTGCATCCTCAATTATTTACTGGATGTATTCCAGTCTTTCTCTACAGTTTTTGCCCTCTATTGCTCGCTCTAGTACCATGGAATTCATTCCCCGGTGTCTTAACAGATGTCCTATTATCCTGTCCCTTCTCTGTGTCAGTGTTTTCAACATATTTGTTTCCTCTCCAATTCTACGTAGAACTTCCTCATTCCTTACTTTGTCAGTCCACCTAATTTTCAAGCACAATATCTCAAATGCTTCGATTCGCTTCTCTTCCTGTTTTCCTATGCCTTTGTTGTACTACCATACAACTCTAAGCTCCAAGCAAACATTCTTAGAAATTTCTTCCTCAGATTAAGGCCTATGTTTGATACTTGTAGACTTCTCCTGGCCAGTAATTTCCTTTTCCCTTGCTACTCAGCATTTGATGTCCGCCTTGCTCCGTCCGATATAAGCTATTTTACTGCCTAGGTCGTAGAATTCCTTAACTTCGTCTATTTTGTGACCGTCAATCCTGATGTTAAATTTCTCGCTGTCCTCATTTATGCTACTTCTGGTTATTTTTGTCTTTCTTCGATTTACTCTCAATCCAAATTCTGAATGCATTAGATTGTTCAGCACGTTCAAGAAATCCTGTAATTCTTCCTCACTTACTCTGAGGATAACAATGTCATCAGCTAGTCTTACCATCGATATTCTTTCACCTTGAATTTTAGTTCCATTCTCTAACCTTTCTTTTATTTCCGATATTGCTTCTTAGATGTATAGAATGACCAGTGGGGGCGAAAGACTACATCTCTGTCTTAGATCCTTTTTCATCCGAGCACTCCGATCTTATTCTTCCATTCTTACCATTCGCTCTTGGTTTTTGTATTGTATATTACCCGTCTTTTCCTATAGCTTATCCCTATTTATCTCAGAATTTCGAACTTCTTACGCCATTCTGTGCATCATGTGTTCTGTAACCGTTCTGCCCATCTACACTAGTTCTCACTCCGCAGAAATTTGTGGAATTCCGGTACGATGAAGTGATTACTTCTCGCAAGAATGTGGCTTTTGTTACCTGGAGACTGTGTCCGAAGACTTTTTAATCACATTTCATGAACTACCCATTTCGTAACTTAATTCTGTTCGTAATGACCAAGACTCTGGGCAGAATGGGTGACTTGTCGTCTGTTACTGCATCTGTTGTAGGTTCCTGGTGCACGTGTTAAGAGAGCTTACTCTTTGACAATGGCTATTGTAAGCGCTTAACTTAAAGGATTCCGATAGATGCTCCTCCTAGATTTATACAACCTGGTATTTAGTTAATGTACTCAATACATATCACTGCTTGCTGGTACACGTATTTCCGGCTTAATCACGTCAGACCGTCTTTTATGTCTCCGTTTCTGACGTCATGTCGACCAGCTTTCAATCCACAACGGTGGCGTACATAAACTGCAGTGAAATATGATAACGGACCTAATTTCGTCGAGCTCTCGGTCAAATACTCCTCGCTCTTGAGTTGAAACTGAGTGACAAGCACCTCAGTCTGCGGACGGAAGTGCACCACCAAAATCCGGCGACCTACCTCCCATTCTGTTTCGACAATTCCTCACCCCCTCCTCCTCCCCTCCCAAACCCCAGAAAAGAATTTATCCCTTAATACGGCTCTAGTGCCATTAGACATGGTACATACATTCAGTATTTTTTAACTAACTTCATTTAATAACAAACATTTACAAAGCTTTGCTCAATTATTTGTGATCTTTATATCCCCTGAAAATCGGAAAATTGTCAGTCCTAAACGAAAAATGCGTAGAACATTTCTTGCAGGAAATTTAATGTATTTCAATAGTGTGCTGGTAAAAATATTCACAAGGCACCCCGGTTTTCGAGTTATTAAAGAAAAGTTTTAAAAGGTGACCTTTAAACGCCCCCCTCCATCTCTCCCATCTTGCCGCTCACATCCTATTGGTGAAGATTTTAAGTATGTTCTTCATGACAACCTCTCCTCCCGTTGTAGAAAAATTTGCAGCTACAAAATTTTTCCTTCCTTGACTAGACTATAACAGTAAATGATAATAGATAACTAAAATTTCTGCCGTCAGTTCGAAATTGTTGACTAAAATCTGTCACATGTATGTTCCAGGAGTTTAATTCTAACCGTGCATTAAAATCAAATAATCTTTCCGAAATGAAATGATTAGATGCGACATCTGACGAAAGAGGTGTGTTAATAGTCATTTGAACGCTTCGTTAAAGGATTTTCTTCAAATAAATCGCTACTACAGTTCTCCAAATTTGACGAACTGCAAAATGAAACGGTTATGTTACTTAAATCTCTACCCTGTGTCGCTGTATTAAAACTGACAGTCATGTCGAAATTTTAATTTTGTGTTTAGTTCGACACAGTTTACATGCAGTGAATGTATGGTAAAATCAGACTGTACAAAATCGTCACTTTATGGTGATTGATTCTCTTTCAGATGTTTAATTACTTATTTCGAAATGTTCTTTGCCCGATTACCTGATAAGTTAATTGGTTTTGAGTTCAGTCAATCGTAATTTCATATCTAATTCATCTCCTCTGATCTCAAAATCGGCTTTTATATTCGCAATGTTAATATCTAGCTTCTCACTCAGTTTAGTGAATCTAATGAGTAGGGCACCTGTATTTGATATTTGCGTTAGTGGTATGCAGTCTAGCCCTCTATTCATCACTCTGAACATCTATCTTCGTATTTAAGTCAGCAATAGCGAACCACACGTCTTCCATTTTCGTAGCTGTCAGTGGCATTCGGATATAAACTAATATCCTATCGCTAGCAAAGAAATCGTGTATATATCACTTATTTATCGTTTGACCCTCACGCACTTGTAAAATACCGCATACACACACTACCAGTACAATTAGAAAAAAAAATGAAGCTCCGATCTCAACAAATCGCGAAGCTGACTGGCAACCGGATCGCTGCACTCGTTGAGCTGAGTTGCTGCTGGTAGGAACGAAATAGAAGTTGCTGCTTTCCACTTGTGCCGAAGCTTTGCATCTACTTCAATAGCTGTAGTCCTTGTCGTTTCGGTCACTAGTCCTCCGAATCGTGGACTTCATAATTTTTTGCGATGTACTTTATGTTGATTAATTTGATTAATATTTATCGACAAACTATCTTTTCGCAAATTTCCTTTCTTGTAGTGCTTATAATTATTCGGCAATTTGTCGTGATATTCTCCTATTGACTCAGTTGTCAGTAATAACAGTTATAACTTCCTGTAAATATTTCATTAAAATGTGTGTGTGAATTCCTAAGGGACCAAACTGCTGAGGTCATCAGTCCCTAGACTTACACACTACTTAAACTGACTTATGCTAAGAACAACACACACAATCGTGCCCAAGGGAGCACTTGAACCTCCGGCGGCAGGGGCCGTGATATGGCGCCCAAATACGCACGGCCACTCCGCGCGGCTATTTAATTAAAAGCCGTAAATCTCATTCGATAATTCTCTTATCCGGATGTAACTTTTATTATTGGTCAATATTATGCTGTTCAAAAGGCATTTGTTCCAGGTTCTTTCGCCAGGGTGCGATATTGTGTTTCTCCCCTACGTAGGCGATTAGTGCGCCCATGACCTGTTGTGATATATTGAACTCATCGTTTATTTCTTGTGGCCATACATACTGAAAGTCTCGCTCTTTTTCTGCTGATTTTGCAGTAGACTTAATTGTGCTAGTTGAAGAATTATCACAACATCAAACTGCGGAAATGAATACGAAACTTCTCAGAGCTATATGCCATACATTCCTCAACTTAATTACAGTAACTCTTCACATTAAACATTTCTTTATAAGAAATTGCTTGATTCACGGTCTCAGTGTAACTGTTGAGTTGACAGATCATAATACAAGAACAGAATAATCAGTTTTAAACAGATCTTTCTACACAACTGCGCCGTCATAAGCATTGTCACCGCGCACTGTTTACTCGGCGTTACACCTCGCTTCTCCAAGATGGGACGTCAAAATATGGAACGAACAAACGCTGTTGTAAACAGCGACTGCAACTCATGGCAATACTTAAACAAGCGCGGGCGACGTCCCTCTTCAGCTGTTCACGTCCAGACAGGTTTGGATTCCAAACTATTTAAACAATAAAATGGTTCCAGCTCTAGTGATCATCATACGTTCGCTAGGTGGATGTTCAGTAACAGTAATTCTACCTGCTCAATGCTAATCTTAATTCGCAACTTCCTGAGTGAATTAATCCGTAACCGTCATACTGTTGAAACTGATACAGTGTTCCTACTTGTCTTCAAATGATCAATAACAAAAACTACAATTTTAAGTTGGTTTGGAAAGTAGAATAACAAATATCTGTTCAGCTGTTATTACTGTGCTACAGTGAAATGAGCAGTACGATGTATATAATATTTTACTATGTATTTATAATTGTAAATGAAAGCTACTTAAAGGTATGGTGCATAATGATTTTCTCTTCCACAGCCATTTGACACCATCGTTTAACAACTCCAGTCAAACATTTGAAGAGATTTTGTGGTAATGTGACGCTTCTTGAAGAAGAAGCCACTTTACCTTTATTATTTCGGAAATTTGAGAAACTGGAAAAAGATCAGGAGAACTCCGATAGAGGCCATTACGTAAGTGTAACATTATATAGAAAAAGTATAAGTATTGTCACAACAGGCAGTACTATTTCGACAAGTTCCAGAACCTCAGGATCAAAATCGACATGGAGCAGCATTACGCCAAATTCTGAACGACCTGGTCCGGTATCAACAAACACATCAAGTGTAATAGATGGGATTCGACTAATAGACATGTAAGACGGAAACTTCCAGTTTTCATTGAGGCCCATGCTGGTTTAATCAACCACCAACTAGCTATAGACAAAGAGCTCCTCATCTGCCTTCTATACAGTTTGCAGCTACAGTACCACCGTTAGCCGTTCACCAACCAGCGGTGCCCGCGGGCAGAGCTCTTCAAGCTGTGGTGCCCACTGGCTCAGCGCTTTAGTGAATGGCGCCCATTGCCGGTCTTCATTAGCCGTGCAGCCCGCTGGAAGCCTTTGGTGTCCACATATGTCCATCAACTAAGAACAGTCATCATAAACTCATAATTCGTCATAGAAAAAAAATCTAATTATAAAGTATGTATTGTTTTGGTTATTGCTACTCGTGGTAGCACTGACCAAAAAAAAAAAAAAGGTTGTTTAATTCAAGAATCACGTATTAAATTGTTGTTGATATACTACTGACTAAAGTAAATCTTTTTGAACAAAGTAGTTTTATTTTTCTTTGTACTGAATGTCGTTTCTGCATTGCACATTTCCTACAAACACACACACACACACACACACACGCAAACAAACAAACAAACAATATCCTTATAAAAATTTTAACTGTTATCTGTGCTGAAACAAGTTTACCGATTGTTTAACAAATATACCAATTACTTGATCTTAGCAGCGATTAACTTCTAATTTCCATGAACCGTTATTTTCTCCAATGAGAAATGAATGTAGTACGAAAAACACAGATTTTTAATACGACCCCTGTTAGTCTGTTGTGATGTCATCTGCATCAATGGTCTGCTTCTTACAGTACGAAATGTCGGTATTTCCCTGGTGGTATCTGACTGCTTCAGAGCCGTAAAGGTTATGCTTTTGCGGAACTCTGTCATGGACAGCTGTTAAGTCGTTCATTCAAACATCATTCGTCTTCTAGTTCCTGCCAACGTTTTGAACGAGACGAGAGCTCATTTTACGAAGTGTTGTGCACTGGAGGCCTGGCACCCATCAGTAAACTTCCCCTAAGAAGAAATTTCGCTGATGTGAGCTGACCTCCGTGTCTGGGACGAAAGTACCTGTCGTGGGATTCCTAACGTTTACAAGAACTGTTTTTCGCCCTAGCACAAACTGCTTCGCTCTAATTCATCACAGATGCATAGTTTTCCGGTACGAACTATCTTCCCCAGCAGCCTCGATACAAAGCTGTATGTATAACAGTGAGCTCCTTGTAGCTCCTTTTGCAGTAATCTGACTAGTTTGATCTGATGGAAGGGCAGATCAAAGCTCCGTTATTTCTCGGCTGGCTAGCTTTGAAGTTCGACCACTTTTACTGTAATAACAGAGACTCCTCGTCTAACGCAAAAATATTCTTAATTCCCCTTGGTGGAAGAAGTGAAATCGACTTGCTACTGAGCAGCTGAATAGAAGAATGTTATAGTTGGCAGTAGGGTCTTGTGTTCTGAGGATAAAGAAACCCATCAGATTCGATTCTGTGGACTAAATAATGTAACTGACACGACTTCGATTCTGATGGCATTTAGTTTAGCTTTTATTGAATTCCTGAAGATACCTTAAGTATTTAATCAAACACATCCAAATAATTTCAACAGGAAACGGATGGACTCAGTACTAGCAAAAAAAATAAAAATAAAAAAGAGAACAATAAATTAAAAGAAATTTGCAGTTCATTCAACTTCACTCTGGTATTTCTTTTATCCTGCAACTTGACACGTTGTTTTGTTGCAGCTTGATGACCACAAAAATTGAACGTTATTACCACATTAATTTGTCAAATATTTTTTCTTTTGCTGCTAAGCGTAATAACATAGTTTTAGAAATACGGGTTGTAACACGATATTTACAAATTTGGAAAGGTGTTGGTGTATTTGGGATGTCTCTTGGGCATCTGATCCGTTTTGCAATATGAAAGTGCAGCCATTATATTTGGTGTTGTGTTAAAATAGCGACAGCTGCGATGGTAGCTACGGAGGCAACTGCTGCTCACCGTATACCGTTAGTTTGAAATTCAGAGATTAAGATTGTAACCGAATCGAAATTAATTTCGATGCCTCAGTTCTTATGAACAAACACTCATGTTCTGGTCTGAAACAGCTCACGTGCTGCATGCCAGTTAAAACCATATTGTGCGGTGTCAATGCCTGTAATGCATCACGTAAGCTGAATAGAATGATTTTGTGTACCCTCTCATTTGTGCGGTGTTCTCTCCTACGGCATGTCCGCACCTCGTGGTCGTGCGGTAGCATTCTCGCTTCCCACGCCCGGGTTCCCGGGTTCGATTCCCGGTGGGGTCAGGGATTTTCTCTGCCTCGTGACGACTGGGTGTTGTGTGCTGTTCTTAGGTTAGTTAGGTTTAAGTAGTTCTAAGTTCTAGGGGACTGATGACCATAGATGTTAAGTCCCATAGTGCTCAGAGCCATTTGATCTCCTACGGCATCTGGCCTTTAGTTCCACCTTCGGTGAGGGGATTGCATATTCGTCTATACGACACCCAACCAAGCATCAGAATTTTGGACTCACAGACGACAGTAAAGTCCCAGATTGGCTACACGTGACCTATAAATTGATTTTTGGCAATCAGTTGTCGCCGCCGTATATTCTTCTCATAGCCTGCGCAGCAGACGGACCACGGAAATTGTAAACAATGTGAATGTGACGTAGCAGGCGTGTGCTGAGTCAGATTGTGAGGTACTAACTACTTAACGCATCACAGATTTTAATTTGGAGGAAATCGTCGTGCGATGACTTCATCGTCGCATTTTTGGTGCGTGACGAGACGCAACAACGCCACTAAGTGGTACTGGTAATTCTTTAAAAGCACAATAAGGCCACAAAGGAATGTAGTCCGAGTTGTAACACCGGTTAGAATTGTGTTAACAATTTCTATTTTTCTATCCATGCAGCTGAATCGGTAGTCTGAAGAAGGAAATACACTTGTTCGACCACTTTTAAGCTTGTTGTTCCAGAAAAACACGGGTTTTACGCGGTAGCGCACTTCTCTCATATCGCGATGATGGTCTGCGATGAATGACTGCCCCTTTGACACCATCCGACCAAAGGAATAGGGTCACTGACCGTTGTTCCTCTTTGGTGCACACTTATAATGGAGATGCCATGCTGTATCTGCAACAGAAGGAAGAACAATGGCGAAAGTAAGATCAAACTGTCACAAAATTACCACAACAGTGTAACAATGACATGTGCGAGGACAGAAGACAACGTGCGCAATGTAACAAACGTTATGGCAAAAGTGTAGATAATTTTTGACTTGCCCTCATAAATAGGAAACCTCATTTTGCTGGGAAGAGCAAAAGCTTTCTCATGTTCTTATTTTTAATTTTTCCTAATCAGTCATATGAAATTTTTTACATTGGCTCCCTGTCTCAGTACCTTGGAAATATGAAATGGGTTGTCCAGAAGGACGCGTCATGATATAAAATTGAGTGATTTGTTCCCATGTTAGACCTAATAATTCATTAGGCATTAAAACTTCTTATTGAAAAGCATTTCATAATACAACATACACTGGAAATGCAAAATGTACTACTCACAAGCTTTGAAAGTATTTTCTATGAAATTTATTCTGAATGTCATTACTGTCTTTCACTTTCACCATCCAGTTCAGTAGCTGTTGATGGTCTCATCAGCACCTAATAAAATGGTCTGTACTCAAGTAATGAGTGTAGCTGACTTTCGACCATCCTGCATCTTCTTGTCTTGTATTGGAATTCTCCATTGCACGCCATTTCTGTTGGAATGTGTGGCACTCATGCGTGGTTCTTTTTCAGTGAAGACGTGTTTTTTCGTCTGGCAATCAGTAGGTAAGAAATATTCAAACTCTGTGAAGTTGGAAATAGAAAATTAGGACATTTACAGTGACTTTTTTTTTTGCGATCACATTGAAGAAAGGAGTGATCTCGCAACGGGAACTACTTGTAGCAGTCAAAGCATGGGGAAAGAGCAGCTAAGTGTTGTTGCGACATCGACCTCTCGAAGCGTCCCTGAAAATGTGACTTTCTTTAATCTGATGGTCTGCATTGTTTAATTTTAGCCATAGCATGTTAAAACCTTCGTCGGACCCACGCTCAGGTTCTGCTTCCGGATAAACATAGAAATCTGCAGAACCTGTTTTCCTGCTGTTCATGCAAAATACATATCTGGGGCGATAAAAACGTTTCCGTCTGATGGCGTTGCTGCAGCGTATGTGCAACGTAGGGGCGACTCCGATGGTGATACACACTGGAAAACAGTACATCATTTTAGAGGTTTCTAATTCACTCAAGATTTATTGTCGCAATAATGCATGTCGACCACAATGAGATGTTACGTTTACCGTTCAGTAGCACAAGCGGTTCAGACAGAGGTACCAGGTATCGACTCGTGCTCGAACACACATATTAATACGCGGTGTAGCCTCCATGTGCAGCAACGCAGGCGCTCACTCTGGCGTCCAGTCGATCATACAGATGGCGAATATTGTACTGGATACGTTATGCCACGCCTGCTCCACCTGTTCACGTAGTAAGAATTGTCACTTGACGAGTCGCACCAGTCACTTCTCGTCCCATAAGCACACGTGCTCCATTGGCGACGAATCCTGAGGTTATACTGACTGGGGAAGTTGATGCGCGTCTTGCAGAGAACATTGACTTTTATGGGCAGCGTGTGGGCGAGCATTATCCTGCCGGAACAACACATCACCTTCCTTCTGCAATAATGGCAAAAGAACTGGTGTAATAACAGTCTGCACGAAGCGAGTGCTGGTTATCTTCCCCTCCAGGGACACCAAAGGCGAACGAGTGTTCTATCTTATTGTACGCCAGACAGTAAGGGCCGGGGTGGGGCGGGGTGTCTTGGACGAATGCATTCTATAAGACAGCGCTCAACAGGTCTACGTCGCACGCGCAAACAACCATCACCTGAGTACAGGCAAAATCTGCTTTCGTCGCTGAAGATCACCGCGCGCCGTTCCATCTTACAAGTGATCCTCTGAAGGCACCAGTCGAACCGTGCACGTCGATGATGTGGCATGAACGGAAGACGGGCTAGAGACGTATGTGCCCATAGTCCCACTGCTGAAACTGGCGGGAGTCTGTGCTGTAAGGACGTCCAGAACTTCTTCTAACGTGACCACTGATATCAGCATCGTTGCACAACTGACTCAGCACATCGAACTTGTGTGGCATTTCTCCGAAAGGACCATCCTACCATTCAGAAGGCCTTAATATGACCTCTTTCAAACTCGCTCACTCAGCTGTCGGAAGCATGAATGCGTCTCCGTGGCACGATTTCCTCGTTGTTTTACATGTCTGCACCGCACTGAACCTTCTGGATGTAAGCATTCATTATTAAAGAGTGAACACAAATGGCTCTCTGGAAGCTATGCCACTAATCAATCTCTTGGCTGACGATGAAGAAACAGTTATCAGTACATCTACTCTCCCCTTAAGTGGCAAATGCCGTCATCAAATCAAAATCGACGGTGTCTTTACAGGTGCACCAATTTTTTTCTGGAAGTTTAGAAGCATTGACATATGGGCTAGTGTGGCATTCGTGTCTTTCCGACATGAGTTCGGTGAATGCGCAAACGTTAACTATGGCGATGTTATTACCAAATGCGTCCAAACAGGACCAGTGTTCTGTTAAAGTTTTCTTGGCTGCCGAAGGACAAACACGGGTAGACATACATTGGAGAGAGAATAACTTGTATTTGATTGCCCCTTATATAAACAGAGTTTTCTCGGATATAACATTTCCTGAACAGGCAATTTTGGTAAACAGAAGTTTTGCATATAGTCGAACACAACTGCTCCAACCGTCGGGTCAATGGAATAAAGAGGCTTTATTTCTTTTTGCTTGTTATAAAACTTCTGAGCCCTAAGAGCGTGGGTGATCTTTTCGGCGACAGCAGCTCGCTTTGCATTGTTGTTCAAATGCTGACATTTTATCTCAGCAGTTAATTCTCCATAAGCGCTACAGACATAGATTTGAGTTCGTCCAAATCTGTAACCACAATATTAGTGGAATTACTTTTCGTAAAGGTCATATTTTACTTTCTTGGAAAGATCAAGTTGTTTCTTAGAAAAGGGCTTATATATGGTTTTGATGTCACGTTCAGCACTCAGATACTTTATTCTCTGATTGCCGTAATATGTTTCTCTAATAGGAAATTCGTTAATGTGTTCGTCAATAAAATCACGGATGTTATTCGATATTTCATTACCGCGATACCCGTGCTTGCTGTTATTATACACGGGTAGCTAGTTTGGTGTCATTAATGACGTTAATCGAAAGACTGCTTTATTATTATGTAGCACACAACACAAAGCGCACTTTCATCCTTTATCATGCTTTAGTTGTCTCATTACACGATAAACAAAATTGATATCTCAGCTGAGTAGTGCTTCTCTTCGAAAACGCCTCCGTTATAATGATTTTCGATCCGTGTGCTGCTCATTGTAGGAAATACATCAAGCAAAGTTCCGTCTCATCTGCACATAACATTGCAGTACATCTATGTTCACAAGAACAAACACCGTTATTATTTGTCATAGACGGTACTGTTACACCTTTCGTACATTCGTCACCGCGATGACGTTTGTTTTCCTATACTTGACGACTATGTTTCTGGAACTCGAATATTTTTCTTCTTTTTTACTGTAATAGAGTAAGTATTATTTTAAGATATGGGTGAAGAGTTTTTAGCAATCATGTCAACACCAAAAAAATAGAAAATTAGGCCTACAAAAAAAAACATATCACAGGCTTTTAAAATATATAGAATAATTTCTGTATAGATAACTATTACTCATTTACCTTCAATGAAGAATATCTAAATTTAAGCATCAAATATTAAACACAAAACAATACTCTGATGCGCTGCAAAAATGTCTTAAGAAACTGAATTGTAGATACGAATACCAGCTGTTAGATGACCGCAGAACTGAGGCTGGACGAATTTGAAAATGGGATATATCCCCATTCCCTAACTAATGATTATTTATGAGCCCGATGATCCGATTAAGCTAGCACATGAGCAGTTTACGTTCCATTTTCATTGCTCACAATGTGCATCAGTACATTACTATACGTTTGGCGAAGAAAAACCAAAATCGATTTCTTTGTAATGGTTGCCTTCTCCTACCCATCGTTTAACTTTTTATGATGTGTTTGTTGGAACTCATATTTTCAAACTGTCTGTGCTTGGCGATTTTATTCCGGCGCATGACATCAGTTCGGTTCAGATTACGCCTTAGATGACGGGCCCATTTAAACTGGATGTATTTGTGTTTTTTTATGAAAGTATAAAGTATCAATTGCATAAATTATCGAACGGTCGGCTGCAATGTCAGTTTCCGTATTTTTAATCGTCACAATCCACCAATGATCCGTCTTGTCGTCTGCCGAGATTTCTTCCGGGTTGTATGGCCGTGGTCAGTGGAACTCTTCTATCCCTGAAGTTTCGTCCGAAGCTACGTTGGACATCTTCGGAGGTGCTTCTGATTGCGCTGAGTCTTGCCAGCTGACGAGTCGGACGTCGAAGAACGGCCTAAATACCGTGGAAAGTGGGTGTGGTCTGGATTTCACGCCATAGTAGAGACAAACCTTGTCAAGGATAAAATATAGCTACCGCTCATAGTACGTGAAAGACAAAAACTTCTCATCGATTCCGTAGCGCCACGGTCCATATATCGCTGAGTTTCATAGCTTCTTCTTTTCTGTTAAAATTATCCCCATGTTTATATATTTCGATGGCTTCTCTATATAGCCATGCATAATGAGTTTCATAGCTTCTTCTTTTCTGTTAAAATTATCTCCATGTTTATATATTTCGATGGCTTCTCTATATAGCCGTGCATAATAGTTCGTCATAGTACATAAAATTGCAGTTTCCGAAAATTTAACTACTTGATCTACCGACTGAAGAGCGTGTTCCACCACGGCTGACTTGTCTGTATTCCCTAGTCGGCAAAGACTTTTATTTCCTATCTCGTTATGAGACAGACTGATGGCAGCTTGAAACATGAAGTCTTTCGGAACGTTACACATATTGACAGATACTTGCATAAGGATTCCAATCATCATCCACAACAGGAAAGCCGTGTTATTGAAAGTCTAGTGGACAGAGCTAAAAGGATTTGTGCGCCGGAATACCAGGATGCCAAGTTAAAACATCTAAAGCAGGCTTTTGAGAAGAATGGGTACTCTAGTAAGGAAATAAATAGAGTTTTGCGACCGAATAACAGGAGGCCTAAGGACAACGATGGGGGACAGCGATGGAAGAACACGGTTTCCCTACCATTCATCAAAAACGTAACGAACCAAATCGGCAAGATCTTAAGGAAACATAACTTTCGACCGATTTTCTGACTAACTAAGGAAATAGGCCAAGCACTTCGTTCCGTTAAGGATAAACGTCCCCCTCTGTCTGCAAGTGGTGTGTACAAGATTCCGTGTACATGAGGTAGGGTCTACATAGGAACTACAAAGAGACCTGTGAATACACGGTTGAAGGAACATAAAAGTCTTGGCCGACTAGGGAATACAGACAAGTCAGCCGTGGCGGATCAAGCTCGTCAGTCGGGTGCTCACGTAGTTAAATTTTCGGAAACTTAAGTTTTATGTACTATGACGAATTATTATCAACGGCTATATAGAGAACCCATCGAAATATATAAACATAGGGATAATTTTAACAGAAAAGAAGAAGCTATGAAACTCAGCGATATATGGACCGTGGCACTACAGAATCGATGAGAAGTTTTTTTCTTTGACGTAGTATGAGCGATAGCTATATTTCATCATTGACTAGGTTTGTTTCTACTATCACGTGAAATCCAGACCACGCCCTCTTTTCACGGTATTTAGGCCGTTCTTCGACGTGCGACTCGTGAGTCGGCAAGACTCAGCACAACCAGGAGCACCTCCGAAGATATCCAACGTAGCTTTGGACGAAGCGTCAGGGATAGAAGAGTTCCATGGGCCACGGCCATGCAACCTGGAAGAATTCTCGGCAACAGAAACTACCGGTCGTAAAAGCCTTCATTGTATGATCCGTCTTGTATTTGTAGGTGGTACGCGGTTTATTTATGTATTTCATCTATGAGGCGTTATAACCTTCCCTCGTCAGGTGGGTCTGTTCTTTATCCTGTATATGCTCTACAGGTTGACTGCATGCAGTGGAGCATGTAATTCCGCTTTAAAGAGAAAAGTTTGGCTTTTTGTGAAACGCTGTCTTCAACCTTTCAGATGTGTTATTAGTGATATCATTTATGCACTAGTAACAAATATGACGTTGATTTCCTAAAAAATCGTTGACCACAGTAAATTAGCGTACACTTAAGCTGACATCTGCCTTTGCTAAAGTCGCCTTAAAAATGGAGGTAAACGGTAATTTGCAAAACCTTTTTGCGAAATAAATGAAAATATGGAATTCAAATGGCAGCTAACGATCGCGCAACAGTTGGAGACTGGGTGTTCATTTCAATCAGCTGTGACGTTTACTAATGCATTTCAGGTTTGAATGACATCCATAGCTGCAGTGATTATAAAACGATAGATGATCAATTTCTATAGTAATTGCCCATTCTTTGCAATGTATGGCGTAAAGCTTTTTTTATTAGATCGTAGTTAAGATATACAATAGGATTATTGATTATTTCATTTCCTGCTACTGGCTAGCACCACGCACTAGCAATTACTGTGGTACTGTTTGTCTGGGAGTTAATTATGGCTGAGCACTGACAGAAACGAGCAAATGGCCTCGCGTTCTTCGAAGCTGCTGACGGCTAAAGAGGGACTGGGAAGCATCTCGTCGTTTTCTGCAGGGGCGAAAATTCACTGCCCTGAAAAAGAATAGAGCAAGAGCATGGCGGCTGTTGTTCACGACGCTAGCAGCCTCAGAACCTATGAAGCGCAGAGAGGGCGGGTGGGCGATTGCTCACTGATGAAAAGGAAAGAAATCGGAATAGCTTGCCTGGAGAAAGTGTGTTGGGAGTGGAAGAAGAGGAAAGGACATCCCTTTAGTGCGAAGTAATTCGGGGAGTCACAAATGATGGTCACGAGCTGACCTTCGAAGAATCTTCCCAGGGGAAGCGCCGTAGTACGCTTCCTGTCGAAAAGAAGTGTTTTTGTTTTGCAGAGTGCTAATGATAAAGGAGAGGAAATGATACCTTCCAGAAAATCGTGTGGAAGGAGTATGATCTTCACGTCACTGATTTTAAGCAACATGGTCGGGAGAGTCAGGGACCTTGCTTGTGATAATTACTTTGAAGGAACAGTCACGATTGCAAAATATAATTTATTGAAAATGACCGGTTTACGCACCTACAGTAGGTCATCATTTGGTTGACTGCACTGTAAAGATTATAGAGGTCCACGGTAATTAGGAAAGTCAGCCCTCCATAAAATGTACTAAGGCTAAACTAAAAAGGCGAGATGTTTTACTCATTTGCTGCGGGAAACAGCATGGTCTTTGATAAGCAACGGCCAACACATCGCCATTTCCGTAGAAACGGCGTCACCTTGAAGTACCAACAAACGCCACCAGCTGGCATGCAACGTTCGCCCAACCTTTTGTATTGGTGACTTGAATTTGAAATTTATTTAAATTTGGATACTTTTATGAATGACCTGCGCTATTTATTTAAGGAGCACCACTTCTATAATGATATACATGCAATTGTACTGTTAGTTTTATACTTCATTTGCGCATCATAAATATTTTTACGTAGAGTAGATCCCATTGGCTGCAGCTGACGTCATGCAGCAAACTGACGCGCTATCAAGCAACATGTAACGCGTGGCAGTACAGTCGCTACCAGCAGTTATTATCTTGGCAACATGCAGCTGCCCAGCACGTCACCAGCTCCAGCAAATGGGTGAAACATCAGACCTTTTTTAGTTTAATCTTTGTACATTTTTGGAAGTCTGACTTTCCTAATTACCATTCGTTTCTACAATATTTACAGTGCAATCAATCTGAAGATGGTCTACTGTATGTGCCGACAACGGTATTTTTATGTAATCGATATTTTGTGATCGTGGCTGTTTCTTCTTAAGTAAAATTTCAGCTGACTGGCAGATTCATTACATATGCAGTGGGAGGTAATGTTTTAGTAACAGCTACTAAGGTTCGTCACTTCAGCACAAACGTAGGCGCCACGTGTCCAGCAAGGAGTGGCATGCGGCGTGAGAAGGCATTTCGCTGGCGAGAGCCACAGCGGAGAAGTTGGACCTAATATTTTGAGAAGTGTTGCTTTCCGCACATGGAGCGTATGGAGTCGTTTCTTTGTGACGGTGGGTTGTTATGTTTACTCAAGTAACGATTCCTCAGCTCTATGTGGAGCCTGGCATACACTGACGTCCTTCTGTTCGGGAGAACACTTGAGATGAATTTCTGTTCGTGGCTACTGAGCAAGTGGAAACTTTGCCGCGTGTCCTGTCTAGTACTGGGATAATTCCAGCCCTAGGGTTTTACGGACGGCATATTGCGTGCATTGTGTAGGCAGAGAATTGCAAGTACGCCTCACACATTATGTGCACAGCGGCCAACTGTCCAACGAGCAGACCGTCGGTGCAGAACCGCTGCTGTCAGTACTTCACAAGGTGATATGCGCACACTAGTTCAGCAGATAGGGAAACACTCACAGTAAATGTGCTGAGTTCCATTTGCTTGTTGAAAGTGCTAGTCAGGTTATAGGTCTTCTGTTTCTCACAGCTAATCATTATCAGCGAAAACTTTGGGTTCGTCTAATAAAGGCGGGCACGGTCTAGTGTCAAGAAAGTTCTGGTAATCTCGAAATAACATGTATAATAGAATAAGATATTCTGTATTTTACATTTGTACAATTTTTTTTTACTCTACATCCTTTACGAGATTTAATCTATTTACGGTGAAGTTTTGGTTCAAATGGTTCAAATGGCTCTGAGCACTATGGGACTCAACATCTATGGTCATCAGTCCCCTAGAACTTACAACCACTTAAACCTAACTAACCTAAGGACATCACACAACACCCAGTCATCACGAGGCTGAGAAAATCCCTGACCCCGCCGGGTGTAGTTTTGCGATTCATTCTAGTAACATAGGATGAAGGCGTTCACGGCCGGATGACATAGCTGCTGGTAAACCTTCCGGGATGAGAGGTCGTAGTCCAACAAAAACTTCTGTTCCTGACGTTTCGTCCAGGACTGCACTGGACATCCTCAAAGGCGCTCCTCCGCTAAGTCTTGCCTACTGACCGGTCGGACGTCCGAGAGAGACATACATACTATAGGAAAGGGGTCGCGGTCAAAGTAACACATGGTAAGCGGAGATAATTCTTTGAAGATGTCCAGCGCTGTCCTGGACGAAACGTCAGAAGAGTTTCTTGGACCACGACCTCAAATCTCGAAAGGTTTACCAGCATTCTAGTCACATTCCGATAATAATGATAGGTCTAATGATAGGTCTAATACCAAACTGAAGTGAAATAAAACTACAACACGACATTTCGTTTTATTGAGATCCCTAGGTGTTGTTTGTTATGGAAAGATCATTTTTATCATTTCTAGACGTGATAATTCCACTGCGAAGACATCAGATAACCACACATATACTCATGCTATGTATTATATACACTACGGGGGGATTACAGCAGTTGCTTGGTATCGACCTGTATAAACGATAAATTCAGTCTCTAGAAAAAACTGAAATTCCGTATTGTCTTGAGAAATCTCTTTTTTACTATATCAACGAAAGGAGCGAGTTGAAGAATGTTAATTAATTTCTAACACAGAATGATATTTACACTCTGCAGCGGAGTGCGCGCTGTTATGAAACTTTCCTAGCAGATTAAAACTGTGTGCCCGACCGGGACTCGAACTCGGGATCTGGCGGAAGTAAAGCTGTGAGTCGTGCTTGGGTAGCTCAGATGGTAGAGCACTTGCCCGCGAAAGGCAAAGGTCCGGAGTTCGAGTCTCGGTCTGGCACACAGTTTTAACCTCCCAGGAATGTTTCAACTTCTAACACATTCAGAGGAAGAATATAGCTCTTTACTATATCCAGAAGGACCGAGCTTAACTCCAGAAGACACGGAAAATAGGAAAGTACTCAGTTTTCCATATTACGTCAAGTGAGAGGGTATGTAGCCGGTGGAGTACGTCATTGCCGCTAGCATATCGGGACGAGTCACCTTAAGGTATGTGAACACCTATAATAGTAAAAGTCAGCTGTATAGCTGGTCAGAATAAAAGTTACAAATATTAACAACTGCTTAATCACTCAAGATCATTTGGATTAATGATAGCTGTTGTGTTGGAGGGATAGAGCTCCCTTCCCTTTTCCTTGGTAAAAAGCTAAAAATTTAAATTGAAGATGACCAATAAAAACTGAATGAAAATTTGCATCATTTTCTTTAGGACTGGATTTTTCTTACAGCTTCATCTCCTTTACTACACCACACAAGACCACAATCTATGTCTGCTTGCATATAAAAATGAACACATGTAGCTTAATAAATACGTAGTACCTCTTCCACAGAAGCAGTAGTTATTTAATATGTGGACACGACAGACTCCAAAATACAGAAAAGGATTAACTGAACAATGAAAAATATCAGGTTGGCTCTTTTTACAATTACCATCTACCTTAATTTGATGTAGTAGTTTGAACTTGTCTGGAAGTTCAAGTACTGATCTAGTATTCTTCAATGCAGGAAAGTAGCCTACTCAGGAGTAGCATCCAGAAATGTACTGCTCTCTCTAGATCACCTACACTAGAAGTAGCCAAACTTTTTTACGTAGCCCCCACTTTTCTATCAACGACAGTAGTGAAATTTTCTAACAGCCCACTGTCACCTCAGATAAGTGATTTATAAAGTGGGAAGTATCTTTACTTCACAAAATTTATAAAGCAAAGTTACATAAAATTAAAGCGTAGAATAATAATGAAATAACAATTTATGTAAAAATTTTACGAAAACCTGATGAAAATGTTTCTAAAACAGCTACAACCTACCGCCCACCTCGAAAGCTGGAACACCCTCTTGTGGGCAGTACTTACCATGTTTTCTACCAGTGTTCTAGGCGACTAATAATTGAGTAATGAATTAAAACAAACAGTGGGGTATAAATTGGCACAAGCGATACAGTATATCTCTTGTCATGACTCAAGAAGCTAAATACAGATATATAATTTCGTAATATTATTTAAATAAATAGAAAAAGCACGTCGAAATGGAAACTACACTGCCTTCTACAGCAACAGAAATTTTTTGGAATGGTTGTTGCTGGAGATATTCGAAATCCTTAGCTTACTAAAAAAAGAATAATAGCAATGCAGTTGTTTAATGATTCGGTATTCGAACTCCTAGCTTACTAAAAACAGAATAATAGCTATGCAGTTGTTTAATGATTCGACTTGATATATCAGTGATTCAATGCCAAATCGTAAACTGAAACATGCAACAAGTCTGACTGTACCGATCGGACTGAAAATGTTATAGTGGAATGCTACAAAACAATACGGGAAAGAGAACAAAATTGGAAATCATAGATGGACATCCGTACCGAATCCGTTGTGGCATCCACGTAATAGCTATGGAACCGAAAAAGGTTTCAAGTCAGAAGGATCAATCACATGCACACAGAGTTTTCGTTTCACGTTACAAACCATGTCCTACAGGCAAGTCTATGACGTTGCACAGTAAGCAAATAATATTGTTTCAGGTATATGAAGTTACAACGAGATTAATCGAATGAGTAGTTCTGACAGCTTTTGTAAGTTGACTCAAGAATTGACAAAATATTATCTCCTCACAAGAACGTCATTTACAAAAAAATTTAAGCAAGTGGTTAAATAATTATTACCCTTCGTAAGATGACGTTACATCATTCTGAGACTCCAACAAAAGATTTTAAATGTCATTCTCTGCTTTTAGCATTGAGTGATCTGTAAAAATTACATAGGGAACGGGTTCCTATACATGTTACTTTCTCTGATTTTCATTTGAATTGTGGTTTTTAGGCTGCGACTAGATTCTGTCGATGCAGAACGTTTCCCTCAGGCCAACGAAAACCAGCATGCAGAACGATGGGCGGGGGGGGGGGGGGGGGTAGGGGGGCAGGACCGTCTTCGGCCTCCGAGTTTGATCACCCATGTATTTGCCAATGTTAACATCACGACATCGACAACTACGACTCAAATGGGTGCGTGACCATCGGCACTGGACGTTGGCGCAATGGCAGAGCGTTGCATGGTCCGATGAATCCAGATACCTTCTTCATCATATCGACGGGAGGGTGCGAATCCGTCACCTTCCAGGGAAACAGCTCCTTTTCACCTGTACTGCGGGACGAAGACAAGCTGGAGACAGCTCCATTATGCTCTGGGGAACATTAACGTGGGTACCCACGGCTCCAGTGGAGCTCGTGCAAGACATTATGGTGGCCAAGAAGTATCGTGTACTGGTTGTAGACCACGTACACCCCTTCATGTAGATCATGTTTCCAATTGCTGTGACATTTTTCAGGAAGATAATGCTCTATATTACAAGGCCAGGAGTGTGATGGAGTGGTTCGAGCAACACAGAGGCGAGTTGTAATTGATGTAGTGCCCCCTCCCACCCAACTCGCCAGATGTGAACCCTACTGAACACATCCGGGATGTGATGAACGTGGCGATAGCGCTCATAGCACCCCCCCCCCCCACCCCCCCACCCCCCCCCCTTTCCCACGGAATTCACGGGAATTAGGTGAGTCGTGTGTGTGCAGACTTCCTTCAGCGACCTACGTAGACCTCATTGCTTCCATGCCACAACGCGTCGCTGCTGTTATCCGTGGCAAAGGTGGACATACCCGGTGTCAGGTAGGTGTTCATAATGTTCTGGCTGATCATCGTATAGAACCTATCCTAATTATTTTGACATCCCGAAAAAAATATGTGTTTCTGTTTCAAAACGTCCTTGCCTAATGCACAACAATTCGTAATCGTAATAATGGCTTGAGTAAAATTTCATTGTTTTTAGTAAGTAGATTCATAAGATTTTTGTCTGGTAACACTGTCACAACAGTACTCTCTATGATAATAAAACAACACTTGTAGCTCCCAGAGCGCCTGTTATAATAACATGCCTCTAACGGCGCGCTTAGCTGTAACAAAGCTGTAACTTGACAATTTCAACAACTGAGAGTTTACGTTGCTCCAGGCCTCCTGTACATTGAAAAGGGTTTGTTTACGTTCGGTAACTACCTGTGGATCAACTCCTCAGACGTTATTTCCCGACACCTAACGTTAAAGAAGTACTAAGTAACTTCTATTGGTCTCACTTGTATAGGAACAGTAGTGTCTTCAACCATGTTCGCTACATCTGTCATAGCATTCTTGGTCACTATTGCTCCGCATCATTGGTTCACCGTGTTGCAGTACGGTGAATAGAGCCAGAACGTCTCCAGGCACGCATTATAATATTATTGTTGTTGGTGATATATTACCACTGAAATTTGCGAATGAAGAAACTGCAGCTCCTTATGCCTAACTTTCTTTAATGTAAAACGGCAAGAGAGAAGAATCCTTGCGTACGATTCCACCTACATCCTTATTGCTCTCTACTATACATTCTCTAAAATCAGTTTGTTATTTCTTGACATTTGCTCACTTGGAAATGACAGCATATTTTCATTCGCTCTTTTAGAGACAGCGCCCAGTGGAAAAATTTTTCATCGATAAATTCTGACATTTGCGAGTGCTTGTCCTGTAGCCATCAGAACATTTCATCTCATCGCTTTTTGATACTGGTCAAATTGATGTCTTATCTCGTCTTAATCGGTTGCAATATTCGTTACAAAATTAGATAAAGTAGCATGCATGTTCGAGGTCTGTTCTATGTACTGGCATTCGTATTGGTCTGAGCACGAGAAATTTCGTTACACGGTGACAAAAAAAGTGTCATGGAACACTCAAATATTCGAAATTTCTTAGCATTTAAGAAGCCTTATCCCCTGCGTTAATCTTAGTTTGATCTTATCCTTCCGTTTTGTTAATAGAATTCTGGAACATTTACAGAAAGGAAATAAATTCTCACAGTGATTTGAATTTAATAAATTACTTCTGCGGAAATTGGTAGTCCCTCTTTGAGACATACATTTTTATTTTCAGTTATGGAAGTCGCATTGAAGGGCTTGGTGCAAGTCTTCCTAATGGAAACTACTTCTGCGACTTGCATGTCCCTAATTTACCCTGGGTAGCAAGCGGGAGAAGGGGACTTAGAGTTTAATGTAGAACCCAAACCACGTTTTGTCTGTAATGACTCCTCACATCGTTGAGAGGCGAGGGCTAAGTTAAAGAGGAGACTGAAAACTCCATGCTCCGACAGTGATTTGATCCCGCAGTGTCTCGGTATCCAGGCACACGCTTTACCATTTTTTTATCAGACTTAATTCGCAATTTCATGAACATTCAGGTGACCATAGTCAAAATGATCACGTGATATGAGCTACAAACTGAGAAACAAATAGTTATTACAAACAATACAAGAGAAATAGATTCTGAACAACCAAGAAACTGATTCACAACCTATTGTACCTCAGTTTATTTTTATGTATGTAGAAAGAAGAGAAATGAATAAAACAAGTTTCAACGTGACTGGGCACCAGAAACAGGGAGGAATCGAAGACCCCAGGGAAACTTAATCAGTACCCTGTTAACTAGACACAAGAAAAAGTACATTTGTGAAAAGGGCTCGATAATGTGGCAGCTGCAGCCATTCCCAATACTCGGTCTCTAGATATTGGAAAAGACGTGGGTATACCATCGTTCTCTCCTTCACCAACATAATCAACGCAGTGACCCAGGTGTCAGATGGTCGTATTCGGTTTCGCCTGCGTAGGAAAGGATACGTCTGTATCAATAACAGACTTACTCGAAAATGAGGATTCAAGCTTTCGGAAAAGAAAAGAAAATTTTCGACGGATATAGGGCCAATCATCCCATCCACAAGAGAAAAGCCTGTGAAGAAAGATGTCAATGTTATGACATTCGTCACATTGATCAATAGGGCGAAGGCCAATGCAAGAAAGACGGTCACCAGTTAGTACTAACCGAGGAATGACCCTATATGACAACGAACTGGTCTCCATCTGAAATAGAGGAAGACTAAGATGAGGCCAGACAGTTTTACCGGATCTGGAGGGGAAGTTATTTCGTTAGGTAAGATGCAATACTTTACTCTTCAAGGGATAGTAAGACTCCGGTAGTAAGGCGCGTCTGTGAAAGAACATCAGCGCCTAAGAAACTGACAGTAACAAAATATTCTCGGATATGGTAAATCCTTCCAATATCGACTGGATGGGTCACACTGACCGGCTGGAAACAGGAAAAGAAACGAGATGTAGTGTAAATACTGCGCCTTTGTACATGTTTGTGATGCACTATGACCCCTGAAGTCTTGTGGGGATTGACCACCTTTGTCCAAGGAATTACCAGTTGGTAAAAACTCTGAAATGACAAGAACGCGCATCTGCGATCATTAAACCAGCAAGGCAACAAAAAGAATCCAAGATATCTTCGAGCGAAAACACCGTCGACATTTCGTATTAAAATCGTGACGTCATCAGCGTATGTGCGGGACGAAAATCGTTCCCCCAGCATAGTCCAGCCCTTTAGCTGCATGGCAGAACGGCGATGCAAGGGTTCTTTGGGATAGACCCCGTCATATCGAAATCCGGGGGTAAGGTGATAGTTCACTACCAGTAAGGCATGGATACCTGTGAGTAAAACCAAAACCGGTTAACACACTCATTAGAAAACTTTGATTGACAAATGTAATTTACGCAGTTGCACGCCCGAAATTTAATCGAACATTGGACAAGATGTTTATTTTATCCAACAATGTGTAAATCTCACCGGTAAGATATCATTCATCCCCCTAAATGACACCACTGCTCGCTTTGTGGCGCTAGACTGGTGTCAGGCTGGTCTTGTAACATCCAGCACCGTTGTAAAACGTGGCAGTGAAGAATTGTGCATGTTTCAGTCAGTTGAATGGCTGCAGTGCTGTGAGATTATCGACGCGGAGACGTGATACAATGGTTGAGATGAGATATAGTGTCTGTACAAGCCCGTGACTACATCGTAAACGAAGTCTCCTCATTTGTGGTTGTATCAAAGCATATAGACCATCGTATTTACAAGTAAGGTTATACTGCTCGCAGTCATGCAACACGGCGTAGGGACAGTGGGACAGTAAAACATCCTAACCGAGAGGGAACGGAGACGAGCGACATGCCTTAGCGATGACAGTCACTTTTGAACCCCACAACAGTCAACGAACGCAGGTCCTTATCAACAAATACCTGAGGGAAAATAGCGATGGGAACAGCATGAAATGGGCCTTTAGAATACGGTAAATGGTGCAAAACCACCGTTCACAACGGTTTACGAAACCTACATGTCGTCGGTTGTATTAATAACAGCAACGACTCGACAGTTGCTTATTGGAGAGGTGTAGTGCTGCCTGATGATTTGTGATTTTGCTTCTTTTCAAGAAATGCAAAGCGAAAACACTAACGGCCCAATGACACGCCTAACCCACAGTTGTGCTATAAGTGTGATTAAGACTGACGGTGGTTCTGTGATGTCTCTGTGCTATTTTCTCCCAGTGAATTCGGCCCACTGATGCGTGATACCGTGAACAAGAAGCACAACATTTATTTCAAGACATTGTAACGTGCATGCAACAAATTTGCAACAGCAGTGGCTAAATCTAACCTGTGTAACACTGTATGGATGTTGTATGAGAGTCAGTTTCACTGTCATTTAAGCCCTCAACAGATCGTTACATAATAAACTTGAAACCAACATTTAGATAAGCTATCTGACTGCATTTTTGAATAAGAGTTTTCAAGTGACACAGAATCTGACTTATGCAACGGAATTTACTGGACTATAGTACATGACGTGTTTGGGTGTGTCAGTGTCTCTGTTTTGGCCCTAAGTTTTGCACTCACCTCTTTAGATGACTGCCTTTTTCCATGTGGTTTACAGCAATACGCAGCAGCATGCAGCAGCAGCGGCTAAAGCTTATTGCTGCTAAGAAAGAATTTAATGAAAAGGAGTTTGCTTTGGTCCTGTTAACTGCAAAACAACTTTTGAGAAGGGTTTTCATTAATGAAGTCTATTTAAAACTTCAGAATCATCATGAACAAATACTAATAATGACAAAGACAAATGATATATGTGTCAGTAATGTCGAGTGCAAGATTAACAAATTATCTCAATTTCAAACTTGCATGAACATTTAGTAAGTATGGCATAGTATTAAGATGTGGAGAATAATTATTTATATTTGGAGGATAAGGAGGCTTCTTTCACTGACAAGCAAAATATGGGATTATTGCAAACTCGGACTAACGATCACCTAAACCTGCAATTTTTTTTGCACTGTGCTTGCGAATTTTACCTTGAATTCCATCTTCAAGCGTAGTTAAGCCATCTAAATCTCACCTGGCTATATGAAGGAAATCAGGCCTTGAGTGTGATAAGATCTGCCATCACCGACGTGAGGGCAGCGTGACATGTCTTCTGTCTCCGAGCTCTCGACCGGCACGTATTACTTCCACTGTTGCAGACAGACCTCGTCTCACAACAGTGCTTATAATCGCGTTCCCATGTTTCGCCCTCAGATTGTTACTGTCGATATCTGAGTGCTTACACAATGCAAATAATAGCGTTAAGTTGGACGTATTGTTTTATGTAATGGAGAGTTCTGACACACTCCTTACAACATTCGGTGCTTAGGTCTTCGGCTTTCTTCGAAAACTTCGTGATAAGTATGCTGTCGACAGTTACGTGACAAGAGCTGTGTACACAAGGCCGCACGTATTTGTTCTCTGGTTTGAAGAATACTCAAGCACCTCGACATTCGCTAACTCATATGACCTTAATCGTAAAGAGTAGATGGTGACACATAGCCATTAACGTCTCTAATTCTGGTACCTCTAAGAGATTTAATCATTAATGAATGGCAACCACTGGAAATGATATACTGAAGAAATTTGTAACCTCTCTTTATCACCGAAAAAGGACAGTTATCAAAGGTAGAACCGGTGTTACACGATATTAGAGTGGTGACACCTGGGTGTAGGTAAATTTTTTCTGTTGTGCTTGTTTGATAGATCTGCACAGGTATGATAAGCCCAGAATGTGTGTTTACCTACCTTTACACATACCTATACAAGTGTGGAAAGCAGCCAAGAAAGTGCTGTAAGGCGAGTGGCTGGCTAATTATATGGTCTGCCTCCCCTGCTGGTGTTGGAAGTTAGTGCGTTGCGTGCTATGTTACGCCAGCAATTCGAATCCATTATTGCATACCTGAAAAAGAAATATTTAGTGAGTCAGTCAGACTATGCCTATTGATACCAATGATCAGGGCCGGAATAAGGCCCAAGTTACCCAAGCCGCAGCTTGGGGTGCCAGGCTGAAAGTGGTGCCAGATGCGCCACGATCGTAAGATTTCTATAGAGGACTGTAAAACAACTAGGAACAGCCGTTTGGGGCGGCGAGGAAAGAGAGGCACCTGGGGTGGCCAAAAGCAAGATTTGTCTACAGGATGCAGCACAGTTAGTAGCGAAAACTGAAACGGATGCAGGTGTAGAAGTAAAAAGGAGATGTGTGTGTGTGTGTGTGTGTGTGTGTGTGTGTGTGTGTGTGTGTGTGTGGAGGACGGGAGGGTGCCAAATGATAATTCGCTTATACCGAAAAATATTCTCGAACTGATCGTGTCAGTGGCAACACATAGGCAGCAACTAACGCAGGGGTAAGTGTCTCCATTGTTGATCCTCCATATCAGTAACCCAGGAAACCTGAGAGTCTACGTGAAATTGTCGATGTTATTTATCATCGTAGAAATATAAAGTGAAAGAAGAAATACTGATACTTCACAATTTCGATGGAAAAGAGGAATTAAACAAAGAAGTTTTGGGAAATGTTATCTAAATGGGTAGTTAGAGCTGCCCTTGCGGTTGCCACGGGAGCAGCGGGATACATGTTGTAAGTACCACAGCAGCCGTCTTCAGGGGAAAGAGGCCCGAAACGACCTAGAGAAAGTTTATTGTCTATCACAGCAAATTTACGCCAATTAAAATTACGTAAACGCAATTTTGCAGTACACTAAGATTTCTAGAGTAGTGTAAAATAATTATTTTCGTTATGATTTCACAATTTCAAAAAAATTGTCAGCGTGTCATTTCGGGATACGCCGTCGGGTAAAATGACACACCTTTCGCTTAGCAGATTCATTTATTTATTTTTACTATTACGTGTTAACATAAACATAAATTATAGCATAAACATAGATTATGTCTTTATTAAGAGTTAGAACAATAATCCTAACAAATTAACAACGTGCATTAGTAAAATATATTAAAATATATGGCAATTTACATTCAGGAACTTAGAATCTTACAGCACAAATTCTTTTGGGAAGTCCAGCAAAAATAGCATGGGTCCACATTGAGCAGCTTATACTCTTCAGCCACCCTTCCTTTCCTGAGTTAAGCTGAATATATCTAACCAGTAAATACAAGTAGCGTTCTCTTCTTCATCAGTACGTAAGTTCATATTTGCTACTTGTTCTTCATTAGGAGTTGAAACGATGATGAAAAGTCGCTTCACAGTGGCTCGGTTTGAATTTCTTCATTCATTTTGTCTTTTTGAGGATTCTTTTCCTGTTGTTGCTAGTAGCTTTCAATTTCTAATAGGTTTCCTATAAACAGACAGACAGCATTTCAGCAGTTGATAAGGTATGTGATGGAGTAGTGTAAAAACGAGATACTGCTGTTCATTTTTCCAATAGAAGTATAACATGTGGTCATAACCTCGGCAATTAACAAACACAAAATAAAAATAGTTCAAAACCTTATCTTCATAAGATTTCCCCGTGGTAGTAAATCTTCCACAGACGTAACGAAGGCTGCATTACTTTGTAAGTTTCCTAAAATAAATATTGGTTTCGTTGACTTCGAAAATGGTTTCCCGCTTCTCATGTCGCGAAACGGTACAAGGCAAACAGTAATAGCTCGTGGGCAAAAGTTATCCATCACAAGCCGTAAAGAAAAATGTCCTATCTGCCACTGAATTTTAAAAAGAAACCACTGTCTTGTTTTACCGTTCCATGTCACTTTGAAATACTTTCCCCTACACTTTTACAACAATTTCACGGAAACGAATATTCAGCCTAAGACGATTGCGGATAACGGAGAATACGTGGAAGATGCGACCGGTGCTATTTTGCAGGGATAATTTTGCAAATGAGTTTAAATCACTTATAAGATTTTATCTGAGTACAAGTGCGGACACAGGAGACATAGTTCGGAAACTTAGATAACAGGACTATTACACCTCTGATGAGAATGGAAATTAAACGCTATAGTAACGTGTTGTTTGTTGTAATTTATTAGATTCGACAATACACACTGCCGACATGACGTGACAGTTATTTTCGAAACTGATGACCTTCCGTTAGTCACAACAGACTGCTGCAAACGAGTTCTCCTTCTGTGCCTTAAGGCTAAAAACGCAGAGGCAAGCCGAGAAAAAAGCAGTATAATGATAGAAGGTAGACATATGGGACCTCATACGGATCCCAGTTTGAAAGCGACCATCAGTAATTTTATGAGCGGACAAATCTATAGTTTCAGACTAGATTCGTGTGTGTCAGCCCTCAATCTCAATGAAGTTCCTATGATGGGGACGGGTATACTAATTGGTATAGGCAGCGCCGTGTTCTTGGTGGTATGAATCCCATAACAGAGCTAGGAACCAAATACGTCAGTGTTTGCAACGTGTAGAAACGTATTCGAGAAAGATTTACCGACCCGTACGCTACAAACGTATAGTGTGACTTCAATTCACTGTCTGGACGAGGTTTCTAATTCTGCGAAAACAGGATGCCTACACATCATCTTTCAGGTGACGAGAGTTATATTCTCGTTTAAAATCATCCCGGAGGTATTCAGTGGGGTTCAAATCCAAGAAATGTGTTAGACGTATCTGTTTCATACTTAATCCATAGTATTTGACGTGGCACGCTGTCTCAACTTTTGCCAATTGAGCAGAGGAACTGCTATCCTAGAAGACAGAATAGGTAATATAGCGTACAGTATCTCAATCAGTAGCTCCAGTTAGGTCATCTGATTCAGCGAATCTGTCGCTTCGAGCGAAGGAATCAATTCAGTATTATGTAACATCACTGAACCTCTATTTTACAATACTCGCGGCACGTAGACGATATGAATGAGTTCACGTTGCCTTCGCATTTAAATAGAGAACTAAACGGTACAACTTGTTACCGAACTTTAACGATGGTCACTTGTCTTACTCATCAGATTCAAAGATGGCATTCCGATGATAGAAAAGGATGGTAGTCTCTTTCGTGTGCCTGCATTGTACCGTCTCAATGGAAGTCTTGTCAATATTGTTTACGACAATGTATTTTTTGTGTTTGAGACGCAGAATAGTTAGATCACATTGTACGTTTATCATATTTAACTAAAAGTCACACAAGCAACAACTTTAATTGTAAATATTAAACAAAACGTATGGCATATATAATGAAGCGCCAAAGAAACTAATACAGGCAGCTGCGGTCGACAACGCCTATATAAGACAACAAGTGTCTGGCGCAGTTGTTAGATCGGTTACTGCTGCTAGAATGGCAGGTTATCAAGATTTAAGTAAGCTTGAACGTGATGTTAGAGTCGGAGCAAGAGCGATGGGACACAGCACCTCCGTGGTAGCGATGAAGTGGGGATTTTCCCGTACGACCAGCTCACAAGTGTACCCTGAATATCAGTAGTCCGGTAAATCATCAAATCTCCAACCTTGCTGCGGCCGGAAAAAGATCCTGCAAGAACGGGAACAACGACACCGGAAGTGAATCGTTCAACGTGACAGAAGTGCAACCCTTCCGCAAATTGCTGAATATTTCAATGCTGAGCCATCAACAAATGTCAGCGTGCGAACCATTCATCGAATGATCATCGATATGGGCTTTCGGAGACGAAGGCCAACTCTTGCACGCTTGATAACACAAAGCTTCACGCCTCACCTGGGCCCGACAACACCGACATTGGACTGTTGATGACTGGAAACATGATGCCTCCCTGGACGATTCTCGTTTCAAATACCATCGAGCGGATGGACGTGTACGAGTTGTAAGCGTATTGACATATCGCTGGCTTAGTTGTGGAGTATCTTTGCGGGCAGCCGAGTCTGTAGTAAGTCGAGCGCGGGACACGGTGCTCTTATGTTGTGTAGTGTGTAGCTCTGCAAGTGAGAGGCTTTTTTAGTATTCAGGTTGAAGTGTTGCTACAAGTGCTGTTACAGGAAAGTAATGAAATATGGAAGTGATTCAGAGGAAAGTGCGTCAAGAAGTAATGAAAAAATGAGCAGTGACGTCGATAACGTGTTTATGTTTCCTCTCGTTGCGTGTCGCACAGCATCGATCATCCGCGCCGTGTTCGGTCTCCCAGAATGAACTGATGTGAATCAGTAGACATTAGTTACCATAAAACAGTGCAGTCAAGTGCCAGTGTCTTGTAGCGAGCGTGAGGACATGCGTTCGATCATCGCGTTCCACATCATCAACTATCAGCCGCGCCGCGACGGTTACGCGCACGCTGGTACAAGTGAAAACTGAGAACTGAAGAATTAACTTTACGAACAGTGTTATATCATTACTAGTGACAAGGAAGACCATTACCAGATATCTGTATGTGCGTAAGAACTTTCGTTTGATCATTCGGCTTCCGCATCATCAACAATCACCCGCGTCGTGTCGGTTACGCGTACGCTCGTCTGAATTATATTTTGGACTGTTAATCATCACGATTGTTAATTGGGATAAACGTTTATTATTTAGAGTGTAAACAGTGCAACCTGTGGTTTCCATATCGTCTCAGAATATCGATGTTCATACCAGACATAGGACAGTGTTGTGTTTAAACGTTGAGTGGCTCCCCTAAAACCGCTTGCATATTTAGATTGATAATTTCAGGCAAGCCAACAGCAGTGTGGGGCAGAACAGTACGACCGCCGCGGGATTGCCAGGTACGTGGTATGGACAGGGAGCACGGTCAAGAAAAGCAGAAACAGTAACAGTTTAGGGTCCCCCACCCCCATTAGTACTCCCGGGCGTTTTACAGGGTATGGAGATAATCTCATGAATCCATGGATCCTGAATGTCAGCAGAGGACTGTTGAAGCTGGTAGAGGCTGTGTAATGGGGTGGGGCGAGTTCCATTGAAGTGATACAGGACCCCTGATACGTCTAGATACGACTCTAACAGGTGAGACGTACGTAACCATCCTGTCTGATCACCTGCATCCATTCATGTCCAATGTGCATTCCGCCGGACTTGGGCAATTCCAACAGGATATTGTGACACTTCATACATCCAGAATTGCTACGGAGTGTCTCAAGGAACTCTCTTCTGAGTTTAAACACTTCCGCTGGATACCAAACTCCCAAGATATGAACATTATTGAGCATGTGTGGTATGCTTTGCGAAGTGCTGTTCAGAAGAGAACTAGACCCCCTTGTACTCGTACAGCCCTGCAGGATTCATGGTGTCAATTCCCTCCAGCACTACTTGAGACATTAGTCGAGTCCATGTCACGTCGTGTTGTGGCACCTTTGCGTGCTCGCGGGGGTCCTACATGATATTATGGAGATGTACAAATTTCTTTGGCTCTTCAGTGTATTCATTACGATGTGTCACTAATTTTGGTCTAGTTGCCTCTTTAATTATCTTTATGTTTTTTATTTGTAAGTAAATAGCAAATTAATAAAAAAGTGTCACTGAAAGTGAAGGGTTTTTTCAGGCACCGGAACTTTAACTGGAGACGTGTGTTACCCGAAATAGTCTGTGCGTTCGAGGAGGGTAAGTATGTCCATTACTAAATTGTGGAAGTAGTTTGTTGTTGATAAGGAGGCGTTAATTATATCAGATGCAGCACTTTCATGAGAAAAGGAGTTACACAAATACGACTTGTTTCTTTTACTTTAGCTACTCGAAAGTACAAAAATAAACAAATACTATCGTACCTCTGAGGGTCGGATTTTTCTTATGTTTCAAAGCATATACAAGAAGTTTACATTATCGTTTGGGGTGATAATCAAGATAAAATCAAATTATTACCTTCTCAGTCAGCTTATATGTAATTGTATTTCGATATACAACTAAAATAAGCGAAAGACTAGTTGTTATTGTTAAGCATTCTCATTATTTTTCTGTTATATTATAATTGTGTTAGACTTAAATGCAACAAACGAGAAAATAATTACATTAAACAAAATCCAGAAAATGAAAAGACACACACGCACAGAAAGACTGAACACTGGCATTGCAGGAATGGTAAGTAAGACATAACTAGATTGACGAATGAGCTAAAGCTTTTTACTGTATAACAGCTAAGGTGGTGATCAAAACATAAATGAGTCCTTGTTATCGTCTTAAAGAGAGAGCGAAAGCGTGGCCTGCCCTCTCAATAGTGGAGTGAGTTCCCTGTTCGAAAACTGGCATACAGACAGTCATATGTCACACGCCATAGGGCATGTTGAGCTTTCTTCCCAGAACAGCGTAAAGCCAGAGACGTGTTGGTAGAACGTGGTTTCGCCTTACAGATTAGAAGGCGGTACTGCACATCTGGGTGGTTCTTTTCACCGACTGCACTTTATTGTAGCTCTCTCACTGTTGGTGCTATTCCCAATAATCCATGGCGCTGTATCACGTCTCGGAGATTTCTGCAGATGTGGTGACTTTGCTTTGTGCAACATTAGACAGTGTACTGGGCTACATGCCTACTACATCCACAATTTTGGTGGGACTCAGCATACTATCTTCTTTTATCCTGGCTTTTGAATCTGAAGATTAGAAGGCGGTACTGCACATCTGGGTGGTTCTTTTCACCGACTGCACTTTATTGTAGCTCTCTCACTGTTGATGCTATTCCCAATAATCCATGGCGCTGTATCACGTCTCGGAGATTTCTGCAGATGTGGTGACTTTGCTTTGTGCAACATTAGACAGTGTACTGGGCTACATGCCTACTACATCCACAATTTTGGTGGGACTCAGCATACTATCTTCTTTTATCCTGGCTTTTGAATCTGAAGTTATTTATCTTGAATGTACTGGAATAATTTTCTGCTGGGCACATCTTCTGGACCGATTACAGCGTATACAAAGCAACAAACGAATTGAGGAATTTCATTTCTTGAGAATATTTGTGATCTCAAGAGCTACATCTCCATCTCCATTTATAGAACGCCAGCCACCTTACAGCGTGTGGCGGTGGGTACTTGGTGTGCTACTGTCATTTCCTATATCCCCTGTTCCATACATGAATGGTTCGTGGTAAGATGGATTGCTGGTAATTTTCTGTAAGCGTACGAATCTACCTGATTTTATCTGCATGATATTTTCGGGCAATATATTTGTTGACTCTTCTAGGAACTTACGCTCTCGAACTTTAACAGTGAGCCACACTGTGATGCAGAACGCCTCTGTTGGAGCGTCTGCCACTATTTGTAATTTAACATCTCCAAGACGCTTACGCGAATACTAAATGAACCTGTAACGAAATACGCTACTCTTCTACTCATGTTCTCTATCTAGTCTATCAATCTTACCTGATACACATCACAGAAGGACAACAGAATTTAATTATTGGTTGAACGACGGTTTGTAAGCTACCCCTTTGTGGGTGGAGTATATTTCCTGAACATTCTACCAAAGAATCTGGCGTCAACCTTACATGTGATACGTTTTACGTGGTCGTTCCACTTTGAATCGATTCGTATATAACTCCTATTCGTGGACGCAGCTGCTCCCAATGAATGTTTTCCAGTAGTGTAATCGTACACAAATGGGCCTTTCTGCCTATCTATGTACATGTTGGAAGTCAGTTCCCACTTCCTGCACCCCGTCTACAGTTCTTCCTATATTTCGCTACAACTTTCTAGCGTTCCTATTTCTGTGTATAAAACTTCATTATACGCGAAAAGCCTCATGGAACTACCTATATTATCCCCTGGATCAGTTATATAGAGTACTTTGTGAAACGTAATGCTCCTATAAAGTTTGCAAAGAGGCATGCATCCTGTCAAGAAGGTTCCTTCGAATAGTTACTTACAGCTTTTCCAGCATTAGCAGCTCAAAGTACGGTTATGATGACAGATGAATGTGCTATGTAGCCGGCCGGAGTGGCCGAGCGGTTCTAGGCGCTACAGTCTGGAACCGCGCGACCGCTACGGTGGCAGGTTCGAATCCTGCCTCGGGCATGGATGTGTGTGATGTCCTTAGGTTAGTTAGGTTTAAGTAGTTCTAAGTTCTAGGGGACTGATGACCTCAGAAGTTAAGTCCCTTACTGCTCTGAGCCATTTGAAACATTTTTTTGTGCTATGTACCTCAGCTCCCGGTCTCGAAATGTTTACATCTGTTCGAAGGACAACTCTCAGAACGCTGACTAACGAAATTCTGCCCAGGCAAGTTGACGCACATGGCATCGAATCCTACTCTCCGCCGAGAATGATGGCCAAGATACAGAAAGAGTCTGAAATATGTAAAAAGCACGTAAGAACTTTCGTTTCTGTGTTATACCATTCTTGCGTCTATCTTTATCCGTCAAATACAATTTATGCTAGTGCTTGGGAGTCATTTCGTGTTTCTGTTTGCCTTTCATGTTGCTCTTTGTTTCAATAAAATAACGTTAAACATTTTCGATCATGACTTCTGGTCAAGCCTGTAGAATTAACGCTCGGGTTACACCCCTCCCTAAACCCACACAACAGAGCTTCGTGAGAACTGCATCGTCTTTCTTCCTTGGAATTCTCTTTAAATTCTTACAAAGCGCATGCGGACTGCTTGCAATATCAATATCCAAATATGCATCTCCTAGGCAGGCAATGTACTAGTCGCTTAGGGGCGTCATCTTGCATTAAAAATATCGAGACTGGTGCTCTAATGAAAATACTCCATTAAGTTTCCTCCATGTGATGTGTGGAGTAACATTCTGCGTACAAAAATATGTGAATGATGCTTGTCGTAATATACGAGAATGGCTATATATCTCTGATCGGGAACGACTAAAATTAAATCTTGTGTCCAAAATTGAAGTATGCTTCATCTGTAACAGAGACCGTTTGTAGAACGCTAGAGCGACACATTCTTCAGTGTTATTCGACTGTTAGGGATCGCCATCAGGTGGGATGAAAGGAAGACATCACTGCGACTCAGAGGCGGGCTGCTAGATTTGTTGTCGGTAGGTTTGATCAACATTCGAGTATTAAGGAGATGCTTGGTGAACTGAAGTAGGAATTCCTGGAGGGAAGGAGACGTTGTTTTTCATGGACCACTGATGAGAAACTTTTAGAGACGCTGCATTTCAGTCTGACTGCAGAACGATTCTACTTACACCAACGTACGTTTCGCAAATTAATGCTCGTACCAGAGAGTATAGGCATTAATTTTTCCGGCGCTCCATTTGTGAGTAGAATAGGAAAGAACTGACTAGTAGTCGTACAAGGTACCCTCTTTCACGCACCATATGGCGGCTTGCGTTGTACGGACGTAGATTCGCATGCAGAAATAATTGTCTTTATTATTTATCGAAATATGTATGATTTGGGTATAAGAATACTCAAGAGTTTAATTGTTCTACAGCTTTAATGACGGTTTTTCTTATTTTACAGTAGATCGAGACTATATTGATAATGACGTTGAATTTACATCCATAAATAGCGATGAAACGCTGGATATTGGAGACGAGTGTAAGTAAATTTAATGTAACGATATATAAGAGGATAAGTTACATTGCACATTTGTTTACAGTATGTTGTTAGATCTTAGGTAATTTTTGTTTATCATTATAGTGAACCATCGTATTAATGATGCTGCGGAAGATGCAGAAATCGGCTTGCTCTATAGCGCAGAGGAGGAATGTATGTATATTAAATACGTCAGTTCGTACATGTCTATGTTATATTGCTTGCCGTTTTATGTGTTACTTGCTGTAACGATGGGGTTTTCATTTTAAAATACAGAATAAGCATATTAATGGATGTGCGCTAATTGTATGCTAAATAACATCTCACATATTTAGAGTATGTGCCAAGTCTAGGTAACCGCAGCTGATCAGTATTGCGTATTAGTGCAGTTCTATTCATTGTAAATGTCTCCAGCTAGTGCGGTCTACTATTCTCGGGGGTTCATATCACAATGCAACATTGTCATTCAGTTAGATCGAAAGTCGTCTCGACTCTCAACCTGTCACTGGCTACAGTGAATAACCTTAATATTCGGACACTAAGAAACTTTTACTTTGCTGCATCATAACTGTATTCTGAAAAAAAGATATAAATCATATTTCTACGTATCATATGGAGGTAGTTGTTTAGTAAATAATGGTATGAATGATGTTTACACAACGTATACCACTTGTTAAGTAATACGATGGAATTGAAGCACTCTTGGATGGTTACGTTAATTTAATATCCGGACAGACGGCAGTGCCGCACTTGCTTTCACCGTTCACACCGGGGTGAATACGTCAGAAGGCAAGTGTGTGTTTACAAGCGCGGTCCACCGTCCAGACGGTACGGTGCCACGCAAAAGCTAACACTAGTTCGAAGATACAACTTGTGACTTTTCACAACGCGAAAGGTAAATCATATAGATCAGTTGCTGCCACGCTCAACATAAGTAAGAGTACTATGGCAGATATCGCCAGACGATTCAAAAATGAGGACCGTGTCGACTGTATTCCGCAAAGGGACCAGCCACCGAAGCTGGATGCACGTGACAAGAGGCAGCTAATACAGAAAATAAAGAAGGATTCTACCCTCAGCGCGCCCAGATTATCATGTGAGCTACTAAACGAGACTGGCAGGAAGGTACATGCTCAAGCGATTTGCAGAGAATTGAATGAAAGTGGCTACAATGGAAGAGTGTCCAGGAAGAAACCGTATGTGAATGAACAGAATCGAAAGAAGAGATTTTTATTTGACGGGGAGCTTATTACGAAGGATGAAATATGGTGGAACGACGTCATTTTTGCCGACGAAGGTAAATTTAACGCTTTTGGATCAGATGGACGAAGCATGATGTGGCGGAACAAGAATGAAGAATTTACGGTCACAAATATTAAACCGATTGTAAAGCATGGAGGTGGCAACGTTCTTGCCTGGGGCTGTATGTCGATTTTGGACCGGGCGAATCGGCGTTCATCGACAATCATCTGTGTCTACTCTTTAATATGGATGCTCAAAACCAGAGGGCTCAGTGTGGTACAAAAGTGTGAAGCAAGCAGGTGATCATGCCACGGAGACACAATCCTGCTTTCTATAGCCAGGTGAGCGAGTTTGGAAGGGGTCAAATTGCGGCATTCCGCATGGCGGGGTGGTCTTTTCGGAGAACTGCCTCACAAATTGAACGTCCTGCGTCAGTTGTGCAATGATGCTGGTAGGAGTGGTGACGTGAACATTCTCACACCTGTAGACGAAGTTCTGGACGACCACACAGCACAGACGCTCGCCAGAATTTCGTATTGTTAGGGCCGCAGTACAGTTACTACAGCACAAATACGAGCCCAGTCGTGTTAACACGAACTGTTGCGTTGGTTCAAATGGCTCTGAGCACTATGGGACTCAACTTCTGAGGTCATCAGTCCCCTAGAACTTAGAACTACTTAAACCTAACTAACCTAAGGACATCACAAACATCCATACCCGAGGCAGGATTCGAACCTGCGACCGTAGCGGTCTTGCGGTTCCAGACTGCAGCGCCTTTAACCGCACGGCCACTTCGGCCGGCTTAGCCGTTGGACTACGCACATGCACACCTCTAGCCCGTCTTCCTATTACGCCACGGCGTCAACGTACACGGCTCGACTGGTGCCGTCACAGGATCATTTGGAAGTTGGCATGTCGCCGTGGTCTGCGGCGATGAAGGTAGTATCTGCCTGCTCGATCGTGTGCGCGTACGACGTAGAGTGCATTCATCCAAGACTCAATGGCCGCACTCCAGGTCTTACAGTCTTGGGTGCGATAAGGTAGAGTTCTCGTTCACATTTGGTATTTCTGCAGGGGACACTAGCCACTGCTCGCTACGTGCAGAATGTTGTTGTCCTTTTGCCGTACTTGCAACAGGAAAGTGATGTGTTATACCTACAGGATAATACTCGCCCACGCTCTGCCTGTGAAACTCAACGTGCTCTGTAAGACGCGTAGCAATTTTCCTGGCCAGCACGATCTCTGGACTTGCGTCCAGTCGAGCATGTGTGAGATATGTTGCGATGAGAAGGGACTCGAGCGACTCGACAGGTAGCAGCTCTTACAGAACTACGTGAACAGGTCGAACAAGTGTGGCATAAGGTAACCCATGACAGTTCTCGCCCCATCTCTTATGATCAACCACATGCCAGAGTCAGTGATTGCATTGCCACCTGTGGAGCCTACACCACCCACTTTGGCTGTTTCGGTATGGTCAGTACGTGGTACCTCAGAGACATTTGTGCTAGTCATCGGTAAATGCAATTATTTTATATACCCCACATTCATTTTTGTAACTATGAATCTTGAGTGAATTGGAAACCTCTAAAAGCGTGTACTACATTGTTCTGGCAGTATATCAGTTTCTGAATATGACATGCAGATTGCCAAAATAGCACACCATCGAGGTTGTAAGTAATTATCTAACAATTTGAACTAATTAACAGGCTTAGAGGCTGTAATGTTAAATATTCATATTTTTCTCACAAGATTTCAGAGAGAAGATGTGAAAAATATACGATTCTATTTTGTTTCATCATTATCCTTAAAGGGCTGATATGTTTTAGTCGGTACATATTAACGTGTACGTTAAAACACCCTATTCGCATCCTCTGGTATTATTTCAAAATGACTGTGACGAAATTTTAGATCGTTTGGGAAAGTGTTTACACCACCCTAAATTATCCCTGTATCTGTCACCCAAGCAACTAAAAAGTATCCAGTGTTAAACATTGTTTGTAATTTCGAAAATTCCTTGGCATTTTCCAAACTTTCTGCTTTCATTGGACTTTAAACTGATACTGACAGTGATCCTTATTTCACAAGCTCTAACTTTTATCTGTTGACGGCAATAGCCAAAATGACGTTATAAATTAAGACATATGAAGTCACCTGCGTGATTTTGTCAATAAACATGTCTACTTCTTCAGCTAAACAGCAGCTAAAATTTGCTTGAAAATTATCATCAACAAAACAGGATACATCTAAAACATGAGGGGTGTAAGTGATACGATCCCACGGGATGCCACATTACTATAAAGCACAGTCTTATTAAGATATCTCTGCAAATGGATGACGGCATGATTCAATAAACAGGTGATGAAATCAACTGATTTGATGGAGTTCTAAAGCCTCATTCCTCTACCTAGAACCCCGGCACCACAGTGCGTCTGCGAGACCTTTAGTACAGCAAGGCTCTGAATGCCTGAACACTGCCAGAAAGGTACAATACAAGAAGCCAGAATGATACGGCAGGAGAACAAAAGAAACTCATGCAGCTTATTCAAGAAAACAGGGTATACAGAGGTGGACAAAACAAGAATCTCTGCCAACATCTACAGTGCTTTAAAATACCAATGAAAAAGATGAGGCCAGTGCTCGATGACGGTCCAGTAAAGACAAGCAAACAATTCCCCATGCTCTGCTGTGTACTGATTTTAACATGATGACCAAACAGATAATCTGACCTGTATACAAGTAGATCACGAATGTGGTAAGATAACTGCATCAGGTGATGTGATTTAGAGACATAACTCGAAATATTAAGCTGCAGAGCTACAACCCACTTTTAGCTCCATCAGTATCTGCATATTTAGATCGTGGCGCACAGTACTCTGTGGTGGTTACTTGGGGTAGATTTTACCTTATCGTATTTTGATTCACATATTGTGCTATGGAAAAGTCATTGTTTGCACACCAACGCACATACACTAATCTCCAGTATAGTATCCACATGATACCTAAACTCATCCAGCAGTTTCATGAAAACTGCATGATTATAATCCATGAGATTCTATTTAAATCCCTATAAAACGCACACATATCTGTTTTGATGTCAATATTTGCATACGCAACTCGTAGGCATTCTATGTTGTATTGGATTGAGGAAAGTTGTCTTGCAGTCTTGCATTAAAAACAGAGAGAAGGTGATGCTTTAATAAATATACAGCACCGAAGTTCCTGGATAAATAGGATGTTCTGATGTGTTTAGTAACACTACGTTTTGGTTGTCGTAATACAAGACCATATCTGTGGTATTTTGCGTCCAGAATTTAAAAAAAAAAGTTCGTGTTGTTTAACAAAACAAGTATAATGTTGAGTTTAAAAAACACACGCAGTTTAATTTTTCTATAGCTCTAATTATACTTTTTTTATTTTACAGTACACGTCGATAACGTTTATGATTATACTCA
Organism: Schistocerca serialis cubense; assembly: GCF_023864345.2. Classification (NCBI taxonomy): domain Eukaryota; kingdom Metazoa; phylum Arthropoda; class Insecta; order Orthoptera; family Acrididae; genus Schistocerca; species Schistocerca serialis. Next base: position 345,644,221 of record NC_064639.1, read on the forward strand.
GTTTACATCGATACATGGTGCAGGAACGGTAGTGTTTGGAGAGGAGTGTAAGTAAACTAAACGCAGTAGTACATAAATTTATAAGTCAAATTGCATACATTTTACGCTATATGTTTCTTGATCTGAAGTTATTATTTTGACAGTATATTATTATATTAATAATGCTACGGAAGACATAAAAGGCGTCAGTAAATGTTACCTAGACGAGAAATGCAAGTAAATTAAGTGCACCAGTATGTATGTGTATATATTATATTCCATTCTTTTTTATACCAGGGAGTGCCGAAAAGTGATGCGTCTGAATGTTTTGTGTGAAAACTCGAAAATCTTTTAAAATAATTACTTTACTTTAAGCATTATGGGACATCGCAGCTGTTTTCAGAAAATGCGCTGTAGGAAATATGAGAAACGGGGACAAGTTTTTTAAAAATGATTTCATTGTACCATTACTAGTTTCGGCCGTGAGCCCATCGTCAGGCGATGGCGTTTACTTCTCCTCAAATTTTACCTTTGTGTCCTAAAACATAATAAAGGTTTTGTGACTGCATAGTTTAAAAAATGTTTTACCTTCGTGTCCTAAAATGTAACAATGTTTTTGTGATTACATAGTTTTACCCATATAGAAGCTCTAAAATTGTACTTACTTCGTGAAAAGCTGTCCTTTGCATATTACAAGACAGAGTTTTTTTTTTTAATTTTATTATCAGTGGTGATCTTTGAACTGAACTAAGTACAAGTTACCGAATACATTTGTTTACATTGGCTGCTGATCTGATGTGCCCAAGAAGGTGATATGTAAACAGTAGTATGTATACAGTAGTAACTGGAAAAATACTTCTTCATATAACAGATTCTTTTTTTGTTTAGTGAAGTGCACAATAAAGGGAAAAAAGGGATTTGGACACTGAAGATAAGCTACAACAACTAAAAACAATCACATTTATAGCCTACAGTAACAACTACAGCTCTGACACCATTGCTAAACGTCATGATAGAATTGAAAACAAATACAGTAACAAAGTTAGCTCTAAGTCCAAATCAAACAGCAGTTGGCACGAGTAACTTCTCGAAGTTCTGCTATAGATATCTATATACCATTCATTATTAAAGTGTCATATCAAATTGCAAACTTATTTCTTGCAAAAAGAATGAAAATTAGTCTTTGTACAAACAGTAACACGAAAGACAAAATTGATCACAGTTGAAATATAAAAACTGAAGTACTCCACAAATGTAGCATTTAGAAACCTAAACTGTATTGTGTGCCCCAAATTTTACATCGGCCAAACCGGCAGAGTTCCAACGCACCATTTCGTGAACACATACATGATCTCAGGCTCAATAACCTAAATAAGTCAATCTTCGCTACCATGGCCCAACACGGAAACATAGAGATAAGCATCGAAGAAAATGTAGAGTTACTACATTTTACAGACAAATTTGTTAGAGGTATTAGAAATACACGACCAAATTCATAATAAGGCTAACTGCATACTGAATGATTAACTGGAATTAAAAAAACCAAATGTGTCCCAAAAATTTCATGTCTTCCCCACAATTTCAAATAATAGAGATCACAATTAATTGATACAGAGAACATTTTTCATTGACCATTCCCAGCATCTATCCAGACTAAATAATTAAATGTGTAAGTGTATAAAATTATCTGTACTGCGAAGAAGTATCTTTGCAGTGTACGTTATCTGTAAAGATGTCACGGTCTTTGACACATCAGATCAGCAGCTAGTGTAAACAAATGTATTCGGCACCTCCTATTTAGCGCAGTTAATTGATCATCATGGATCGTAATAGAAAAACAAACTTTTGTCCTGTAATATGCAAATGGGGCTTTTCGTGAAGTAAGTACAATGTATAGAGCATCTATAAGGGTAAAACTATGTGATCGTAAGAACTTGCTACATTTTGTGACGGAAATGTAAAAGCCTCTGTAAACTATGCAATCATAAAATCTTTATTATATTTTAGGGCACAAACGTAAAGCTTGCAGAGAATTCAACGCTACCGTCTGGCGATGGCTCAGGCCCCAAACTAGTAACGGTATGATAAAGTCATTTCAAAAAATCTATGAGTGGTTGCAGTATTTCCTACACCGTAATTTCTTTTAAAATGAAACAAACGCTCTTAACAATCTACATCTTTATTATTTATGTCTACATAGTCGTATTTATTTCCCAAAATAGTCACTCTGGTGATAAAACATTTTTCTCCCTACGAGAGGTCATTTTTTTGATCCGTCAGTGTAGAACGTTTGACTTCGCTGACAGAGCCACAACCTCACCTCCGCTAACACCGCTTCACAGTACTGTGAAGGCTCGAAGGTGTTCTTTAAGATTTGGAAATACATAAAAATTGGTTGGGGCCAAGATCTGACAGTATGGAGTATGTGAAGTATGATCGATAATAATGATCCCAAAGCTTCGGATTGTTGCAGATGTTGTGCTTTGGCATTTTGATGCTGAAGGAGAGAGTGTGTGGACGAACCCTTCGAATTTCAAACTCGATTATAGCATTTTTTTTTTTTTTTGCAAAACGCCAAAAGGGTTCCCTAAAAATGCTGAAAAGCTTTTTACTGTTGTAATAACATCAAATGATATACGTAGTGTAATTTAACGTTATTTGAAGTTGTAGGCTTTTATACACGTACTGCCAACAGGTTATGCTCGCGTAGTTATAAGATATATAGAATTACAAGACTGTTGTATGACGTCGGAATGTAATACTGTTGGGCTCGCAGTAAGGATGGTTTCCTAAAGAGTGGCTAGCACTGATATAAATGAGACGTCGTTGCCCCCTTCACGTATCGGCACTTTTTCATTCAAGAGCATGATGTTTTCTCTTATTTTCAGGGAAAATATGGTCCTGTATTTAAGTTGTCGATGTAATGAAGGTTTTCTTTAGACCTAGAGAGGACAGTTAATACTTTTGGGGCAGAGGATAAAACTGATAGCTGCGTCACTGCTGGTACAGACTCGGTACTCTGGAGTCTTGAGCACCTAAAATTTGATGAAATTCTGGAAAATCTTAATAGTAGTACTTGCGTAATAACTCGTCGTAAGTAGCGACGCAGCTTTTCGTATTTAATTAGCTGCCCGTCGCGGTCATATTTAAACAAATTAGTAATCCAGGCGTAATGGCTGCCAGAAATGAAAATCTACGCCTGAAATTAATTCTGCAAATACTCAGACAGAGGATGCTAATTTTTACATAAATATAATGACATATCACTTTAACACACATAAGTTATATTTTAAAGAAAAGAAATACATAATATCCAGCAGTACGGATCTTTTATCAATCGAGCAAAATAAGATATTACAATCCACGCAGCGGTAAGACACAAAGAAGATTGATCACAACCCTGTATTAATAAAGAAACAATTTAGTTTACGTATTCTCTTGTTTGGTGGCATCTTACATGCGACTTGTATGTCCATTTGCAGATTCCTATAAAATTATTATGCCCCGGGTCTCTTTTTTTCACATTTTGACACAGTTCACTCGAACTTTGCACTAAAGTTTTCCAGGAGACGTTACGAAGCCCCCTGGAAATCGTTTTGTACATCACAAAACTTATGTGGATAAAACATTTCCACGTCTTTGAATTGGAAAAGTTAATATTTATATCTATAACAACGGTAAAATACTTTTCAAAGTAGATAACCAATACGAAAATACACTGGCTTTGCCATCATGCAAGTGTTAAAAATGAAATATTCATTTCTTAAAATTGTCGTTTACCAGACAAATGTAAACAACCACTGTGATAATGAAAACCTTTATGTTATGATGTTAACATCTGTGTTTTAATTTTTTGTGTGATGTAAGTCAGCAAGAATACAGCTCGGATAAGACTTCCTATGCTTCCCGGGATGTACAGTGACAACAATAAGTATTCTAAGAAACACTTTTTCGCCACTGGGATGTGCGTCGTGTGCTCTCTAGTCCGTCTTGGCCCACTGCGCAGAGGCACTCGTCTAACTAAGTTCAGCGCAGTGGCGGTCAGTATAACACTTGCAATGTTGTTGTGGTCGGTCCATAAGTGTTTTGTCACTGTGCTTCCGCCAGTATTCCGTCGAATACCCTTGGCTTCTATTAGCTTTCGTTTTGATTTTAAACAGTTCAGAACATGCCGTAGATCGAAGATTATTCAGCACACCTCAGGCATATGTGGCTCGGCATTTTGGTTTCTCCAGACAAATTGTGAGTATTTGGAATAAGAAGAATCCATTAACAGGGAGCACAGATAATAAACAAAGAACGGATGGACCTAGCAAAGTCACACTCCGAGCGAACAATCTCATAAGGCGGATGTGAGTGGGTGACTGAAGAGGACTGCTATTGATATAAACAGAGAGCTGCGTGAATTCCTCAACGGGGAAATATCGAACAGTACCGTGAACCGGATCCTCGGAGAGTCTAATCTTCATGGCTCGCACCCAGGCAAAAAGCTGTTCATATTGACAAAGAATAGGAAACCTCGACTTGAGTTTACCAGAGTGTATAAGGACTGGACACGTCAACAGTGGTCAAGTGTACTTTGGAGCGATGAAAGTAAGTTTAGTCTGTTTTATTCCGATGAGGTTAGATATGTATAGACCAGTCAATGCAAGAAAAAATGTCCGGTACCAAGTACCCACTGTTAAGGTGGTGGGAATGTCGTTGTGTGGGGACGATTTTCCCCTTTCCATAGTTGGCCCTCTGGTATGTATTGAAAATATTGTGGATCGTTTCAAATATATCGAAGTCTTGAAAAACCACAAGCTGTCCCATACCAAAGATAAAATGGGGTGAAACTGGGAATTTCAGCATGATAGTGATCCGAGGCACACCTCTGCTCATGTCACAGAATTTTGAGAAGGATGGGAGTAAGGATGCTTAAGTGGCCTAGCCAGTGCCCAGATCTCAGTCCGACTGGATACGTGTGGGAGGAACTCAGTCGAAGGCTAAGGCAACGAAAATATTCCATCCTTCACCAGTTATTGCAATCTTTGATTATAAAACGGCAGAAAATCCTCCTTCATCGTTTGGCTGTCCTCGCTGACTCCAGGACATTACGCAGTGCGGCTGCAATTAATACGAAATACTAGTTACTAATGGCTATGGGCACTTATTCGAGTTCCACAAGTCTTTTAAGCTGTAACATGATTTTTGCCAAACTAGAGTAATTTTGGAAAACTATCTGTGATGCTGCTGGTTTTGGAACAGAGTGTTCCTTATTTTCTAGTATTAGTGACATTAGCGCTGTTAATCAACTGACATAAAAGTTATAAAGATTTTCCCTCGAATAATTTGCTCTTCTTATGAAAATGTTTCTGTCGAAATACTTATTGTCGCTACAATCGTTGTAAATGCTCCTCCGTCTGGTTCCGCAGGCGTTGGAAAACCTGAGAAAGAGAAGCAGCCTGCAGCTGCATCATCTGACAGTGTAGTGTGATTATGAACTTCGTGAGTTAGTGCAATTTCATAAAATTTGGCTTGAGAATACATAACTAGGTTTGAACATGAGGTAAATATCATAATTTAGGGATATGAGTTACAACTGAAAATGTGTCGTCAGATAACATTTTGCCATTGATAAGTTTTATTCTGTCCATGTTTGCATTAAATACGCATGTTGTTCAAAATTTTCCAGTTCTACAAACACTCATTTTGTTAAACAGAATTTACAACATTCATTGTTGGTGACATTGTTTCGTACGTAGTCATTGGTTCGTGACTATCGGCGTCCAGCCGACTTGAGCACTTGACCCGCCGGAACAGTATGTGGACTCGACTGCAAGAGGGACTGGGTTGGAACTTAAAGCCGATCTGTTTTCCGCGTAGTCCAGACTACCAGCCTCTCCAGAACCGCATCTCGTAGAATGGTCTTGAAAATAACGAATAATATTAATTCACCCAGTAGATACTTTAATATCCTGCAAGGCAAGGATAAACGTAATTTAAATCCACGCTCCAAATGGTGCTTGGGTAGCATTGCTTATGTTGATGCTGTATTAAGCAATACATAGTATCGATCAACTCGCTAGTTGTGCTATTCACTTATGAAGCTTTGGCTAACGACACTGAGCGTTACGTTTTGCACTAGAATGAGAGCTTTGGATGATGCAAGGGCCTAATACAGGGCTATTACAAATGATTGAAGCGATTTCATAAATTCACTGTAGCTCCATTCATTGACATATGGTCACGACACACTACAGATACGTAGAAAAACTCATAAAGTTTTGCTCGGCTGAAGCCGCACTTCCAGGTTTCTGCCGCCAGAGCGCTCGAGAGCGCAGTGAGACAAAATGGCGACAGTAGCCGAGAAAGCGTATGTCGTGCTTGAAATGCACTCACATCAGTCAGTCATAACAGTGCAACGACACTTCAGGACGAAGTTCAACAAAGATCCACCAACTGATAACTCCATTCGGCGATGGTATGCGCAGTTTAAAACTTCTGGGTGCCTCTGTAAGGGGAAATGAACGGGTCGGCCTGCAGTGAGCGAAGAAACGGTTGAACGCGTGCGGGCAAGTTTCACGTGTAGCCCGCGGAAGTCGACGAATAAAGCAAGCAGGGAGCTAAACGTACCACAGCCGACGGATTGGAAAATCTTACGGAAAAGGCTAAAGCAGAAGCCTTACTGTTTACAATTGCTACAAGCCCTGACACCCGATGACAAAGTCAAACGCTTTGAATTTTCGGCGCGGTTGCAACAGCTCATGGAAGAGGATGCGTTCAGTGCGAAACTTGTTTTCAGTGATGAAGCAACATTTTTTCTTAATGGTGAAGTGAACAGACACAATGTGCGAATCTGGGCAGTAGAGAATCCTCACGCATTCGTGCAGCAAATTCGCAATTCATCGAAAGTTAACGTGTTTTGTGCAGTCTCACGGTTTAAAGTTTACGGCCCCTTTTTCTTCTGCGAAAATAACGTTACAGGACACGTGTATCTGGACATGGTGGAAAATTGGCTCATGCCACAACTGGAGATCGACAGCGCCGACTTCATGTTTCAACAGGATGGTGCTCCACCGCACTTCCATCATGATGTTCGGCATTTCTTAAACAGGAGATTGGAAAACCGATGGATCGGTCGTGGTGGAGATCATGATCAGCAATTCATGTTATGGCCTCCACGCTCTCCCGACTTAACCGCATGCGATTTCTTTCTGTGGGGTTATGTGAAAGATTCAGTGTTTAAACCTCCTCTACCAAGAAACGTGCCAGAACTGCGAGCTCGCATCAACGATGCTTTCGAACTCATTGATGGGGACATGCTGCGCCGAGTGTGGGAGGAACTTGGTTATCGGCTTGATGTCTGCCGAATCACTAAAGGGGCACATATTGAACATTTGTGAATGCCTAAAAAAACTTTTTGAGTTTTTGTATGTGTGTGCAAAGCATTGTGAAAATATCTCAAATAATAAAGTTTTTGTAGAGCTGTGAAATCGCTTCAATCATTTGTAATAACCCTTTATTTACGTCGACTTCATCTGTCGACGTCTGCAGCGCACGCAGCTTCCGAGCGTTCATTATCGCGCGGTGCATGGGTACAGTCTGTCTTGAAACTTATAACACAGATTTCATTATTTCACAGTTTATTGCTCTTAACAAGGGTCAGATACTTTTCTTAAGTATTTATTTATATAATGACACAATGAACGTCCTTCCGTCTGTATTAAAGAGTTGTTTGCACTCGTTGAACGACTTCCATTGCACTGATTCCCAATGCTTAATGTAGTTTATCAGTTCACTCACTCATTTTTTGACTAGCTACCATTATTTATGTATAGTACGTGGCAGGATACAAACTGAAATCACTATTCACTGTCCGTACTTCAATGTATTCATCATAAACGTGTAAGTACCACGACCAGTTCGTTTAGCCAATCACATCTTTGTACTGAGTACACCTCATAGAAATTTCCACCATTGATGTATCATTACATAAAACTCCTTCCCACATATTGTCTGCCTTATCTGAGTTTCTATCAACTGCCCACACCAGACTACAAATTCCCTGTATGTTTTACATGAGTGATTTACTCATACAGATTGATTCCCTTATTTAGTGACATATAAACTGAATCAGGACCTGTAAGCTAGTATTTCACTCTGAAAAAGAAACAAACTCGAAACACGAACCAAAAAACGAGACTTTACAGTACACAGTGCACAACAAACTCAGAGAAAGTTGGCTGAAGTGCCCGTTTTTATTTTATTTTGTACTAGGACTTGGTGTATCCTGTATGAATCAGTCTATGTGGCATGAGTGTATCCTAACTGATAGACTCCATAATGCGGGTTCATATTCTCTGTAGTTACACCAAGTAATTATTCTGACAGTACAGGCTGCCCATCAAAACATGACACACATATATACACGAACATTAAATAAAATTTTCACAAAAAGAAATTGGATTCACTCCATTAAATAACAAGTGGTGAGTGCTGATTCTCACTTCAAGTCATATCCCAGGGTTTTCTCAAATAACAAAGTGCTCTTGTCTATGCAATCTCTAATTAAGTTTTTGCCACTGATATGAAAATGGTTATGTCCCTACAACTAAACCTTCACCTTTGGTATAAACAGGAGATAATAAAAGGAAAAGAAAAAAATACCTGTAGCTACTGTATATATATCCAGAATAATACTTGTTTGCTGGTGCAGCAAAATAATTCCTCTTATGCATGAACCTCTAGAGGTCCACATTACTGATATAAGTTGCCTATTTCATTATTGTTAGGATTTACCAGCACATAACAACCCTCCTGAGGTGTAGTACGAATTTTATGTGGCCCATTATACAATAAATACCATATCTTACTTTTCTTTATAGTTAATGATGCCTTCGGATGGGACCTAAGCAACACTAAATCTCCAACATTTTATAATTGACCTTTTGTTAACCATTTGTCAAACTGTTTCTTTTGAATCCTAGCTTTCTCTGCAAGAGTGATTAGAGCTTGCTCTATTTTATCTTTCTTCGTTGATTCATTTCTTTCTATCTGAGGAAGATTATTTAACAATTCATTGGATTTTGTAACTCGAAACGTAAGTTCGGAAGGTGTAAAACCTGTAGAGGTATAAGGTAGATTATTATAAATTGTCCAAACGGAATGAGGTACTGGAACCATTTGCTTTTGCTTGGGATGAGTGTAACTTCTTATAAATCGATTCAGCTCTATAACTGTTCTCTCTAAGGGATAACTATTCTAGCTGAAGTGGGCTATTAAAATTTGATTTATATCCTCTAGTTTCACAAAATTGTTCATCTCCTACTTACAAATTAGGAACCTTTATCAGATAAAATAAAGATTGGTTTTCATACCATAGGTAGGAAATCAAAAACAGTTCTGTTCATAATTGAGTGAATGTTGCAAATTTTATTCGATACATCTTCACATATTTCCTAAAGATTCCGTACATAGCGACTAAATACTTAACACACCCTTGCAGTAGGAATGGGTCCTGTTACATCCAATGCAATGATTTGCAAGGGTCTTACCAGCAATAGTGGATGAAGTTCAGTTTTGTTCCTCACTTTTACGGGGTTTGGCTTTTGGCAGATGACACAAGTTCTTAGTAACCTGTGTACGTTCTTGTTTAGGTTGGGGTAATGAGACTATTTGGTTATTTTGTGTATGCACTTTTTTATGCCAGAATGCCCCATATGTTATAGATGTACCAAACAAAATCCTCTAGATGACTAGTAGACACACACACACACACACACACACACACACACACACGCACACGCACACACACACACCATTTATCAGGGTTAGTGTTGTGTCTGTTGTATAACACTTCTCCATGCAACTGGTAATGCTGACTACATGCATGTACATGATAATTTCTTAATGTTTCTTCTATGTTTCTCCACATAAGGTCTGCATCCTGCAGTGATACTATTTTCCGGCACATATTCATTAACCGTTGTCTGAATGTAGCATCTTTGATCAGAAGTACCTTGTCCTCTGAAGATTTAACCAACTATGTCGGTTACTTCTGACAGATCTTGGGGTAACCTGGATAAGGCATCCGTTACTATGTCCACTTACATGACGAATCTTGAAGGCACATTCCTGTAAGAATAATGTCCATTGAGACAGCTGCACCTGCAATAACTTGCATGATGAAGGGGAACTCAGTGCCTGATGGTCACTGAATACCTTAACATGTTTTCCATAAACATAATAATGACATTTTTTAAACGACCATACAACATTGAAGGCCTCCCGTTCTGCACTGAACATGGGCATTCTAACCCTGATGGGACCCTACTAGTGAAACCAATGATTCTAATGGTTCTAACTTCAGGTTTCCCAGATATTTCATCTTCTGGAAGCGGGATGCTCCCAAACCACAGCTTGAAGCATCTGTTGCCAGGCGGAAATCCTTAATCATGTCTTGGTGTTACAGAATCTCTGAGTTAAATAGGGCCAGCTTAATACCATTGAATGCTTTCTTGCATTCATCGTTCCGATGTCATTGAGCGCTTTTTCTCAATAAGCGTAACAGTGCATGGTTATTTAGTAGTTGAATTGGCACAAAGCGCCTGAAAACTGAGACAAGTTCTAAAAATGCATTTAATTGTCTCTTGGATTTGGGGTAAAAAATTTTTTTTTCGTTGCATCCATCTTGCCTGGCTCATGTAAAATTGCATTTAAGAAGACTGGAAGTCGGACGGACGAACGTTATCTATCTGCATCCAACATGGGCTTTTTCGAGTTAACTATGACACCGGCATTAGTACTCTTTCAAGAAGTTCCATGTGTTCTTGGCAAGCAGATGTGGCATTACGTAAGAGATCTATGTAGACAGATACCATGTCTACAACTTCCGACTCCGAAATACTGTAAAGTACAGCAATAAATATGCCTGCACCTACATTGAAAGGTAACACCCTAAACTGGTAACTACGTAAAGCAAATATGAAAACTAAATACTTTTCCGATGAATCCGACAATGCAATCTGCCTGTAGGACGTACACGTGACGATCTGGGTAATGTATTTCGTTCGTAGAAGTTTTGAATCTGTTCTTCTAAGTTCTCTGGTCTAGTCTGCACTGGGATAATGACTTTATTTACGTCCTGTGCGTCGAGTAATAGGCAAATTTTTTCATCTGCTTTTGTAGGATGAGAAGGATGTTTCTGTTACACCCAAAGCCAACATTTCTCTTAACCCCCTCATGACAGCCTCTCTTTGCGTCCATGGCACCGATTAGTCAGCACGACAGTAGGTCAGATGCTTCTAAATTTGCATATGACGTGTATATCTCCGGATAACATCCGGTTTTTCTGAAAATACCTCTTCATGTTGTAGTACCTGTGGAAGTTCTCGTGCTGTCCCAGATTTAGGTGATCAGATTCAACAACTTTGGATTGAATCAAGTTGGCAGTTTGCTGTCCTCCTTGAGCGTGTTTTATTTCTGCCTACTAATGATACGTTCGATTGGATACACCGTACTAGAAACTCCTGACAAAACTTTCCATGAAAATCTATGGTTTTATCCATTTCCAGCGCTAATTTCTTGGCCTGGTCATTCAGTCTGATAAGTCGACGTGAGAGGCCTATCTGTGCATCACTCTCGTGCTTAATACGTTATCCCAGGATAACACGGATTGATAAATTATTTACTATTGCTCCTTTTCCGAATGTCACTTCAGCCTGCACCTGCTGCTTAGTTATTTGACCTTTTGCACCGGTAGCTCCAACTACTTTACAATTTTGCTCTGGCAACGTGGTTAGCCTTTCAATCTGATTCACACATCTAAAGAAATAGCTTTTCCTAGCCAAAACCGATGCTCCGGTATCTATTACAAAGTGTACTTGAATGCCGTGTACGCTGGCGTTTACTGCAGCTTGGACTTTCTCGACACTTTCTTTCTGATAATCACGCGTTTCCTCGGACAGTTCCCATCTGGGGTCATTGTACCTTAGCATGTATAGACCATTATACTGTGTGCCTTCACCCTGTACTGTAACTGCCTACAGAATGCTTAAAGGGGACATGCATAGTTGGCACTTGTGAAGGTCTACTTGACTATTGTCAGTTACCTCCACAATATGTGCACTATGTTGCGGTGTTTGATTTTGAGTATTCTGATGCTAAGGCTCCCAGAACAACTGATATCCTGCATCACGCATGAGAATCACAGTAACATGATGTATTGGTAAATTCTGGTATTATAGTGGATGTTGCACTGAATTAGGGTTCCAGCGACTGGGTCTGGGGTTCCGCCATGGCCCACAAGAAGTTCGCAGGCTTTTATATCTGTTTGAATTAAACCTATTGCCAATTCGCCTTTTGCGGTCAGAATTATTGTAAATATTCAGGACTACTGAGCTGTGGCCTACCGTTATTACTGTTTGTACTATTATTTGAATACTGATTATTTTCGTTCCCATTGTTATTCGGTTTGAAACCATTTCCCGTTTGATCACCGTCACCTCTATGGTTGCTGTGGTTCCAGCCTCTCTTTCCATTACTACGGTTTGCCACATTACTGTCATTCGAACTCTTCGCGTCCTTCTGCATGAGGTCTAAAGAATCCATTAAAGAAAGTATTCCTCTATACATTTTCTAAGATTCTCCTGCTTAAGGTTATACTTCTCTGGGATATATACAAGTTTCCTCAAACATTTTTGCGCATAACTTGATCAGAAACTCCCTAAAAACCACTTGTCAAATCCCGGAAAGATGTCGCAACTTTCAGCAGTGTGGAGTGCCCATGAGGCGTCTCCCGTCATGTGTGAAATTTCAAGTTAAATCTTTTGTCGCTCGCTCCACGACCGAGGCAAAACACTATACAGTTCTTAATGAAGACTACGGGATGAATTTTTTTCTTCTCCTCTTTAAACGTCGGAAACTGCTGGTGATTTATTAAGCTTTCTTTCTGCATTAGAGTGGTCAACGTTGACATGATTGGTTATATAAGTCATACTCCTGTTCATTTCTGGCAAATGTTGGCTAACTTGACACACATCTCCATGAAACATGGGATCAGTTCCTGACTGTGACAAAGATGTAAGGGTGTGTTTGTGTACTGTAATACAGGATGAGACACTCGCCATTGATCAAACTTTATGTTACTTCTTAATCCTGTTCAGCTTCTCCGACCTCACTTCTGTCCTGTTTTTGCCTCGTTGAAGACGTGGACTGAGCTAGACTCTATATACCCTCTAACTCTTTTAGCAAACTTTGGCAAGTCTCCTACACGTTGAAGGCTGCTTCGACATCTGCGTTCCCCACTTCTGTTTTAATCTCCTCCTTAATAATGCCTCCCACATTTTTATTAATCTCATCCATAGATGTGGTTAACTGCTTAACATTTTCCTCTAAATCACTCACGGTTAAATGTGTGTTTGCCACGTCCGTCCTCAGATGATGCACAGTCCGTGGCAAATCTTTGCGACTAGTTTGCAAAGCGCTGATCTCGCTACGAAAACTAACCAAATCTTCCCTGATTCGTTCAGCATGAGCTTTGTCACGAGTGTCTAGTACATGATTTAACCTTCTGATTATTTCTTTGTTGCGACTATCTAAAGCTTCACTGAGTTGTCATATGATCTCTGTTTCCCAAAGAATAATTTTTGCTTTCGCTCCTCCTCCAAAAATCATTTTCTTTCCGCTCTTTCTCAAAATAGTCGAAAAGTTACATATCTTTAATCGTCTGTTTCTCCTATAATTCCTTTTCACGCAGTTCCAGCTTTTGTATCAGCATGGAGATTAAATCATTTTCTGATTTTATTATTGCCAAGTGATCAGTTGTTGCTGCCACTTGCCCATCAATGTCTAGCACATAACTGATACCTATCACCGCAGGTGCACTTTTCTTGTCAGCTGAACCTTGTTCAAAATCTAGTGTGCCTAAAGAGATATTACCATCTTCTGTTCCTTACGTTTATTAGATCCTCATTTTATCAGATTCCAATATACGGTCGTAACACGAACAAACTATGTTGAACAACTTAAATCTTAAGTCACACAAATATACAGACAAATTGTTCGGCTGCCAGCAGGAAATTCTTCCTTACAGTTGATAATTATGTAGCAGCTGATATCGAGACGCAATTATAGCGTCAATTATTTGTGAGATCTTAACACAAATCGGTAACTATCTGCATGCCCTGCAGGCTCACTGATACACAACCTGAGAACACAAAGATATGCACACAGTTCCTTACCTTTTGTAGACTCTGAATCCATTCCGTTGTTTCTGGGTAATTCTCAATTATTATGTTTCTCCCGCAGTATGTATTTCATCGGTACTTGAAGTGGAAACTACACTTGTATTAGTATAACGAAAAGACATTTGCAAACACATACGTTAACGAAATACAAATATTGTATAATCTAGCCACAAGTTCTGGGCGGTAATGTATTTTTAAAAAAAGGATTAACTAATGTAATAAAAAATGATATTTGTCGTAAAGTTCAACGTTATTTACGGTTGCGGGCTTTTATACACGAAGTGCCAACAGTTTATGCCCGCGTAGTTATAAGAGAGATAGAATTACAACACTGTTGCATGAATCCTAAACTAACTATGTACGTCCTTCAGTAAGGGGGATTTCCTAGGTAATGTCTAGCAATGATCAAATTGGGACGTTGACCTCTTCACATAACGGCAATTTTTAAGTCAAGAACATGACGTTCTCGTATTTACAGGGAAGATACGACCCTTTATATGCGTTGACATTGTAATGTAGCTTTAGCTTCAACCAAAAGAGAACATTTAATACTTTCATAGAAGGTAACAGTTAGGTGCGCTAGTGCTGAAACATACTCGGCAGTCTGCAACCTGGTGCGTTTAAAATCTGTTGAAGTTCCAGAAAATCTTAATACTAGTGCTTGCTTAATAGCTTTTCGTGAGTAACGATATAGCTTTTCCTCTGAATAAACTGTTCACTGCGACCGTATTTAAACAAATTAATAATGGCGGCAGAAATGGGTGCTATCTACATTTACATCTACATGATTACTCTGCAATTCACATTCAAGTGCTTGGCAGAGGGTTCATCGAACCACAATCATACTATCTCTCTACCATTCCACTCCCGAACAGCGCGTGGCAAAAACGAACACCTAAATCTTTCTGTTCGAGCTCTGATTTCTCTTATTTTATTTTGATGATCATTCCTACCTATGTAGGTTGGGCTCAACAAAATATTTTCGCATTCGGAAGAGAAAGTTGGTGACTGAAATTTCGTAAATAGATCTCGCCGTGACGAAAAATGTCTTTGCTTTAATGACTTCCATCCCAACTCGCGTATCATATCTGCCACACTATCTCGTGATAATA
Organism: Schistocerca serialis cubense; assembly: GCF_023864345.2. NCBI lineage: Eukaryota > Metazoa > Arthropoda > Insecta > Orthoptera > Acrididae > Schistocerca > Schistocerca serialis. Next base: position 345,659,540 of record NC_064639.1, read on the forward strand.
CAAAACGAGCTGCCCTTTTTTGCACCCTTTCGATATCCTCCGTCAATCCCACCTGGTAAGGATCCCACACCGCGCAGCAATATTCTGACAGAGGACGAATGAGTGTAGTGTAAGCTGTCTCTTTAGTGGACTTGTTGCATCTCCTAAGTGTCCTGCCAATGAAACGCAACTTTTGGCTCGCCTTCCCCACAATATTATCTATGTGGTCTTTCCAACTGAAGATGTTCGTAATTTTAACACCCAGGTACTTAGTTGAATTGACAGCCTTGAGGATTGTATTATTTATCGAGTAATCGAATTCCAACGGGTTTCTTTTCATGTGGATCACCTCACACTTTTAGTTATGTAGCGTCAACTGCCACCTGCCACACTATACAGCAATCTTTTCTAAATCACTTTACAACTGATACTGGTCTTCGGATGACCTTACTAGACGGTAAATTACAGCACCATCTGCCAACAACCTAAGAGAACTGCTCAGATTGTCATCCAGGTCATTTATATAGATCAGGAATAGCAGAGGTCCCAGGACGCTTCCCTGGGGAACACCTGATATCACTTCAGTTTTACTCGATGATTTGCCGCCTATTACTACGAACTGCGACCTTCCTGACAGGAAATCATGAATCCAGTCGCACAACTGAGACGATACCCCATAGGCCCGCAGCTTGATTGTAAGTCGCTTGTGAGGCACGGTGTCAAAAGCTTTCCGGAAATCTAGAAATACGGAATCAACTTGAGATCCCCTGTTGATAGCGGCCATTACTTCGTGCAAATAAAGAGTTAACTGCGTTGCACAAAAACGATGTTTTCTGAAACTCTCCGTCTGAAAGTAATTCTGCAAACATTCAGAGAGAGAGGACGTTAATTATCACATAAATAAAATCACACACCACTTTAACAAAGGTAAGTTACATTTTCAAGATAACGAATACGTAATTTCCAGGAGTACAGACCTATTATCAACCGAGAAAGTAAGAACGCAGCGATAAGACACAAAGCGAAATGGACATGAAAAAGACCATAGTCTCTACATTGCAAAAGTAACAATTGTGTTTAAGTATTCTTTGGTTTGGTCGTATTATAGATGCGACTTGTATACCAAACTACAAACTCCCATAAAATTTCTTTGTCCCATGTCTCTATTTTTTTACCTCAATCTGTGTCAATTAACTGACATTTTGCACTAAATTTTTTCAGGAGTTGTTACAATACTTAGACACCGTCATGTTATACCCTCCAACACGGTGCCTCTAGTGACAGAGACCTCTAGATATGTAGACGTGAAGAATAAAGACGTAGGATGTTAATAAAGTTTGCTTTGTCTAAAAAAATTTGAAGTGTTTTCACATAATATATTCGGGGGCTTTACATTCCGACACGCCGTCGTATGTATTGCTTGATCTTATAACGAAGTTTTCATTTTATAGCACAGAATCAGCACATTAACGAGTGTGCTCCAGATGCGTATGAAATAACAGCTGTTTACTGCTGCTGCTATGGGATTTCAAGAATATTAGAGCGTGCAGCAGAATGTGGATATTGCTGGTGCAACTCGTTCATACCTAAGCCTATAGCGATGGCTAATGAGGGCTTAATTATTTATGATTATTGTGACTGGTGGTGCCACTATCGGTGCTGCTCCTGCTGCATGCATCATGTTTGCTACTGCTTCTGTTGCTGCTGTTGCCCGTGTTCAACTCAGTTCCCTCGTCTATGGTTCACTGAAATGGAAAGTGAGAACTTTGTTATTTCTCCTTAGATCAATGAATTTGTGACTGTTTATAATAGGAAAAAGTTATACTAATTTCTTCCAGACAATATTTATAGTAAATTTGTGCACGTTATTACTCGAAAGCAAGGCATTTTTCAAAGTAAATACTGTTCATCAAGAAGTAACTACAATAGGTGTGAATGTTAAGAGATTTCTTGCAGCTGCAACGAAATAGAGCTGATATGTTACGGAATGGTATTCTTTTCTCAGTGGAATAGTTGACGCTAAGTCAGGTTCCCTCGATTAGTTTTATATAACACATGTATAAATTCCCTCTTTTATAGAAGCCTTAATGAGATTGTTTCTCGATATATGCGAGCTGCGACTGATGTCTCAGGTAGGTAAATAATGGATCGGGCGTCTTAACACTGATCCATACATTATCAACAGAATGTTTATAGCACTGATACAAAAGCAGTGTAAAAGTTGGCGAGCCTTAATGAGATTCTTTCTCGATATATGCGAGCTGCGACTGATGTCTCAGGTAAGTAAATAATGGATCAGGCGTCTCAACACTGATCCATACATTATCAACACAACGTTTATAGCACTGATACAAAAGCAGTGTAAAAGTTAGCGAACTCTACATAAACACAAAAACTGTACATGTTTCTTGTGGTATATGTGGTTTTACTCTAAGCAGGTGTAGTAACAAAATGATCTAAAATAAGTCTAACGTCCTGTATCCAGTTGTTTTAACTTTTGGGAATTTTCCTTTAAAGGCCTTATCATAGAAGCGGTATGTCATTTTAGTTTTTTCGTGTTGCTTTTTTACTAACATGCGCATTTTCATTCATTTTACGAGGTCCTCCTAAAAACACTTATTCTCCTCGTTCAGATCAGGAATCATCTGAGCTAAATCCCTTCGCTTTGCTTCAGAAAACCTACATTTACAGTATAGTGTATTCACCTCCTCCTGCTGAAGATCAGAAGGTCTCTGCAAGATGTAAACTGTGTTGAACTCTTCAGTTCCAATCAAAGTTAACCAAACTTGCAGCACCTTTCGTCGTCCATCAGTTAGTCTGACGATTGTGCTTTTGAAATACGCACATTGGTCAAATTCATTTATTTTTCAGCAGCTGACTTAGAGTCCTAAGAATCTGTTTTTTGCATAACAGTCACTACGAATCGGGTTGTTTGTGCAGCTTGACTGATGAGACAAAATTATTCTCTTCGATCTTCACACACAGTTATACCCTTTCGTTTGTCAATGTGAGCAAAATTACGATACCAAGAAATAAAAGAGTGTCCATCCACCGAAGACTTGTGATCTATTTCCATAAAGTAACCTTTTGCCGTTAGGCAAAACCACAGAAACACCATTGTCTTCGTTTTGGTCTGCCCAAAGCATCTGTCACTTCACACTACTACTTTCTTGTTACAAGTAAGTTTCGACATAAAGATTTTGCGCACACCAAAAGCAGTTTCATTTCCAGTTTCCTTTCCACCCAACCGACAATAGATCTCATGATGGAAAAATGTTGGTCGGTTTGATTGTCTTCAAAACGAATATAAAAAGCTGCAGTAACTGCTATAAATAGAACGTTTCACTGTGCCTGAAGGAAGGAAGAGAAATCACTTTACGTAAATACATTGCAGTTGTACATACTTCTGAGTTAAGTCCTTGGCTCTTGATTGTCTCATCTTTCATCAAATCCGTAACTTACTTTGCTTTACGGTGATGCAATTGTAGTTGCAGTTTATTGTCTTTCTTATTGGGATCACACCTCAAATTGGTTCTAGGAAGATCACATGTAGAACGCTTGTCACTTGACAAATGACGAAATTTTACTTTGGGGAATTTTCCTTTAAAGACCTTAGCATAGAAGCGGTATGTCATTTTAGTTTCTTCGTGTTGCTTTTGAAAATATCTGAACAAACGAAAAACAGTCTGCTCTTCACTTAAGTACTCATTGTCTCTTGATTTCTCCTTGGAACAATGGTTATGGCCTTGGTAAGGCGTTTATATGATCAACAAGCAGCTTTTCATCTTCTGTGTATTATTTGCGTATTGTTTCATTTCCCCGCCTTCCTTCATAGGCAGTCCCACCACTCTTCTTCTGAGGTGTCAATGCCTGAACTCTTCCTTTTGTCAAACCGAGAACTTCACAAAATGTTCCTTTACATTTATCTTGCCTTACATATTGCTCACTATCAAGCAATGTGTAGCACATATTGACTTATTTCCTGTTTGATGCTATCGATTGTTGAACACCTTCCTCAGTAGACAGTACGCGGTATCGTTACTATTATTGTTTACTTTTTATCTTCGCTTCTTCATCTTGCAAACATGATTGTAAGATACTGCATAGGAATTTTGCTTCGCTGTGTCTTTTAGAGAGTAGAAATTATGAACAACTTGAGATTCTCATCATATGAAACTTGTCTGCATTTAAATTGACAAGGAAACGTGAAAGATGGAAAAGTATACACACTGACAGAGAAAAAATGGAACACCAAAAAGTAATTAATGTAGAGTAATGAAATTTGAGGATTATGTTTGTCTAGATAACATATTTATGTGATGAACATTGCAAGATTACAGATTAATTTAAGCTCGAGATAAGCCATTGCAAATGTGAAATGCAGGAATATTAATAACCGGTGTAAATGTCAGGATACTGAATGCAAGCATGCGAACCGTGCATGCATTGTGTTGTACAGGTGCCGGATATCAGTTTGTGGGCTGGGGGTTCCATGACTGTTGCATTTGGTCGGTCAATATAGGGACGGTTGATACTGTTTGTGGATGACGCTGGAGCTGTCGTCCGATGATGTAACATATGTGCCCGAATGGAGACAGATATGATGATCCAGCAGGCCAAGGCAAAGAATGTGGCGTTACTACAGCGGTATGTGGGCGAGCGCTAACCTGCTGGAAAAACATCCCCTGGAATGCTGTTCCTGAAAGGCAGCGCAACAGGTCGAATCGCTAGTTGATGTACGTTTTCGCAGTCAGGGTGCGTGGGATAACCACGAGAGTGCTCCTGCTGTCACACGAAATGGCACCCCAGTGGTCGAGTGTGTCTAGCACGCAGACAGGTTGATTTCAGGCCCTCAGCTGGCCTCTTCCAAACCAACACACGGCCATCACTGGCTCCTAGGCAGAACCAGCTTCTGTCAGGAATCACTGCAGACTTTTTCCTGCTCTCCAATGAAATACACTCATGCTCACAAATTAAGGATAATAGGAGAGTGTGGTGCCACACAACTTGGCACTACGCAAAACTGGCGCTAATATCATAGGCACATAGGTAACACACACGACACAGATCTGTAAGTCCGCGGTATTGGTGATAAGTTGAGAAAACCGTCCCGAAACCATGTGCTACAAAACGCCACTGTTTCCTGCGGGTGTACCCTGACATCAATATGGGATATGATCGCCACGCACACGTACACAGGTCGCACAATGGGTTGGCATACTATGCCTCAGGTGGTCGAGCAGCTGCTGGGGTATAGCCTCACATTCTTGCACCAGTGCCTGTCGGAGTACCTGAAGGGTCGTAGGGGTTTGAAGACGTGCGGCGATACGTCGACCTAGAGTATCCCAGACGTGCTCGATGGGGTTTAGGTGCGGAGAACAGGCAGGCCACTCCATTCGCCTGCTATCGTGTGTTTCAAGGCACTCCTCCACGAGGCAGCTCGGTGGGACCGTGCGTTATCATCCATCAGGAGGAAGGTGGGACCCGCTGTACCCCTGAAAAGTCGGACATGCGGGTGTAAAATGACGTCCCGATACACCTGACCTGTTAAACTTCCTCTGTCAAAGACATGCAGGGGTGTGCGCGCAGCAATCATAATCCCACCCACACCATCAAACCATGACCTCCATACAGTGTCTTGAAAGGAGGGTATAAGATGAACATCAATAAAAGCAAAACGAGGATAATGGAATGTAGTCGAATTAAGTCGGGTGATGCTGAGGGAATTAGATTAGGAAATGAAACACTTAAAGTAGTAAAGGAGTTTTGCTCTTTGGGGAGCAAAGTAACTGATGATGGTCGAGGTAGAGAGGATATAAAATATAGACTGGCAATGGCAAGGAAAGCGTTTCTGAAGAAGAAAAATTTGTTAACATCGAGTATAGATTTAAATGTCAGGAAGTCGTTTCTGAAAGTATTTATATGGAGTGTAGCCATGTATGGTAGTGAAACGTGGACGATAAATAGTTTAGACAAGAAGAGAATAGAAGCTTTCGAAATGTAGTGCTACTGAAGAATGCTGAAGATTAGATGGGTAGATCACATAACTAATGAGGAGGTATTGAACAGAATTGGCGAGAAGAGGAGCTTGTGGCACAACTTGACTAGAAGAAGGGATCAGTTGGTAGGACATGTTCTGAGACATCGAGGGAGCACCAATTTAGTATTGGAGGGCAGCGTGGAGGGTAAAAATCGAAGAGGGAGACCAAGAGATGAATACACTAAGCAGATTCAGAAGGATGTAGGCTGCAGTAGGTACTGCGAGATGAAGAAGCTTGCACACGATAGAGTAGCATGGAGAGCTGCATCAAAGCAGTCTCAGGACTGAAGACCACAACAACAAAGGACATTGAGGGGTTGGTATCTGGTTCCTGGTTCATGCCAGATGAAAATCCGGCGAGAATCACTGTTGAGACTATACCTGGACTCGTCCGTGAACATAACCTGGGACCACTGTTCCAATTACCATGTACTGTGTTCTTGACACCAGGCTTACGGGCTCTCCTGTGACCAGGGGTCAGTGGAATGCACCTCGCAGGTGTCCAGGCGAATAAACCATGTCTGTTCAGTAGTCTTTAGATGGTGTGTGTGGAGACTGGTGGTGAGATAGTGAGATATCGGTCTTCTTGTCGTATTGTACACCGTGGACGTCCCGTACTGTAGAGTCTGGACATGTTTCCTGTCTGCTGGAGTCATTGCCATAATCTTGAGATTACACTTTGTGGCACACGAAGGGCCCGTGCTACAACCTGCTGTGTTTGACCAGCCTCCAGTCGCCCTAGTATTGTACCCCTCATAACGTCATCAATATGTGTTCTTTGAGCCATCTTCAACACCGAGTCACCATTAGCGCGTCTGAAAACGTTTGCACACTTACTCGCTGCACGGTAATCTGATATGCACCAACACACTCTGCGTATGTGGACTGCTGCCAGCGCCAACGTGCGCCGACCGCAGGTCAAATACACCGCATGGTCATATCCTGAGGTTATTTAAGCCCGAAAATCGCCCACCAGAGCGTTGATACACCATGTCTCAGCATTATCCTTAATTTATGAGCACGAGTGTTGATATCAACTTTCAGATGTAGAAACACACCAACCACCTTTCTTTTATTTCGCACAACTCCTTGGTATTGCGATTTTTTTCGTCGGTGTATATGTATCATAACATTAACCCGTGGTCACGGAAACTGAAATACCGATTTTTAGAATTACTGAGACAAGGAGGCCATTGATCCTTATATAATTTGACAGGTACGTTGCCATAGACGTGCACAAAGAAAAACTAATGTGCACAAAGAAAAAATAATGTTTGTGTGTAGCCGTTAAGAGTGGTAAATGGAAGTAGGAGCTTTCACATTCATAACACAGATGTTACATTTTTTACGACGCATTAAAATATCCAGTACCTGAACATCGAAAACTGAAGAGCTACCAACATCTGCCCTGCACAGAAATCTTGGGGCTGTGATAGAAATGACACACGACGGTAGCTACATTTTGTGAAATCGTATCTAGGAGCTATCGTGTCTACATGGTTCATTTGCAGTAAAACATGCATACCGGACAGCTAAAATCCGGCAACTGCTAGGTCGACGATGTTGTCATTTGTGAAAATCTGCGTATCATAGTAACTAAGACTGTAATTATCGTTGAATATTGGAGTCGTTATTTGGCTTACTTTTCTGTAAGAGTAACTGTGTGGTCATTTGCTATCATTACCAGAAAATTTGAAGTAAGTTCCTAATTTTTAATTTCTTCATTTGAGTAACTAAGACTTTCGCTGTCGTTATTATCCGGAAACTATATTTCTTAAGGGCATGCCTACAAGGAGAATGCTAACGGGTCAGAGTGAAAGACACAGAGGTAAACAGACAATTATTTAACGATCATAATATTAATATGTGGACACTGAAAATTGAAGTACCGATTTTTAAAATTAATTATACAAGGAGGGCAATGAAACGTATATAATTCGAAAGGAACTTTGTCGTAGATGTGCACAAAAGAAAAAAGCAGGTTTATACATAGCCATTAGGAGAGGTTAAAGGAAGTATATACACACTTGAGAGAAGTTTTCCTTTGTCTTTGACACTGCTACCAACTCTACTACGCGTTACGATCGGGTGCTATGATAGAAACGGCATGCGAAGTTAACAACGTTTCGTAAAGTTGCATTCTAGGGACTTTCATGTTTAAATGTTGCAGATGGTTCATTTGCTGTAACACACACATACCGGACAGCTACAAAATCGCAACTCTTAACGTCACTGATGTTATCGACAATGGTAAATGATACGTAGTAACGAAGCCGTCGGTGACGTCAAACGTTGTCTATTAATGTTTTCTCACTTTCTTTGGTTTAACAGTTAACGGAACTAAATCTGTGTTCGTTTGCCACCGTCACCACAACATTTAGTATCCCCAATTTTCAGTACGGTATCTTCATTTTGAGTAGCTACAACGTCCATTATTAGAAGTGTATTTGTTTTAGTCTATGCCTCAAAGATATTAACGGGTCGGACTGAAAGACGAAGAGCTAGAGGGACAATTTTACATAGCATCTGCTACGGATCGGTTATAGGAATAATGCTGATGCTCGTAACATTAATTCCCTTGTCGTTCTGAAAGATACATTTAAATGTGCACTAAACATAATTTCAAATAATTATGAGAACTGTAATTGCAGTTTGATGAATTTACAGTGTAGATTTTGTAATGCAAATCATTTCGCGTCTGAGGTTACTTTACGCGATACAACGGCATTCACACTGTTGTGTCATGAGGGAAAAGATAATTCACCGCCGTTAACACAAAATGTATTTTTCAACGCAGTGTACCAAAGACTCCCTTCAAATGATCGAACAGTTAAAGAGAAATCCAAGAATTTTTTCGAGAATACATATAGCTACAATGCAGCATTTGCCACGGGTCAGTTCTGCGGTTAAAATTTCATGCACTTTAAGATACATGACATTAACTACCACAGATCAGGTCCTGACGCAACTGATCGAATTTCCACCACATTAGATACTAGTTAGTATTGTTATATCAACATACCCGGGTCTTTGCAGATAAGTAAATGATTCAGTGCAAGTAGTTAACCATAGTATCATAATAAGAACGATGATTTTTGTCAATAAGAAATTCTTTTCAGTAATTAAACGCATTAATTAGCGTTACTGATATTGATTCTATAAGTTATAATAAATTTTAAAAAGACAATCACGGCCTACTTGATGCTTCGGAGCCTGTTTATTTGGAACCACACATTGTCTTTTAGAATATACTGGGTGATAAAAAAGTCTGTATAAATGTGAAAACTTAATAAACCACGGAATAATGTACTGTAGATAGAGAGGTAAAAATTGACACACATGCTTGGAATAACATGAGGTTTTATTAGAACAAAAAAAAAGAAAACAAAGTATTGCTAGACGCGTGAAAGATCTCTTGCGCGCGTCGTTTGGTGATGATCGTGTGCTCAGCTGCCACTTTCGTCATGCTTGGCCTCCCAGATCCCCAGACCTCAGTCCGTGCGATTATTGGCTTTGGGGTTACCTGAAGTCGCAAGTGTATCGTGATCGACCGACATCTCTAGGGATGCTGAAAGACAACATCCGACGCCAATGCCTCACCATAACTCCGGACATGCTTTACAGTGCTGTTCACAACATTATTCCTAGACTACAGCTATTGTTGAGGAATGATGGTGGACATACTGAGCATTTCCTACAAAGAACATCATCTTTGCTTTGTCTTACTTTGTTATGCTAATTATTGCTATTCTGATCAGATGAAGCGCCATCTGTCGGACATTTTTTTAACTTTTGTATTTTTTGGTTCTAATAAAACCCCATGTCATTCCAAGCATGTGCGTCAGTTTGTACCTCGCTATCTACATTATTCCGTGATTTATTCAATTTTCAAATTTATACTGACTTTTTGATCACTCGGTATTCCTTTCGTTTGCCGCGTATTTTGTTCCTGTCACTTTCGGCACTACTTTCAGCTCTCTTCCTGAGATTTGGTGCCGTTTTCATTCCATTTTGCAACGTTGTTTATTATTTATCCGTAATAAATTCTTAAGAAATGATACATTGTTGGAAACAAACCACAGTGCCACTCCCGTTGTTAGTAATAGACACAAATGCGAGCCAAGACACCAACACACAGATGAGATTTGGCACATTGCTCATTATTTGAACTTCGACGTTGGTGTTAGACACGACTGCCATCTTATGACTGCTGTAATAATTGTTTTCCGCTGTTCTGGGGCTTTCATCAGAATATACTGTTCTTGCTTTTGGCGTTCACAGAACAATTTCACTCTGAAGGGAATAGAATGTTCCTTTTTTCTTATGACAATGTAATATTCCTCACATTTTTTGAGCGTAGAAGTTTTGCTTCGACGATCATCCTCGGATCTTTAGTAGGGTATTGATACCCTTGTAAATTAAAACTGTGTTGCTGTAAGCTGTATGAAAACTAGGGGGCCGTGGTGGGTAGACGTGTGATTTTAATACAAACTTAGTGTTGTCTTCTGACTCGGATTCTTCAGCTGACGTTTCTTTGGTGGTTCTTCTGACGTCTCGCCAGTTCGAGTGGCTGGCATTGTCAAAGCTTCTCCGTCCGCTTCCGTTGGCGAGCTGGAGCCTAGCTCGCTGCAGCAGTTTATAAGTATCTGTCGCATCAACGTCCAAGAACTTTTCCATGGTCAAACTGCTGTGGTTTCCTCGTTCTTACCTACAACAGTCGTTCACTGCAGAAAGGGAATGCAGAAAGCGGTAAGCTTGAGACTTTCCTCTCTCTCTTCAAATGGTTCAAATGGCTCTGAACACTATGGGACTCAACTGCTGTGGTCATAAGTCCCCTAGAACTTAGAACAGCTTAAACCTAACTAACCTAAGGACATCACTCACATCCATGCCCGAGGCAGGATTCGAACCTGCGACCGTAGCGGTTGTGCGGTTCCAGACTGTAGCACCTTTAACCGCTCGGCCACTCCGGCCGGCCCTCTCTGTCTCTCTCTCTGTCTTGTTGCAGCTATTGACATATTTCTGGGTTTATGAGGCTTTCCTGAACAAGTGGGCGTGGCAGCTTCACAGCAGTAACTTCCGTATAGGCATATTTTATTACGTGGTCGGTCTCAAATAGCGTGTGGTTGATTTCTTCGCCTATCACAGATGAAATGCGGCTTATGTTCCGCTAACCTGCTGCTGATTTATGTCGCAGTCATTCCAACACAGACTTTTCCACATGTACAGAGTATGCGGTATACGTACAACATAGTTAGCGGTTCCTATTGTCCCTTTTCCGGCCTAAGACACTATTTGATCTTCTTTGTCGGTTTAAAAATAGTTTTTACACCATATCTGAGCAACTTACGACTGATTCTGTAGCTCACCTTGGTGACATGTGCCCGCATTTTCTTCTCTCGATGTCTCACTTCGCCGAGAATTAGATATCGTGGCACTTGTGTGCGGGTGGTGTACACATTGCTCCTCAGAACGCTTTGCAGGTGTTACACGTCGAGTCTGAGGTACTGCGGCTGACGTACTCATCTTGCACGTGTTACGAGTGTATTAATCATCACTCTCTTGTGGCTCGGAAGTTGATTTAACAATTGGTGCAAGTATCAGTCGGTAGGTGGGTGTGTCGATTTTCGATATATGCTTTGTCCCTGTTTCTTACTATCCCTAGTAACAAGCACATCTAGAGAAGATGGCTATTGGTTCCTTTCTACCTCTGCAGAAAATTGTATGCTCGAATGGAGATTGTTCACTTGTCCCTGGAAGTCACTGAGCTGTTTCTCACTGTGGCTCCATACAAGGAATGTATCGTCAACATACCTGTACCACACCTTAGGTCTACAAGGGGCCAAATCCGACGTTTGTGTTTCGAAATGTTACATGACGCGATGGTTAGGACACTGGACTGACATTCTGGAGGACGACTCTTCAAACCCGTGTCCGGCCATCAAGATTAAGGTTTTTCGTGATTTTCGCTCCATGCAAACGGCGGATGATTCCTCTGAAAGGGCATGGCCGATTTCCTTCTCCATCCTTGACACAATCCGATCTTACGCTACGTCTCTAATTACCTCGCTGTTAAACCCAATCTACCATCCTTCTTTCTTCCGACGCGACTGGCAACACCGGGAAAGCCTACTGAGGAGTATGGGTTCACGATACATCCGCAGGGTGATGTACAGTTTCGGCCGTATGTGACGCTGACATGGGCTCAAGACTTTTTATAAACCGACAAAGAAGATTAAAGAGTGTCTCAGATAGTCAAAGCATAAAATGATACTTGAAATATCGAGTGTACACCACATACCGCGTGGATGTGGAAAAGTCAGAATGATGCTCTATCAAATCCGTCATGATAATACCACAAATCGACTAAGATTTCCATGGTGTACATACAGCATCTCGTCGACGTCTCTCGTGCTCATACTGTACAAATTGTGTAAGCGGCGGTTAATAAAAAGTAAGCATTATGTCAGGACGATAAACCAACACCTGCATCACCAAGTAAACGGTATTGCAAGTAGAAACAGGTGGAGAAATAGGTCGTGGCGGGACACGCTCTTTGTGAGACAGACCACGTAAAAAATTTCGTCGACAAAGAAGTGGCAGCAAGAGAAGAACTACAGTTGTAATGACCACGGGGAAGCCCTAGGATGTTGGCTTGAAAAATGCACACACTCTGAAAGATCGACTCCAACCTGCCACCAGCAACGGAAGATAAAACTTTGACAATACCAGCCACTCGTGCTGCTGAAACGTTATAAATATCAACAAACAAACGTCGGCCGAAGAACTCGAGACAGAAGTCACAGGCAATTTGTAAACAAGTGGCTACGAACGCCTTAATACTTTTGTATTAATCAGTCAGCGTCACCATCGTTAAAAAACTACTATAACTAGGTTGTAAAACGCGATAAATAGCCCAGAACATGGCTATGTGAACCAGAACTCAGCGCAGCATACGTAGAACGGTAAAAATTTCGTAGATAATACATGAAAGACGTGATATGCACTAGTGAGAACAGAGAACAGTTACTGATTGCTGACTACCCTACCCACTCAGATCGTTTATGTGTACAGATAACAAGAGTGGTCCTACAACACACATCCCCCGCACAGCACTCCTGACAATACTCTTATCTCTGACGAACACTCACCGCCAAGGGCTCGGTAGTGGATTCTATAACATAAAAAAGTCTTCGACCGCTCCGCAACTTACGTCACTGTATTAGTTACTAACTCACTCAGCTCATTTAGCGAGTTGAACTCAATTAGGATTGGACAAAATGTGATAGCTAGTGTAGGCGATGCACCGGCTTGAACTCGTCCACTACTGTGCGAAGTCTATAAGGGTTTACGCGTGTATAGTTGCTGAAAATTAGATGGGTAGATCACATAACTAATCAGGAGGTATTGAATTAGAATGGGAGAGAAGAGAAATTTTTGGCACAACTTGACTAGAAGAAGGGATCGGTTGGTAGGGAATATTCTGAGGCGTCAAGGGATCACCAATTTAGCATTGGAGGGCAGCGTGGAGGGCAAATATCGTAGAGGGAGACCAAGAGATGGATGCACCAAACAGATTCAGAAGGATGTAGGTTGCAGTAGATACTGCGAGATGAAGAAGCTTGCACAGGATAGAGTAGCATGGAGAGCTGCATCAAAGTAGTCTCTGGACTGAAGGCCACGACAACAACAGTTGCTTTTAAGGCCAAATCATAAACAATTCAGGTTACTTAAACCTCTTACTATCATACACAAATTAGCAAAAGAAAACAACAAACTATGCATTAAAGAAATAACTGAAATAAAGGGGTAATATTTAAATAAGACACAGTAGTATGAGGAAGATATCTAAACGGGATTGTTTAGAGTTCAAGACAAATGTTTATTTCAATCGTTTGTACAGACAGATGTCAATGGTGGCCTCACATAGTATTAATAAATCAAGTGAGCAGTATAAGAAAGCAGATCATTTACCGAAGATTATTCTCCATGTAGCAGGGCATAAGGACGTTTCTATGGAGCTGAAAACTGAAGAGCAGTCTGGAAAAAATCATGTATCTGCTCCAACTATGGAATGTCACACCCGCTACATCACATTCCTCTGGCACAAGAGGATAATACAGCTCTTGTTTGATGATAATGGTGATGGTGGACACACATATTGCTATGACAGTAGAAGTACATGTGCTTGAAATAAAACATTCAAATAATGAAACAGCACCTCAATCTTAGAATGAAAATATAAAAACTCTGTCATTTTTTTGGAAAATAGACTTGTCACGTAGAGCTCTACACACACAAACACAGAGGTTTACTGTCATTCTTTCCCCACATTAATGGAACAATGATGGGTGTTAGACAGTGTAAGTAATCACTGGTGCACACCATAAGGTTGCTGTAGTTGATCAGTATTCCATGTTATCAACATATGGGAATGCAGAATTGGGTATCACCTTCGTTAGGCCACCATGAAGCAAGATCTTGTAAGAAAGTGTGAGTATAAAGATGCATTTAAGATAGTTAAAGTTAGCACACTAACCTAAGATGCCCTAACTACCATTCTGATCGTCTCTGCAGCATAAACTGATGAACAGTTTGCTACATGTGTGAAGCTGTTTCATGTAGGGGTGAAAGAAAATATGTCACATGTCACTAGGACATAATGGTACCATGTGTTATGGGTCACTGTCCCTTGACACCGACGGACTGCAGTTGCAAATCTTTATAAACTCTTAAATCACATTAAATGAAGGGGTGTGGTTGAAAAAAAATTGTTATAATACATTATTATTTATTATATATATTTTCACACACTGTTCTTTACAATATTCAAAAAATATATCATTCCCTGTTTGTATCGCTCTGCCAACGGCATTGCCGCAGTGGTAACACCAGTTCCCATCAGATCACCGAAGTTAAGCAGTGTTGGGTTTGGCTAGCACTTGGATGGATCACCATCTGGGGCTACTGAGTGCTTTTGGCAAGTGGAGTGTACACAGCCCTTGAGAGGTCAGTAGAGGAGCTACATGAGTGCGGAATAGTGGCACCAGTCACGAAAACTGACAACGGCCGGGAGAGAGGTGTGCTGACCACGTACCCTTTCCTATCTGCATTCAATGATGCCAAAGAGTTGAGGATGACACGGTGGCTGGTCGGTATCATTGGGCTTTCAAGGCGTGTTTGGGCAGTGTTTGTTTTGTTTTCTCAGAATGTGCACTGCAGTATTTATTAAATATTCGTAATTGTTTCGTATATGCTTTAAATTCGTATTGTATCACATTAAAACTGATAGGAATTTCCATGTTTTTAGACATACCGTCTGAAAACTCCACTTGTATGGCTTTAAGATTTATTGGGGTGACAGTAACTGACTTTGGTACTGTGCAGAGACATGCACCTATACACTGTTCTAAGTCACTCACATGTACACTATGTTCACACAGACAGTTAACGAAATAATTGAATACTGCTTTTAAATGTGGCGGGCAGCTCATCAGCCTGCCTCACACAATCCATAATGTATCATATAGACCACTCAAATTCGTAACACTCGAATGATTGGTGTACACATTGAAGAGTCCTCAAATGTAAACATGTGTGTCACGTCTCAAGATATGTCAGTGATGGAAATCTTAATCTAAAGCCACTCATGTCGATGGGTGTACGAGATGGTTCATACTCGATTTGTGTCTCAGCCCGAATGTACTGTCTTATAAAGTAGATCTTCCCACGCTATCCCTATAAACTACACTTTAACACCATGTTTAACACTCTCCATTTGTGTACTACATGGAAGTCACTATCTGTTTCTAAATCTATATTAACACATTTGGATCCACTGGCAAGCAAATTATGTGCTGTAGCAAACAGTAGTATACTAGAAACATGTAGTTGTTGATTGGTGAGTGGTGATGGTGCAGTGAACAGTGTTGTGTATCCTGCTCTTAAAAACCAGGTGTTGATATCTGCTCGATGAGTGGAAGCAGTACAGACAGTAGGAACTTAAATAGTTGTGTGTCCTGATGCACTGTATCATATGGCTTTTGCCGAATGGAAAATACAAAAAAGAAACTGTAAGTATTTGTGAAATTACACACATGTAAAGAACAGTGAGAGATATGGTTTACTACTTACATGTAACTTTTTCCTTATTCTCTCTTGATGTTCTAGTTCATCCCTGCTGCTGCCTCATGACAATGATGATTTCATTATAATGTACATAACACGAGTGAAAAGTCTGTCTGGTGCTGGAAAAAGTGATGTAGGTAAGCAAGCGCAGCGCCACCAACTACTCTGTCATAAATCTGGAACCATGCAGACAGTCGCAACGATCCCGGCAATTTTAAATCACACAGTAGACTTACAGAAAGGGGGAGAAGCGAGGCAGTGGAGTGTCGTAAGGGGTGACGCGAGATCTGGCAAATATACAGAGTGTCCCACGCAGGCTGTTTCAGCACCAACTCTGCCCCAATACTTCTGTGTATTTAGCCGGTATCGTAGGTGTGTTGATTTTAGCAACAGCCATTCGGCACTTTCTCTCAGTGCACTTGCATTTTCAAAGAAGTGAACTTATTTACACATCAGGTGATGATGGCTGAATGTGGCTACATACTGATCTGCATGAGTCGGTTTCCTTTGAATAGTATGGCTTTTACACCCGCTGGGTTAATGGTGCACAAATATATCAAGAAGAAGAGAAGAATTCCTTTTTGATACTTTCTTCATGAATTTGAGTTTTAGGAGACCATTTAATTCTGTGCCAAATTTGTGCACATTCTTGGTTTCATTTGCTAACAAACTTCTGTCAGTGAAAGAAGACGAACAAGAAGTTTTCCTAATCCGTAATACAGTGACACAGTACTGGAAAAGACAGGCCAAAGGCCACGTTCTTTATGTGTGTTTTGGTTCACCACGGAGAGTCAGTACACGTTTGTTAGCTGTTAATTGTCACAACGGCAACCGAATGTAACTCTGCAACCACACAGAACACCATGAAACTAACGATTTAACGTCTTGTTCTCACTAACTTTAGTTCTCAACGCTGTGTGGGTGGTCCCGGCGGAGGTTCAAGTCCTCCCTCGGGCATGGGTGTGTGTGTTTGTCCTTCGGATAATTTAGGTTAAGTTGTGTGTAAGCTTAGGGACTAATGACCTTGGCAGTTAAGTCCCATAAGATTTCACACACATTTGAACATTTGAATTCTCAACGTAAAACTATTCAGCGTTTCTGCATGTTTTTAAAGTCACAATAAAATAAATTAAAACTTTGAATCAGTTTGGAAAACGTAATAGTACATACCTATTTAACTGTTAATACAGCAAAGTCATTTTAATCTGAAATAGAACGAACAAACAGTTTACATTTCCTACTAAAAGACATTCTCAGCAATGCTTTTAGCTTTCACAGCTGCATGAGATTCACACCATTTAATATTTCCAAATCACTGTGGAGATTTTTTTGGGAGTACGAGAGATGTCTCCGGAACATGAAGCAGCCTCACGTTTACTATTTGGGAAATTTAAAGAAGTGGAAAAATGTCAAAAAAAATCCCGATGGTTGCCATAGCAAAATTATAACATTATATGGAAGGAATACAAATACTGTTACCACAGACACTACTATTTCAACGAATTCCAGCGTGTCACTTTCAAGCTGTGGCTGCTGCTGCGACAGTACTTCAATGAGTGGTGGTCAACGCCAATGTTCATCAAGACGTCCTGCCCGCTGGGAACTTCCCATGAACAGGGCGAAAGCATCGTAATGTCAGAACCGGTCGGCGAAGAAAAGAAGTTCAAATCATAAATGGTGTATTGTTGCGGTTATTGTTAATCTTGGTAGCCCTGACAGAAAATAATCGTTTAAATAAAGGATCACATAATAAAGTGTTATTAATACACTGTTGACTAACGTGAATCTATTGGAACAAACTAGTTTCAGCTCTCTTCATCTCACTGTCGTTTCTGCATGCTATACTTGTCACACACACACACGCACACTTTTATCAAAAAATATGAACAATTATCTATCCTGGAACACGTTTAATGACTGTGTACCTCATGTATCGTCTACTAGATTGTAGTAGCAATATACAATTATGGATCTCGTTGTTGGCATGTACTTAATAATAACTAGGTTCCATTTCTTCCAGGACTACGTCAGAGATAAGTGAATGTAGTATTAGACACATAGGTTCTGAAGAAATGTTTTTTTTTAATGCGTTGGAACGTTATGTGCACCCTGGCCTATTTCCTACAGCATGTAAGGTCGGGCATTTTTTTGGTGCCTCTGACTGCTGCGAAGATGTGAAGGTGACGGCTTGCTAAGTTCAATTTTGCGCAGCTGCTGAGTCGACTATTGTCATAACTTTCCTGTCCCAGGTAAAATTTGTCCGCGAGTAGGAAACTCACCGGTGGGAGCTCACCACATATCTGGGAAGAAGGTCCCTCTAGTTTCAGGATATCCAGTGTTTAGTAGCAAGGCATATAGAAAAAGGAGGCAGGCTTCTCCGACCCCTGTCAAGCAAAAAATTCAAAATAGCCCTTGCGCACACTGACCTGACTTTGAGGACTGACGTTAAGTATGCGTTCAGCATAACGCAGAAGTCATGGCGTGTCCAAAGAAAATAGCTCGCTTTGTGTCAGTCATGACCAAGGGTCAATGTAATTGTGCTGCGTCACAAAACATTAACACTGCTCAAGAGACTACAAACATTGATTATCATGGTATTCCAAAAGGTGAACACTTGCAACGTTAGTGGATAATTCGCTGCAAATGCCAGGAAAAAGTGAATGTGAGGACTGCACGTATGTGTTCCGTTCATTTTCGGTCTGAAGATTATGAACGACATTTACGAAACAAACTTCTACGGGTACCTTCGATAAAGAAGCTACCGCCCACAGCAATTCCCAGCGTAAACATTTCATAGTGACATGGGAAAGAAATGACAGAAAGCAGTGATGAAAGCGGAAATGTGAGAATTCACTACGTAAATAACACTCAGAATAATTATCACTCAAAAATTAGCTTACAGTAAATTCTTTCACATATATTTCATGCTTTTTTCACGCGGTACGGGATTCTCATAACAGTGAATGACTCTCTACAAGGCGTAGGAAATAAATAAATTATGTTGTTGATGTCTATTAGCTTTACCTCCTGGATATTGTAACTTCATTTCTCGTAGAGGTTGCCCTTATTTTTTCGTATTGTTTGATGTATTAACTGTTTCAATGTAAGATTATAGTACAACGTCCGACTAAACTCCTACACCTGAACATTGCACGTGGGCAACTGATGTGTTACAATACGAGTGTTGGCCACAGGGGGTGTATAGAGTAGTGGATTAAATTCTTGCCTGACATGCTGAAGCTTGTGCGTTCGAATCCTGTCGTCTTTCTGAGTTGTTATTTTTAAATTTTATCGGAATAAACTACTATAGCGAATTGTGTGGCTGATATTTTGTCACTTTTGTCTGTTATTTACCTGATTAATAATAAGAAATTAGTTCCGTGGTACTCAGTAATTAATTCTAGCAGTAATTAAAGTCGATTTTTTTCTGTAGAGATCTGGAAGTCATGGATAGCGCTGTGAAGCAAGAAGTTTCCAAAAATGAGCTTTGACGGCTTAATAAACTCTCACCGAAAAGAAAAGAAAGTCGGCCAGACAACAGCTACAGATTCCGCTCATGAGGTCAGTGAAAATTTAGAAATAAAGAGGTTGAGGACCGTAGTTGAACTTTTAGGAAACTAAATATGCAGAAATAACCAGCATTATAATCTATCGTTTAGTCGTATGAACTAAAACAAATGATTTTCGCCCTTTTCTTTTGTGAAATTGGGTAAAAGGGTCATCTGATGTGATAGAAAAGTACAAAGTGCCCAAAAGGGCAAGAAATGCGTTATCAAAGTGTTTTACACCGCCGAATATAGGATGTCTGTTTGACGAAAAGGGAAAAGTCGAATTCAGAGGACATTGCACATTCATTGCCGTAAAAGAGGTCTGTCGCCTGAAGACCATGTTTATTTGCGAAAGCAAAAAATACCTTTGCAGTGCAGGGCAATACTTTAGAAAGAGACGAAGGAATTTGAACGCAGACCAGGTATTCTAGAAGATCTCCTATTTTTATCAAAGGCTAAGTCAAACACTTCTACTACCCAGGAGAGACCAGTAGTTTTGACTTTGACGAAATGAATGTTGATGGACACACACGTTACGACTCGTCGGAGGACATAGTAATCGATTCACTATTGAAATCTGCATGATCCGTGGATTGTGTAAGCAGTGAAAGCAACCTGTTAATTATGATTTTGATCATTGTGACTAATAGTTTGACTCATAGTGTCATCAAGGCAGTTGATGAATCGAGAATATATGTTGCAGTGGTCACGTGATACGGGTGGAAAAAATATAAAGGTTTTGAAGGAACTGTATGTTGACAGAGATAAAGCATATTTCGTATGTATAGTAAAATATAGTTGTTGTTGTTGTTGTGGTCTTCAGTCCTGAGACTGGTTTGACGCAGCTCTCCATACTATCGTGTGCAAGCTTCTTCATCTCCCAGTACCTACTGCAACCTACATCCTTCTGAATCTGCTTAGTATATTCATGTCTTGGTCTCCCACTACGATTTTTACCCTCCGCACTACCCTCCAATACTAAATTGGTGATCCCTTGATGCCTTAGAACATGTCCTACCAACTGATCCCTTCTTCTGGTCTAGTTGTGCCACAAACTTCTCTTCTCCCCAATCCTATTCAATACTTCCTCATTAGTTATGTGATCTACCCACCTAATCTTCAGCATTCTTCTGTAGCACCACATTTCTAAAGCTTCTATTCTCTTCTTGTCCAAAATATTTATCGGTCATGTTTCACTTCCATACATGGCTACACTCCATACAAATACTTTCAGAAATGACTTCCTGACACTTAAATCTATACTCGATATTAACAAATTTCTCTTCTTCAGAAACGCTTTCCTTGCCATTGCCAGTCTACATTTTATATCCTCTCTACTTCGACCATCATCAGTTATTTTGCTCCCCAAATAGAACTCCTTTACTACTTTAAGTGTCTCATTTCCTATTCTAATTCCCCCAGCATCACCCGACTTAGTTCGACTACATTCCATTATCCTCGTTTTGCTTTTGTTGATGTTCATTTTATATCCTCCTTTCAAGACACTGTCCATTCCATTCAACTGCTCTTCCAGGTCCTTTGCTGTCTCTGACAGAATTACAATGTCATCAGCGAACCTCATAGTTTTTATTTCTTGTCCATGGATTTTAATACCTACTCCGAATTTTTCTTTTGTTTCCTTTACTGCTTGCTCAATATACAGATTGAATAACATCGGGGAGAGGCTACAACCCTGTCTTACTCCCTTCCCAACCACTGCTTCCCTTTCATGCCCCTTGACTCTTATAACTGCCATCTGGTTTCTGTACAAATTGTAAATAGCCTTTCGCTCCCTGTATTTTACCCCTGCCACCTTTAGAATTTGAAAGAGAGTATTCCAGTCAACATTGTCAAAACCTTTCTCTAAGTCTACAAATGCTAGAAACGTAAGCCATTCCTTAATCTTTCTTCTAAGATAAGTCGTAAGGTGAGTATTGCCTCACGTGTTCCAGTATTTCTACGGAATCCAAACTGATCTTCCCCGAGGTCAGCTTCTACTAGTTTTTCCATTCGTCTGTAAAGAATTCGTGTCAGTACTTTGCTGCTGTGGCTTATTAAACTGATTTTTCGCTAATTTTCACATCTGTCAACACCTGCTTTCTTTGGGATTGGAATTATTATATTCTTCTTGAAGTCTGAGGGTATGTCGCCTGTTTCATACATCTTGCTCACCAGATGGTAGAGTTTTGTCAGGACTGCCTCTCCCAAGGCCGTCAGTAGTTCTAATGGAATGTTGTCTACTCCCGGGGCCTTGTTTCGACACAGGTCTTTCAGTGCTCTGTCAAACTCTTCACGCAGTATCGTATCTCCCATTTCATCTTCATCTACATCCCCCTCCATTTCCATAATATTGTCCTCAAGTACATCGCCCTTGTATAGACCCTCTATATACTCCTTCCACCTTTCTGCTTTCCCTTCTTTGCTTAGAACTGGGTTTCCATCTGAGCTCTTGATATTCATACAAGTGGTTCTCTTATCTCCAAAGATCTCTTTCATTTTCCTGTAGGCAGTATCTATCTTACCCCTAGTGAGATAAGCCTCTACATCCTTACATTTGTCCTCTAGCCATCCCTGCTTAGCCATTTTGTACTTCCTGTCGATCTCATTTTTGAGACGTTTGTATTCCTTTTTGCCTGCTTCATTTACTCCATTTTTATATTTTCTCCTTTCATCAATTAAATTCAATATTTCTTCTGTTACCCAAGGATTTCTACTAGCCCTCGTCTTTTTACCTACTTGATCCTCTGCTGCCTTCACTACTTCATCCCTCAAAGCTACCCATTCTTCTTCTACTGTATTTCTTCCCCCCATTCCTGTCAATTGTTCCCTTATGCTCTCCCTGAAACTCTGTACAACCTCTGGTTTAGTCAGTTTATCCAGGTCCCATCTCCTTAAATTCCCACCTTTTTGCAGTTTCTTCAGTTTTAATCTACAGGTCATAACCAATAGATTGTGGTCAGAGTCCACATCTGCCCCTGGAAATGTCTTACAATTTAAAACCTGGTTCCTAAGTCTCTGTCTTACAATTACATAGTCTACCAGATACCTTTTAGTATCTCCAGGATTCGTCCATGTATACAACCTTCTTTCATGATTCTTAAACCAAGTACGACTTCGAATTAAACTCTTCCGCGTCCCCAAGTTTCATTATCAGTGAGCCCTTAGTAAACGTTGTTTGCGAACCTCTAGTACAACAACTCCCAGAAGCTGTGAATGTTGCAGAACATTTAATAGCGGGTTTTGTAAACGTGTGGGGTGATTCTGTAATCTCGGATGTTCTTCCAGAAGCGGTGAAACACACTGCAGGCTATACTGCATTTAGGTGTCGAAATACTGATAAACCATTAGGTTTTCCAGCAGCAAAAAGGAATGTAGGAGCGCCTAGTGCAGACTCGATATCAGTTATGTCTCGTAGTGGTCTTTACTTTTCAATGCCAGCATGGGCAAACGAAGTGTTGCAGTTTGAAGAAAAATTTTCTACGTTTCGTGGAAATGGAGTATGCAAACAATAAAATTGTAAAATCTTTGTGCTCTATTGTGAAACGAACGTTTCGTGAAGTTTATGGCAATAACACTCTTTACGTAAGGAAATAAACATTTATAATGATTAGGGATCTGAATCAGAAAGCAAAGTTGTAAACCATGAATAAATCTCCCACAAGGAGTAAGCAGCTATGGATTGCTGCTTCGTATGGTAAATAGCAACGTGCATCTGAAACAGGCTAGGTTAACGTCTGCTTCATCATCATACCAGTGACATATTTCAGCTTAATTATGATTTATAATTAAATGTAATACGTCGGCAATGGGGCTTGTTTTGATTTGTTCAACTGTGTGTTGAACTCAACGGAAAATAAAATGGACGAGTAAATGCCGCAGCTTCTGTGGTGTGGCGCATTTGCCGTATAATTACATTGCTGCGCTCTGATACGGAGCCTCACTGTGACGACAGGGGCCTCCAGCCAATAGCGAGCGTTGTCGCCAGAAAGGACCGCCCTCGAATAAGGCTTAGTAACATCGCCTGTTCTGCCTGCTTGCCCAGGCTGCTTCGCTCTAATATACACTGAAGGGCCAAAGAAACTGGTATAGGCATGCGTATTTAAATACAGAGATATTCAAATAGGTAGAATGTGGAACTGCGGTCGGCAACGCCTGTCTCGCGGAATAGTTGTATCGGTTAGTGCTGCTACCATAGCAGGTTATCAAGATTTAAGTAAGAATGTGGTATTATAGTCGGCGCACGAGTGATGGGGCACAGAATCTCCCAGGTAGCGATGAAATGGGGATTTTCCCGTCCTACCATTTCACGAGTGTGCCGTGAATATCAGGAATCCGGAAAACATCAAATCTCCGACATCGCTGAGGACGGAAAAGATCATGCAAGAGCGGAACCAACGACGACTGAAGAGAATCGTTAAACGTGACAGAACAGCAACCCTTCCGCAAATTGCTGCTGATTTGCTGTAGTGCTACAACGATGAAAATTAATATTACGACGATGTCAAATCTTATTTCCATGATTTAAAGAAGTATTCATGATATTAAAAATGTAATTATAATTTTATTATTTTCATTTTTGTGTTCAGCGTATCAAAGACTTTCTAGTGCACGAAAGAAATTAGCATTGTTTGTACTACGAAACTATATATGATTGTTAAGGGTTAAGCATGTAATAATTCGATGTAAGACATTTTGTGAAGCCTGAATTTTGTTCTCGTACTGGTCAGTAGAGAAGGAAAAGTTCCTTAATCGATGTGAATGTATAAAGGCTGTACAAAGGAGAGAGAGAAAAGGTAAATACAAGTTATTCAAAACAAATATCTCTCAAGTGTAACGTCTTGTGATTTCGTATAACTAAAAAGTGCAAGGTCTAATCTGAGTCTGTCCTGAATAACAGCGAAGAACATTTATGTTATCATATATTTTCTTCGTTTGATCACGGTTGTGATTCGCATGTTTCTTTTTGTTACGCGACGTGTTATGAATATTTTCATTTTACGCGCAAAAGTGCACACAGCTTTAATCGAACCTGCGTCTTTCGGAAACGATAACTTTTAATCAGTACAATTACGCGAATACCGTTTAAATCGCAACCGTGATCGCAAAAGTGTTTCCTGGACCAAATAATTCTTATAAAATGTGTATTCTCCAAAGCGAGCAGCATTGCACTATCGTTGACTCGCAACAATCGAAAGAGTAAAATCAATGCTTAAATAAAATTGCCACCTTTTAATAATTATTACTATCCCATTAAATAAATAAATAGCGATTCAGTGGCTATACAATCAATAAACAGAGGGGGCATTTCAGTGCGAACCAGTCAACGAAACGTCATGGATATGGGCTTTCGGAACCGAAGACCACTGGTGTAGCCTCGATGACTACACGACACAAAGCTTTACGTATCTGCTGGGCCCATCAACACCGACATTGGACTGTTGAAGACTGGAAACATGTTGCCTGGTCGGACGAGCCTCGTTTCAAATTGTATCGAGCAGATGGACGTGTACGGGTATGGAGACAACCTCATGAGTCCATGGATCCTGCATGTCAGCAGTGAACTGTTCAAGCTGGTGGAGGCTTTGTAATGGTGTGGTGGATGTGCAGCTGGAGTGATATGGGACCCCTGATTCGTCTAGATACGACTCTCGACATATGACACTTACGTAAGCATCCTGTCTGATGACCTGCATCCATTGATGTCCACTGTGCACTCCGACGGACTTGGGCAATTCCAGCAGGACAACGCGACATCCCACACGTCCAGAATTGCTACAGAGTGGCTGCAGGTACACTCTTCTGAGCTTAAACACTTCCACTGACCACCAAGCTCCGCAAACATGGAGATTATTGAGAATATCTGGGATGCTTTGCTACGTGCTGTTCAGAAGAGATCTCCACCCCCTTGCTCTCTTACGGATTTATGGACAGCCCTGCGGAATCCATGGCGTCAGTCCCCTCCAACACTACTTTTGACATTAGTCGAGTCTATGCCACATCGTGTTGCAGAACTTCTCCGTGCTCGCAGGGGCCCTACAAGATATTACGCTGGTGTATCAGTTTCTTTGGTTCTTCAGTGTATAACAAAGGCATATTTTTCCGCTACCAACCACTTTTGCCATGATACTTATTACCAAGTCATATGTAGAACAGTGAGCTCAATGGTGATGGCTTCTTTGATATTCTGACTAGTTTGATCAGATGTAAGGGCAGATCAGTGTTTCGATATTTCTCTGCTGGCTGGCAGTGTGTAAAATTCGATTCTCCTCGCTGTAATAAGAGAATGCTCGTCTAGCGTAAAAAATATTCATAATTCGTCTTGGTGGCAGCCATGAAATCGACTTGTTTCCGTGCAGGTAAATAGAACAATGTACCAAGTGAGGTAAGATCTTCTGGTGTAATAATAAAGAAGTCTCTCAGATTCGATTCCGTGCACTTAAAAATGTTATTAATACGACGTTGATTCTTTTGGAATTTTGTTTTGCGTTCATTGATTTCATAAATATAACTAACTTATTTAATTAAAATGCCAAAATAACCTCAACGGGAAACGGGTGGCCGCAGTATTAGGAAAAACAAGAAGATTGCAACAAACTAAATGGAACTGTCAGAGGCAGGTATATCAGTTCACCGGTAGGATGGATGTTTCTCGAATTGATGTCGCGCAGACATTTGTTGTTCGTGATTCATTTTACTGACTAGCATAGGAGGCAAGACCAAGCCCATCTTTCATCCTGAACCTAGACACGTTCTATTGTTGCAGCGTGATGGCTATAGAAATGTTATGCTATCGTGGTTATAGTTTGCCATCCTGTTTAGTGTTTTTGCTGGTAAAGCGTAATAGCACCTTTCTACAAATGATGCAAATAGATATTAGACAAGACATCTTGGGTTGTCGGGTGTTCTGCCGGATATCAGCGTCGTACTTGCACGATATTTCGGTCACGTAGCTCGAGACCTTCATCAGGTGCGACCTGAGACTGCTCCTCGAGTGGACCTGGTCCAGTATTTATGCCTATGGACTTCCCCCTCCACCAACGGCTGCAGGCGCTTCCTCTGTGGTCCGCGCCCATTCCCTGTGACCCGCTGGAGCGTTGCTGCTCCGTTTTCCGTCCGCTGCGGTTCTAGGTGTTCCCTCTGCGGTCCGCGCCCACCAAACGCGCTCCTGGGGGTTTCATCTACGGTCTGGGGTACCAGGCGTTCCCCCTGCGGTCCGCGCCCGCTCACCACGACCTGTTGGAGCGTTGCCGCTCCGTTTTTCATCTGCTGCGGCTCTGGATGTTCCCTCTGCGGTCCGCGCCCACCAGTCCCACTTCTGGGTGTTCCATCTTCGGTCTGGTGCTCCTGGCAGTCCGTCAGGGGCTCGTTTACCATCTCCATGTCTCTGGTTCTTCTGTTTGTGTAGTGTTGCAGCTGGCCCCGTTGCTCCTTTAACAATTCCAGAGCCGGATCCCAGGCTCTGCTTAGCTGGTACCCTGTGTCACGATTCATAAGATCGTCAGCCATTTTAATCTCAATCGATTCTCTTATGACACTGTCCCAAAATCTGGGTGTTTGTGCTAGAATCTTGGTATCCTCATACTTCATGGCATGATCTAGCTCTAGACAGTGTTCAGCAATGGCTGACTTAGTCACCTGTCTTAATCTAGTGTGCCTCTGATGTTCTTTGCACCTGATCTCCACAGTTCTTGTCGTCTGGCCAATGTAGGACATGCCACATTGACAAGGTATATTGTAAATCCCTGGTTTTCGTAACCCCAGGTCGTCTTTGACACTCCCCAGCAGTCCCCCGATCTTGTTGGATGGACAGAAAACACACTTGATATTGTGTTTACGCAGGATCCTACTGATTCTGGCAGAAATAGAGCCAGCATAGGGCAGATATGCCACCTTCCTTGCTTCATCTTGGTCTTCTTCAGGAACCTGTGGTATAGTGGCTGGTCGGAGTGCCCTCTCAATTTGTCTGTCCATGTATCCAGCTAAGCAGAGCCTGGGATCCGGCTCTGGAATTGTTAAAGGAGCAACGGGGCCAGCTGCAACACTACACAAACAGAAGAACCAGAGACATGGAGATGGTAAACGAGCCCCTGACGGACTGCCAGGAGCACCAGACCGAAGATGGAACACCCAGAAGTGGGACTGGTGGGCGCGGACCGCAGAGGGAACATCCAGAGCCGCAGCAGATGAAAAACGGAGCGGCAACGCTCCAACAGGTCGTGGTGAGCGGGCGCGGACCGCAGGGGGAACGCCTGGTACCCCAGACCGTAGATGAAACCCCCAGGAGCGCGTTTGGTGGGCGCGGACCGCAGAGGGAACACCTAGAACCGCAGCGGACGGAAAACGGAGCAGCAACGCTCCAGCGGGTCACAGGGAATGGGCGCGGACCACAGAGGAAGCGCCTGCAGCCGTTGGTGGAGGGGGAAGTCCATAGGCATAAATACTGGACCAGGTCCACTCGAGGAGCAGTCTCAGGTCGCACCTGATGAAGGTCTCGAGCTACGTGACCGAAATATCGTGCAAGTACGACGCTGATATCCGGCAGAACACCCGACAACCCAAGATGTCATTAGATCGCCGGGAAAGCCTGAAGAGTTACAGATATTAGACAGTTTATTCACTGGTAAAATGTGGGCATCTATTCCATCTAGAAGTAGCCATATACGTAAATTTCTCTTTATGTTCAACTTTTATAAACAGAAGTAGATTCACCAAATGGATTCCTTGAGGATGGCGCTATAGCCGAAACGAGCTTGTAGTACTGAAGAAATATTACTAATTAAACTATTGCACCTTACCTGGAATTATTCATTAGAAAATGTCATGAAAATATTAAAATCAAACATGATAAGGACAACCAAAGGAGAATAGTGAATCTGATATTTAGCACTGCGTCCAGTATCATAGCATTAAGCCATCAACCGCGCAGCGAGCAGCTAAATTCATGAATAGCATTAAACGAAGTGAAAGATAATAGAACTTTTCAGGAAAATGTTTAACTTTAGCACGGTGTTTCTGGGCCACTAACCGGTCTAGCAAGCACGGGCAGCACTCAGTACAAAAGATTAGTATTGAATTCGGACACAATAAACGAACTGAAAACATTAAGGTAATAATTACTGTAAAGACAATAACAAGAAACGAAACCCCTTGCCAAGAACTCGGATATTCCCAGGGAGAATAATTCCGTCACACTGACATAGGTACTGGAGCCTCACTCCACCGTTAAGTAGAAGTCACAAGAGATCCCACAACAGTCATCCTGAAAGAGCTTAGTGTTAGCTAAACTAACTATGGCTTCTATACGTAACAAAGGTACCGCCGGCGCAACCACCGCGCTCACAGATGCACTACTCATGACATGGAAAACCTAATACACAGTAACTGAACGCATTAATCCAATACAAGGTCCGTGGGATTAGAAATAAACATTGTATATTTTCCATCCCCGTGAACAGAACCTTTTACTGTCACAGTTGATCGATATAATTTGAAACAGAATAAACAGCAAAATATTGCAAATGTCAGAAAACATAACCAGTTACTACCTCGTTCATCCAGATATTCGTGAAAAACATTTAGCAAAATAGCCGACCGTTTAAGACACACACATATATTTTTGTATACCGCCTGGAAGGCGGCTGGTGGGTCTGCTCATGAAACTTGAAGGGCATGCCGAATGTAGGAAGCTAGGAGGAGCAGGTGAGGTAGAACACTTGGTACTGCAAATAAAAGTGGTTTTACTGTGTACTTAACTTTGGCTGAGATGAGCACGTAGGTGAGAAGCTCTACATCAAGTTACAAGTAGTGGTTCGCCCGCTGTGAAGTAGAAACAATGTTGCTTGTTAGTCTACTCCGAATCAAATGGGCTGAATCTGGAGCGGCGCTCGTAGAGCTGCACAGTGCTGGCTAGAGGGCGCTGTCATCAGTGTCGGTGTTGTAGTGCCAACCTAGCAGAGCGCACCTACGTTGTGGCATCGTAGCTATCGATACCACATATATAAAACACATAACATTCTACAACACACTTAAAACACTGTGGATGGTCTCAATGAGTAGAATCTACTACCTTACATCGTGTCGATGCACTTGGTATTTCTGAACTAACTGCGATATAACACGGGTAAGACTACGGGCCTGGATCCAGTTCAAGGTTCTCTGCTGCAGTAACATGCACTGAAGAGCCAAAGAAACTGGTACACCTGCCTAAAAACGTGCAGGGCCCCCGTGAACACGGAGAAGTGTCCCAACACGACAAGACAAGAACTCGAGTATTGTCTGAAGTAATGCTGGAGGGAACTGACAGCATGAATGCTGCAGGGCTGTCCATAAATCCGTAAGAGTATGAGGGGATGCTGGTCTCTTCTGACGAGCACATCTTCTATTGTTTAATTAATGTCTTTCGGGCGAAGAGCAGCGCATATTCTGCTGCCAGCCCGCCCCAGATGGGACACTGAAATACAATAAAGGCTAAAAAAAAATTAAAAAAACTCTTTGATCATGATGAAGCGGTGCAGGCAGAGGTTAAGTAGTGTCTCTGTCAACACAGTCAAACATTCTACAGTGACAGAATCAACAAACTATTCTCTTATTGAGAGAGGGTGACTATTTTGAGAAATTACTATGTAGACATGAAGATTACGTATTTAGAATGTTAATAAAGTTTGTTTTATTTAAAAATCCTCATGAGTTTTTACATACAATACATGGCAGAATTACGTTTCAGCATTCTCTCGTATGACATTGAAAATTAATATTCTTCTCCTTGAGACCAACTCTTTTCTGGTAACAGAAGTCTTTTCATCTTATTTGGGATCTGGACTTTGTAATATTTATCAGACTTTGGATTGCTACTTCGCTTTGTTGTGATATTCTTCTCGGTTTGTGTGTTACTTTCTAGAATGAAAAATAGCAAGACACATATATGAAACATATCATAAAAATTTTTTGAATATTTTTATTTTACAATAATTTGTCACAGATCGTTCATTGGTTGTGACATCTTTAACAAAAAAATAATGCTAATAATTCTAATGGAATTGAATAACTAATAAAAATGAATATCTTCATTATACGCTTTTCGGTCGAATTTTCTTACCACTTCATCATCTTTATTACACATGAAGGTACAGAATCTATATCTGCTTGCATGTTAGGATGGACATATGTAACTTCATAACTGGGTAATTACTTTCTCGCATCAGCATATAAAAACATATAAAACGTAGATGAGGAATGACTGATCAGCAAAGAACGCAGGCGAGAACACATGAGTCGTGTGGTTTTCCATTTGACTGATGTGGCCGATACAGTTACAGAAACATATAATTCCTCAGGAGACTATTATTTCTGTCTAAGGACATAGAATTCATTAACTATGAAAGGAGGAGCTGTGACCAAAATACATTTATAATTTATTCCACAAATGCCTTTTTAAATCTTGAAGGGATTAAATATTCATTACTAACACTTTCGATTCTAGCAGTACATGGATGGTCACGCTGATGTGAATAACTAATTGTTGGCAATGTTCTGAGATGTGTTACGGTAACAACCCGCTTGCGACAGTTCACTGTAAGAGGTAGTAAATAGCGAAGTCAGATGACAAGTATGCAGTGATTGCAAGAAGTGAGTATGACAGCAAGTGAACACAAGCATATTACTGCAACAGAGCTGCAGGTAGAGCGTTCGCTGCTTTCATAAGGCGTCTGTACATCCCTGGCAGGCTGTTGCTGCAGTGTATTGTTACCTTAAGAAGTCGTGTCCCGGGTCAAACTGTAGTGGCGTAACTTGCCGGTGCCCTTCGTCTCAGCCAGTTTGGTGTATGCTTCTCTGAGATACTCACCTCCAAATCTAGCTCCTGCATGTCCACACCCAAGTCAGCTTAAGAATCTTTGACTCCAGTCCCAAGCCAAAATGTGCCTGCTGAATGTCTGATAGTAAATTATTAGAAACGTACTCCTGAAGGACTAGAGACATTTTTGGGTGCACCCAAAAGTTCCTACCAATTACCAGATTTTCTTCCAGCACTGGCCAATGGTGTTATTTTGAAATGTTTTTCTTCCTCTCTCCAGTGGCTCAGTAAAACTCTTCCGAGTCGACTCCTGTACTGCCCCTCGCAGTCTTAAAAGTGGAACTCAGGACCAATGTCACAAGCAGTCTAACAACGACGGGCTGAGCTTTTACTGAGGCACGTTTTCGCCGCCGTGGAAAACAAAAGGGAAAAAAGACCTCTCCCTCAGCGTCAGCTTGGCGGGTAAACAACCACACAACAAAGCCGCAGTCGGTGGCGTTGTTGGTACGATTTCTAAAGATGTTACCTATACCCAGAGCCTGTGCTTTTGCACACTCAGAGAAGCTGGCAGTGTTCCTTTGAAATTCTTCACAGCACGAGGCAAATTCATCTCGTTAACCTGAGGTTGCGTTGTATGGCCTGCAGATTAGACTTTGGGAGACAGAGGGGACTGCGATTTTAGCATTACAACTACGTCTCTGTGTATTGTCCTGGGTCCTGACACTCTGCAGCTTGGCGTTAGCCTAATGAATACCTGGCCATCCACACAAAGCCCCATTCTTCTGCTTTCCCTAAGACAAGGGTTCACCATACAACTTATAAAGGACTTCGCCTCCTACGTCCCATGTGAATGATCCCTGTTACGGTTCCTTTTCTCTCCAGCCTTGTCTCGCTACTGACGGCGGTGCCTTGTCATCCTCTAGACATCGTTATACAGCATGAAAGAAATTCAGTCCGAACAGAAAGCGCGAAGTGTTAGTAATGTCACTGCAAATGACTGTCGTTTCTCTCCTTCAAGTTCTAAGTGCGACTGACCCGTTTAATCGTTATTAAAATACTAATACGTCACATTACTGTTGAAATGGGCGAGTTGTGGCAGCCGGAACTATTAGCTGGCTATAAATAGCATATTTGAAGCTCAAGTAGTGAACCAATGATCCAATTCTTCGATGTAATAAAGTAGCAGTTTCAGAAGCAGCAGCCGGAATTTGTACCACTCTCCCTATATCAGCCAGACAACTGATAACAGAATAATGAATTTAAAACAAGCTCCACATTATGCACTAGGCACAAGCGATATGTCTTTGTCATCACCAGTCTCGATGTTGATTACAGAGATCCAATATCGTAGTAAAATTTTAATAAAGGAAATTAAGAGATTCACAATGGCTTGTACACCTTTCGCCGTGGAAAAAGAGAGTAGTTCGGCTTTTTGTACTGTGGATCCTGTCACACACTGTACTGCTCTAGATTCACAGTCTAGAGGAAGTTCCGCCAGAAGAACAGAATCTCATCTATATTGTCCAGTTTGTTTAAAGACGTCTGAAGTGTTACTAATGAATGAGGAACACTTTTAGCAATTCATACATAAACTAAAATGTATTTCTCCTCTTTCCTAAATAATTTTTTGTGACTTGATATTAGCACCTCAAATACACCAATGTCTTAATATTTCACAATTCCCGTCGAGTAGATCTGATACAATAATCATCTTTTGTCGTTACTGACAGTTTAAGGCTGGTTATCAAGCCTTTCATTGAAATAAGGATGAATATTTTCCGATTACCTCCAAGATTCAGTAGTACTTGATTAATATCTTCCAAAGGCTATTGTCCTTATAAATATTATAATTGCTGCACGTACAGAATGTATCAATAATGAGGATTCGTGATAATTGGTGGAGTGGTGGAATATCCTTATGTTAAGCGAGGTCGAGCTGAAGTGAACACTCAATAAGTAATGATGTGATTGATCAAAGGTTTTATAAACGCAAAGTGGTATACAACAATGACGCTGCCAGAGGCGGCCAGAGTGAAATCACTTTGTACAAGGTGAGATGCTGACTGAAGAGAGTTAACAAAACATACAATAAACACACGCATATTAGCAATCACGTTGTAAAGATTTCTCCACTGACATAAGAGGCTATTGAGGGTAATGATAACTTTATTTAATGACATCCTTGTCTAGCACAAGACTCTGATAATTTCTCGATGAATCTGCTTGTAGTATAAGTAGGCCTATATTGAAGAGCATTCATGTTTTCACTTGACTATAAATCAGTTAAAAAACACTCTTGCACTGAAAATGTTCATTGTAATAGATGTGGAGCAGTAATGTGGCTAAAAAGGAGAGGCTTTACAGATCAGTCATTAATATTCGTACACTGGAGGTATGAATTAAAAAACGCCTTCAGTCGCAATTTTACGTGTTTTATTAAGTACACGATGTATTTCGGATCCTGTGGAACCATCTCCAGGTGTAATACTTCCTTTATTATTTCTCTTCAATGAGGTACACAGCCATGTGCGAAGACGATGGAGAAAAGAATGTATGCCCTTGCTTAGACATTAAGAACGCTTTTCTTGGATTATGTGGTAAGTTTACACCGTTCATCCTATCCACTATTTCTCACATACTTTCCGATTTCCGCTTTTCCACTTTCGTAGCCTAACATCAAACATTTTCGTGACAGGACTCTGCATTTCACCTCATTTAAGAGAACGAATAAAGCATGTATTAACACAAACTGCACCTGATGATGGACTCACAGGGTCCGAAACGCATCGTGTACTTAATAAAACACGAAAAGTTGTGACATAAGGCGCTTTTTAATTCATACCTCCAGTGAATTGAAACAGTCACGTCTGAAGCTGCGAAATATGGATAAAATTAAATTAACATTGGTGACACGTATTAAACTACAAAATACGCGAAGGAGTACTTATCTGTTCAAGGGCTACTCTTTGTGAGAAGAAATTCCTACTGATATACCTATAAAGATGAATGTGGTACAAAAAGAAACATTAAAAAAAGCTTGTTACAACCAGCTGGAAGGCCGGAAAGAGCAAACGCTCTCACAGGTTGATGTTTTCCATTCTTCGTATGATACGTGTGGTCTACTGCTGAATAAAGATCTTATTTCTCAAACATTTAGCACTGAAGTACGTCGGAGGTAGAATCGGCCGTTGGTGGTGAAGTGAAATTGGAAAGCTGGGCTTAGTGCCTGATTAATGAACAGAAACTTGTAGTAATTTGGATCACTGCTAAATTGCTATACGTGGTAGCTTGTTTTGAGGTAGTTGATTATAGAATGGGAAGTAGCGAGCTGATGGTAAGTCGTAACAGCAGACGGCCAACGCCTATGGAACACCACTAAAGAGGTCGCTAACTTAGGCCATTTTCTGGCGGATGCATCAACATGAACATGATCACATGCTATCACTACACGAGACAGAACTGAGACGGCCATCTAATGAATTACCTCATATACGTCAATTTTCCAGCGAAGTCCACAAAAACGGCTGCAGGAAACGTCTCGACCACTGCCAGTGAGTTCACTCCCTCTTTTAATGACCTTTGTTCAGCGTACAGACGAAGATGAAGGTCTAAAACTGATGCACACAGCTACAATTAGGTGCCTGGTAGGGCAGTGGATTTCGTAGAATCTATTCCGAAGCTTATGTCTTAACACCGATCGTAAAGGGCGGTGAAGCAATTTTTTTAAGCTACCCTGGTAGAAACTAAATAAATGCTGTGCAATGGAGTAATTGCTGCAACAGTATCACAAGAAATCATAATTACCCGTTCTGACCCTAGATCATAGAAAATCATCTAGTACTGTAGCTATTTTCAAGAGAAACTCCACCATGAGACGTGCAAGCCCTACAGTACCATCAATAAATATTTACATCACTATACTCATTAGTGTGACGTTTGGGTTAAAAATATTAGATAGGTTGTCGATTTTATCCGACTATGTCATAATTTGACCGACCAAAATATTATTCAGCTACCTAAATGACCACACTGGTCACTTTGAAGCACTGAACTATTAATAGGCTCGTCTATCACCTTTGTAAAACATGGCACTGAAGTGATGCGTAAATGTGAGTCCGCCGTATGGTAGCAGTGCAGTAAGGAGGGCAGACGTGAAGTCGTGACAGAACGGATGGAAGAAGCTGTCGTGTTTGGACGGGCCCATGACTACACTGTGAACGAAGCTGCCCCATTTGTGGTTGTATCAACGCGTATTGACCAACGTGCCTACAAATAGTGGGGTATCACTCGTAGTCATGTAACACGGCGTAAGGACAGTGGGGACAAAAAGATGCTAACCGAAAGGAAACGGAGACGAGTATGAAACTATGACAATAACAATCGCTTTTCTCGGAATAGTGAAGCAACTTAAATTTCTTAATAAAAGCAAGTCTTCCGGTCCAGATGATGTACTAATTAGGTTCCTTTCAGAGTATGCTGAAGAAATAGCTCCATACCGAACATTCATATACAACATCTCGCTCGACGAAAGATCCTTGCCAAAAGCTGGATGGCTCACAGGTCATACTAATATTCAAGAAAGGTAATAGGAGTAATCCACTAAATTACCGGCCCATATAATTAACGTCGATATGCTGCAGAATTTTGAAACATATATTGTGTTCGAACATTATGAATTACTTCGAAAAGAACGGTATGTTGACTGTGTGTCAACACGGAGTTAGAAAACATCGTTCTTGCGAAAAACAGCTAGCTGTTTACTCACACTAAGTGCTGAGTTCTGTCGACAAAGGATTTCAAATTCATTCCCGTATTTCTAGATTTTCAGGGGGCTTTAGACACTATACCTCGCAAACGGCTTATAATCAAATTACGGGCTTATGGAATATCATCCTGCAGACACTTATTTAAAGCGCTAGAGATCTTCACTGTAGCCTCACAATATGTATATTCATTTATGAAATTTGTTATTAACAATCCGAACGAATTCAAAAGTAATAGCAGTGTACATGGCTACAATACTAGGAGAAAGGATGATCTTCACTACTCAAGGTTAAATCAAACTTTGGCTCAGAAGGGGGTAAATTATGCTGCCACGAAAGTCTTTGGTCACCTACCTAATAGCATCAAAAGTCTGACGGATAGCCATATAGCATTTAAAAGGAAATTAAAAGAATTTCTTAATGGCAACTCCTTCTACTCATTAGATGGATTTTGGGATATAATAAGTGGGTAATTTCCCCAACCCCCACAAAAAAATTAAAAATATTAAGTGTCATGTAATATTTTGTGTAATGTAATATATTGTATAGACACCTTTTATTAACCTAACACGTTCCACATCATTACGAAGTGTCGTATTCATGTTCTGTGGAACAAGTACTAATCTAATCTAATCTAATCTAATCATCTCAGTTAAGTGACTGGATTCGTGATTTCCTGTCAGAGAGGTTACAGTTCGTAGTAAATGACGGAAAGTCGTCGAGTTAAACAGCAGTGATTTCTAGCGTTCCCCAAGGTAGTGCTATAGGCCCTCTGCTGTTCCTTATCTCTATAAACGATTTAAGAGACAATCTAAGCAGCCGTCGTAGGTTGTTTGCACATGATACTGTCGCTTCTCGTCCAGTGACGTCAACGGAAGTTAAAAAAAACAAATTGCAGAAGGATTTAAAAAAGATATCTGGATAGAACGAAAATTGGAAATTGACCCTGAGTAATGAAAAATGTGAGGTCATCCACATGAGCGCTAAAAGGAATCCGTTAAACTTTTATTGCATTATAAATCAATAAAATCTAAAGACCGAAAATTCTATACTAAATACCTAGAAATTGTATTTACGAACAACTTAAACTGGAAAGAGCACTTAGAAAATGTCGTGGGAAAAGCAAACCAAAGACTGTGTTTTATTGGCAGAAGACTTAGAAGGTTCAGCAGATCTCCTAAAGAGACTGCCCAGATTACGCTTGTCCGTCCTCCTTTGGAGAACTGCTGCACAGTTCGGGAGCCTTACGATGTACGTTTAACGAAGTACATCGAGAAAGTTCAATGAAGGGCACTGCGTTTTGTATTATCCAGAAATAGGAAAGAGAGTGTGTACGGACGTGATATAGGATTTGGTGTGGAAATCATTAGAACGAACGCTTTCTCATTGTGGTGGGGCGTTCTCACGAAATTTCAATCACTACATTTCTCCTCCGAATGCAAAAACATTTTGTTGACACCGAACTATATAGGGAGAAACGATCATAATAATAAAATAATAAAAATCAGAGCTCGCACGGAAAGATATAGGTGTTCGTTTTCCCCGCACGCTGTTCGAGACTGCAACAACAGAGAACTATTGTGAAGGTGGTTCGATGAACCTTCTGCCAGGCTCTTAAGTGTGATTTGCAAAGTATCCTTGTAAAAGTTGGTGTAGAAGAACTGGGGTTGCTGTCAGCGAATGCATGCCCGTGTCAACAAATGTCCGAGCTAACCCAGCGGTGGTAACATCTTGTAATGCACTCAAGTTGATCTAGTAAATCCACTGCTCACAACGGCTCCTAAACCCACATACCTTCAGAGGGAATAACAGAAAACTCAAAAGTAGCTCGTTAGAGAACGGCAGTGTCGTCCAGCGAATCGCGACTTCGCCTCCTTTCAAATGACGCAAAGCGAGCCCAATGACAGACCAGTGAGACTTTTAACCTACAGTAAGCTGAAAGTGTAATTCAGTTTAGAGGTGGTTCTCTGGTGTTTTGGGGGTGTTTTCTGCTCCATGAATTGTGTAAACTGATACATACTATCGCGAACAAGAAGTACGGCGCTTATTTCAGCGTTCTGGGTGCCTGAGTGTTACCCTTCCTTCGTAATTTTCATGATCATTATGCTGTAGACGTTCACTTCTTCCAATATGACAAAGTTTATGTTCACAAGGCTGCATGCGTTCGTCTCTGGCCTGAGCAGCAGTCAATCATATTATCGTACCTCGTCTGATCTGCTAAATCACGCGATCTTATTCCCATAGGAGACGTTTCTGACTGTTTGCAAGCTCAGGTGGAACGTAGCCGTCAACATCGCTAATTTTGACCGCTCTGCGGTATTTAAACATATGAATGGCTGCAGTTAGGTATGGCATATCCGGAATTTGTGGCCTCTCTTCATCAGTGAAGTAAGACCGTTATCAAAGCAAGAACCAGTGCTATACGGTATTGTTGTACAGCAGCACAGCACCTGTGAATCTTGAGTCTGGCGCTGGAGCCAACTTTGCAGAAAATGAGAAATCTTGCTTCGTTTTGACACCAACTAAACTGGTGTAGTGTGGTGTAGTGTTGTGAGTGTTGTGAAGTGTAGCACTGTGTAGTGCGGAGTTGCAAAGTAGTGTAGTCTATAATTATAAAATACAAAACTCGAGATCCAGCAATGCACCACAGTGTAGAAGACCACTAGCAAGAGCCTTCTGGATTCCTGGTGAGCATATACATCTTTGCGCCAAATGGCCAAACTGAGTACATAGATTTCTTTTCTGCAGATAATTTATGGAGATTTTTCCCGTTAAACACAATAATTTTTAGTTATACTAACACTTCCGAAACTGTGTTAAAATATAATGTGCTTTATTCATTCCAATTCTGGTTCAACGTATGGTCTATGGTCCATAACAGCCTAAAAGAATATAGTAGACAAATAAATAATTATTCGGCGCTTACATAATGTTTATAGTTCCTCACAGGCATGGTAAATGGAAAAGGCGTGTTTCTCCACCTCGGCTCTTACCTAGAGAAGTGCGGAAAAGCGCTTAGAAAGTGCTGCCTAGTAAAGGGCTTGCTAATTCGATGCAGGTATGCCTCCCCTGTTGGTGTCAAAAGATAGCACAGTCCGTTCTACCTTACACCAACAGATAGGATCCAGTACTGTATTCCGGGAAAAGAAATATTGATAGCACGTTAGCAGCAGCTAATGCAGTGACAGTTGTTTCCATTGTTGACCTCACATAATGGTATCCCAGGAAACCAGAGACTTAGCGATAAAATGTCGAAATTCTCATTGTGAAATTATCAAGTGAAACAAGAGATACGGTTATTGCGAAATTACAACAGAAAACACAAGTCAAATAAAGAACGTTTAGAAAATGTTGTCGGAATGGATAGTGCGAGTTCCGCTTTTAATTGCCACAGGAGCAGCGGGATACATGTTGTAAGTACCGCAGCAGATGCCTTTACTTTTTACCATACTTTCATCGGAACGAATATTTAGCCTAGACACGTTTGTGGATAACGGGGAATGCACGGAATTGATGTGATATATCGCAGGGATACTGGTGCAAATGGGCATTCTATCAAACGCTTAAAGCAGCTGACATGATTTTATTTTAATACAGGTACGGGCACAGAAAACGTAGTTCAGGAACCTAGAGCACAAGAGTACCACACATCTGAACAGAATGTAGATTAAGCGATATATTATGATGCTGTTTGTCGCAATTTATTAGTGTCGATAATGCTTACCCATCCATACGAAACGACAGAAATTTTCTACTCTAATGTACTTGGGCACGATAGTTTGCTGCAGACGACTTCTCGTGCTCTGCCGTAAGGCTAAAAATACAGAGTTACTTCACAGACGGGACAGAAATAAAATCATTGTAATGATGGGAGATGGACATACGGAACCTCAATGGATCTTAGTGTGATACCGGCAGTCACGTATTGGGTGATTGCACAAATTTATGACCTCAGTCTAGTTTCGCGTACGTCAGCCCTCAATCTGAATTAGATTGGTGCTGTGGGGACTTGGATCTCAACCTGCACCCTAGCAGCGTGTCGTGTGGCTCTAATTCACTGCCTGGACGAAGTTCGAGATGTAGGAGATACTGCTACGATAACTCGATTCAGGTTACGCATCATTTTTCGTTTTACGCGTGTTGTTCCCTTGTTCCGGATCGTCCCAGGGATACTCTATGAGACTAAAATGCGGGAGAGGTGTTAGGCATAACAGGTTGATGCTTAGTTCACAGTATTCCTTGTGCCAACCAGTCCTCCTTTCAGCTATAAGAATGGAAGACATGCTATCCTAGGAGACGGTATTAGTGTCATGACATGCATATACTGGCCAGCAGTTCGAAGAGG
Source organism: Schistocerca serialis cubense (assembly GCF_023864345.2). Taxonomy (NCBI): domain Eukaryota; kingdom Metazoa; phylum Arthropoda; class Insecta; order Orthoptera; family Acrididae; genus Schistocerca; species Schistocerca serialis. The sequence continues at coordinate 345,700,134 of NC_064639.1, forward strand.
CCATCCTGATGGAGCAGATATGTATCACCTCGACCGAGGGAATTATTTCCGTGTAATTTAACATTACCGAGCCACTTTTATTTTGCAACACTCGAGGCACATAGATGACCTGAATAAATGATGCATTCGCATTTATATAGATATTTCAGTCCATCTAACTGTATAACACTTTACCCACGTTTAATAATCTGCTTTCATTTGTCTCACTTATCACATACGGCAGCGAGGAAGCCTCTTGTGGCTGCCAGCAACGTACTGTCTGGACAGAGATCTTGCAAATATTGTTCCTGACGGCGCGATTGATCACATTGTACGTGTATTACATTTCACTAAAAGAGATACAAGGAACAAGTTTTGTTAGATACACCACAAAATTTATCACGTGTTTTTATAATGACATGAACATACCCTTGAATCTACAACAAGAATTTCAATATTCCGTTTCATAACATTTTGCTGCAGAGTAATCGTGTAAACTGCTACAGAGATGATCTTGAAGATAATAATGGTATCTTGCAAGATAAAGTTTAGGATTAGTTACAGCTGTTGTCACAATTTTCCAGCTGATGTTATTAGTAAGCAGGTAGGAACCAGACAGGGTCATGGAGTGTCCCGTACATCATCAATGTGCAACAAGTCTTATTATCGAGACATCTTGGAGAGTGTCTTGAATTAACCGACTGTTTGTACATCGTTACTGTTGAGCTGGGAAGCTACTGCTTTCTTAAATTATTGGGACGGCAATAGTACAGACCAAGTGATTTTGTGGATACCTGTATTATTAAGTGGTCCCTGAACAAATACCTTATAATTACAGGCATTATCTACTGATCCATGAGGCTGTATCTGTAGGTCACTATCTGAAATTCATAATCACAGAGGCCAACATTCACCCAAACTACGAGTTTCGTATCAGAAATTTCACTTCGAAAATTACTCGCAAAAATGATGGTGAGATACAAAGAGTCAATACTTGAAATAAAACAACGAGTGAATACGTGTAATAGAGTTCATTTCTTACGAAACTTTTCCAGTTTCGCTACTTATAAACTTTTAAATAGCCTCATTTTCTTTATTTATTACTAAACGTCCAGCGATTGAAAATTTAGTACTGGAAGTGGATATATTTTTCAGGCACCATTACTATTCGTGGAGAGGCGTGATACCCGAGGTAATCTGTGCGCTCGAGGAGGGTAAGTATCTCCAAAATATAATTGTATAAGTAGTTTGTTGCTAATCAGAAAGCGTTAATTATATCAGATGAAACACTTTCTTGAGAAGGAGGACACAATTATGATTTCTTCTTGACTTTGTTACTCCACTAACAAAGATTAAAATTACTCTACTGGCCATTAAAATTGCTACACCACGAAGATGACGTGCTACAGACGCGAAATTTAACCGTCAAGAAGAAGATGCTGTGATATGCAAATGATTAGCTTTTCAGAGCATTTACACAAGATTGGCGCCGGTGGTGACACTTACAACGTGCTGACATGAGGAAAGTTAGAAACCGATTTCTCATACACAAACAGCAGTTGACCAGTGTTGCCTGGTGAAACGTTGTTGTGATGCCTCGTTTAAAGAGGAGAAATGCGTACCAACACGTTTCCGACTTTGATTAGGTCGGATTGTAGCCTATCGCGATTGCGGTGTATCGTATCGCGACATTGCTGCTCGCGTTGGTCGAGATCCAATGACTGTTACCAGAATATTGAATCGGTGGGTTCAGGAGGCCAATACGGAACGCCGTGCTAGATCCCAACGGCCTCGTATCACTAGCAGTCGAGATGACAGGCATCTTATCCGCATGGCTGTAACGGATCGTGCAGCCACGTCTCGATCCCTGAGTCGACAGATGGAGACGTTTGCAAGACAACAACCATTTGCACGAGCAGTTCGACGACATTTGCAGCAGCATGGACTATCAGCTCTGAGGCCATGGCTGTGGTTACCCTTGACGCTCCATCACAGACAGGAGCGCCTGCGATGTGTACTCAACGACGAACCTGGGTGCACGAATGGCAAAACGTAATTTTTTCGGATGAATCCAGGTTCTGTTTACAGCATCAAGATGGTCGCATCCGTGTTTGTCGACATCGCGGTGAACGCACGTTGGAAGCGTGTATTCGTCATCGCCATACTGGCGTATCACCCGGCGTGATGGTATGGGGTGCCATTGGTTACACGTCTCGGTCACCTCTTGTTCGCATTGGCGGCGCTTTGAATAGTGGACGTTACATTTCAGATGTGTTACGACCCGTGGCTCTACCCTTCATTCGATCCCTGCGAAACCCTGCATTTCAGCCGGATAATGCACGACCACATGGTGCAGGTCCTGTACGGGCCTTTATGGATACAGAAAGTGCTCGAATGCTGCCCTGGCCAGCACATTCTCCAGATCTCTCACCAATTGAAAACGTCTGGTCAATGGTTGCCGAGGAACTGGCTCGTCACAATACGCCAGTCACTACTCTTGATGAACTGTGGTATCGTGTTGAATCTGCATGGGCAGCTGTACCTGTACACGCCATCCAACCTCTGTTATGACTCAATGCCCAGGGCTATCAAGGCCGTTATTACGGCCAGAGGTGGTTGTTCTGGGCGCTGATTTATCAGGATCTATGTACCCAAATTGGGTGAAAATGTAATCATATGTCAGTTCTAGTATAATATATTTGTCCAATGAATACCCGTTTATCATCTGCATTTCATCTTTTCGTAGCAATTTTAATGGCGAGTAGTGTGCGACCACACCTCGGAGAGCACAATTTTTCTGTCGTTTCGAAGGATATGGAAGTAATATAGTGTCGTATGATGTGAGAATTTCAAGAATATCAAGTCAATATCTATTCACTTTGCATCCACGAAATTGTATCTTATTATGAACGCAAAATATTTGAATTACTGATGTGGTTGTGGTTGTTTTGTTGAGTGTTAAACGTCTTTTATATTAACATCGTGTCACTCGTAAAAGCAACCAAGTGAGAAATAATTAATGTAAAAAAGAATAGAGAAAGAGGAAAGACTTACAAACAGAAAGATAAAAGATCTTTACAGGAGGGATGGTAGGACGGTTGGAACTACCTTGATGAATAAGTTCAAAGTTTTCTCTCTGTAATAGCTAAGTAAACGATCAAAGCCAATATGAGTCATTATTATCACACTGACGAAAGAGTCATAGGGTGAACTGCCCTCTTGTCAGTAATGTTGGTTCTTTCTTCGGAAATGATGCATACAGGTGATCATATGTCAGACTCGGTACAATATGCTTGGCTTTCCGACAAATCCACAGACGAATGAACACGACTTGGTTTCGCCTTACAGGCTGGAAGGAGATACGCCTTCGTTGGTTATTTGTTTTCACCGACTGTGCTTTGTAATCAGTCACAGTGAGTGCTCTTCCCAAAGGCCCATGGCCCTGTGCTACATCTTGGAGATTTCTGCGGGTGTGAAAACTTTATTTTGTGCAACGTAAAGCAATGTAGTGGCCTACGTGCCTGCTACAACAGTTTTTGTCACGAAAGTCCTACGTAGCCTGGTACGTAGCATACTGTCGCCTTCTTGTACCTGAAGGAATGTGCCCTGAATGTACTGGACTGATTTTCTGCTGAGCTCACGCCTTTTTGGCCAGTTGCAGTGTATCTACACTGATGAGCCAGAACTTGATGACCACCTGCTTAATAGGTTGTTTGTGCGTCTTTGGAAAGAAATATATCACCGATTCTCTTTACCATGGATCCTACGGCTTGTTGGTAGGTTTATGAACGCATGTGGCACTAGATGTCTACGGACAGGTCATCTAATTCACGTACTAACTAACCGCTGACTTCCGTACGCTCTGATGGCGCCCGCCTACTCCCCGGATCGGTTCCATAGGATTTAAACGAGGCACATTTGGTCACTGAGACATCAACGTGAGTTCACTATAATGCTTCTCAACCACTGTAGCACGGTTCCAACTCCAAGACATGGACAATTATACTGCTGAAAGATGAAATTCCAGTTAGGAAGACATCAAGCATGAAGGGATGCAGGTGGTTCGCAGCTGTCAGCGTGTCTTCGATTAATTTAAAAATTGAACACTGCAACAATTATTTATATTTTGCTGCTTAGCACAACTCGTTTCGAGAATTTATTCTCATTTTTAAGTGATACTGTGCATTCGGTCAGTACTACAGGTCCAGTACAAGAGCAGGAGAATGTCACCTATAGCACAGTATCACTCCCACCAGGGTGCAACCGTGGCGCGCTTCACGTTTCGAGCCTCCATTCACCTTGATGACGGCGTTTGCAGAGACGACAGCCACCTAGTTTAGCGAAAATGTGATTTACCCGAAGAGCTGAGACGTTTCCATTGATCGACGGTCGAATCCCGATGGTTCCGTGTCCACTGCAATCGTAATTGACAAAGTCGTTGGGTCAGCATGTGAACGCGTGGGAGTGGTCTGCCGCGGATTTGCATGTTCAACAATATACGATGAACGGTGTGCTCAGAAACACTTGTGTGTGAACCGTCATTGTCCTCCCTCGGCAGAGATGCCACGGATCACTAGCTATCCTACTTTACAGAGCAGACACTCCTCCATAACCCACGTTCTGTGAAGAGTTGTTTACGTCCATCCACTTAGCGCCTAGGGGTAGTTTCACTGTCCTACCTCTCTCTGTGGACGCTCACGATAGCAGCACGTGACCATTCGACCAGCTTCAGCGATTTCGAGACACTCGTTCACAGGCTCTACGTAATAATAATTTGCCCTTTCTCATAGTCTCTTACCGGAATGGATTTCCAAATTTGCAGCCCATGTGCTCGCCCCCTCGGTGCCTGCTCCGTTTACATACTTTTGTTGCCGCGTCACATTCCCGCAACGCCACCAGGTGTGTGTAGCGGTTATAATGTTTTGGCTTGTCAGTATGCATGTCCTAAATCTGGAAGAGACAGCCACACAGTGACTGATACTCAAGCTACTTATTCTGTTCCTTTGACACCATCTTCTAGCAGGGCCACACAAAATTGTTTGCAATGCCCGTCGGCGGATGTGGCCGATATCATAAGTGGATCGCTTCTCGAGACAGTCTCCGACGTTTGTAAGCCTTTCGCTCTTTGCACAAGAATTGTGAATAGCAGCGCACTTATGTACCGGATGATGATGTGTGAGTGCGGCCAGATTTCTATTCTCATGTGTGGGTCTCCTATGAACACTATGGCTGAGACACCCATTTGGTTATTGACGGACGATGATCTCGAGGAAGAGAGATGGTTTCTTTTCCTACACTTTCGTAGTGAACTTGACATAAAAAAATGTGCTGCGGATACATAGAAAGAAAGATTCCTTATCATTTGGCTACAATATAGCAGGTCAGCAACTGGAGGCAGTTAATTCCATAAATTATCAGGGAGTACGCATTAGGAGTGATTTAAAATGGAATGATCATATAAAGTTGATCGTTGGTAAAGCAGATGCCAGACTGAGATTCATTGGAAGAATCCTAAGGAAATGCAATCCGAAAACAAAGGAAGTAGGCTACAGTACGCTTGTTCGCCCACTGCTTGAATACTGCTCAGCAGTGTGGGATCCTTACCAGATAGGGTTGATAGAAGACATAGAGAAGATCCAACGGAGAACAGCGCGCTTCGTTACAGGATCATTTAGTAATCGCGAAAGCGTTACGGAGATGATAGATAAACTCCAGTGGATGACTCTGCAGGAGAGACGCTCAGTAGCTCGGTACGGGCTTTTGTTGAAGTTTCGAGAACATACCTTCACCGAAGAGTCAACCAGTTTATTTCTCCCTCCTACGTATATCTCGCGAAGAGACCATGAGGATAAAATCAGAGAGATTAGAGCCCACACAGAAGCATACCAACAATTCTTCTTTCCACAAATAATACGAGACTGGAATAGAGGGAGAACCAATAGAGGTACTCAAGGTACCCTCCGCCACACACCGTCAGGTGGCTTGCGGAGTAGGGTTTTAGACGTAGATGTAGATAAAGAAACTCTTTAATTCAGTGGCGTATTTGGCCACATTCTTGGTTTTATTCGGCTGAGTTCTTCAAGCGGAATAAGAAGGCTGATAAGATGTTTTGCTAATTTATAATATAGCGACACAATGATGAACACAAAAGACCAAAAGGTACCTCCTTCTTGTGGGGTTTTTGCTCCCGATCAGAAGTAGGGAAAGTCAGTGCCTGTAATTCGCAATTTTTTGACTAAATTTATCCAGGAACTTCATACTCTTGAAACATAATACAGCGTCTATGTATGGTTTGAAGGAAAGAAAAGCATACGTTACAACTTTGAGGCAATTTCGAAAATCGAATAACACATCTCAGTTTACATGTTATTACAGTAAAATCATTTTAATTTGAAATGGAATGAAAAATACTGTATACTTCCTCTTTTACAATGTATTTAATATCTCATATGAAAGCTACTAAAAGGTACATTCTACATTACTTCTTCTCTTTTACAGCCATATGACGCCATCGTTTATAAAAAGAATCCAAACCATTTGTGGAGATTTTCTGGGAATTTAGGTGACGGCTCTACAAGAAGACACGGCTGCAAGTTTATTGTTTCAGAAATCGGAAAAACTGGAAAAATTTCAAGAAAATTTCGATAGTAGTAATTACAGAATTACAACATGATATGTAAGAAGTGCAAGTATATTTACGACACGCAGTACTATTTCAATATGCTTAAGTGCCTGAAGATCAAAGCCACCATGTAGCAGTAATAAATCAAGTTCTAAACTTTCGGGCCTAGTATCAACAAATACGTCAACCACCATCAAAAGGATTCAATTGTAATACGTGTGTAAAACGCATAATTAACAAGGAATGTTGTAATTATGTTGGGCCACCAGATAGTAATTGATAAAGGGCCCTATTATGCCACCTAGACCTACATCATTGTCCTGCTACAGTGCCTCCATCAGCCGTTCATCGCCCAGCGGTGCCCTCCAGCATGGCTGTTCAAGAAGTCAAGGTAGCTGTGGTGGCTGCCGGCCCAGTGGCGCCCACCGCCAGTGTTCACCAAGCCATACTGTCCGTTGGAAGCTCAGGTGTAGACACATCAACTGGGAGCAGTCATCATAAGTTCGTAATTGGTTAGGGAAGAAAGATAAGACATATATTTTGTTGTTGTTGTTTATCCTGGTAACTCTGACAGAAAAAAATGAATCCACTAATTAAGGATCAGAAGGTACATTGATGTTAATATACTGCTGACTAAACTGAATCTATTTCAACACGCTAGTTTTAATTTTCGTCACCTCAGTGTCATTTCTGCAAGGTATACTTTCTACCACACGCACACATAAAAGTATTTACTTTTTTCTGTTGTGGAAAGAGTTTAATGATTGTGTAGCAGATGTAACAACTACTAGATCTTAGCATAGACACGTACACTATATGATGAAAAGTATCCGGACACCCCCAGAAACTTACGTTTTTCGTATTAGGTGCACTTTGCTGCTACCTACTGCTAGGTACTCCGTATCAGTAGCCATTAGACATCGTGAGAGAGCAAAATGGGGCACTCTGCGAAGCTCACTGGCTTCGAATGTGTTCAGGTGACTGGTTGTCACTTGTGTCATACGTCTGTACGCGAGATTTCCACAATCCTAAACATCCCTAGGTTCACTGTTTCCGATGCGATAGTGAAGTTGAAATGTGAAGGGACACGTACAGCACAAAAGCGTACGGGCCGACCTCACTGAGTGACAGAGACCGTCGACAGTTGAAGAGGGTCGTAATGTGTAATAGGCAGACATCTATCCAGACCAACACACAGGAATTTTAGACTGCATCAGGATCCACTGCAAGTACTATAACAGTTAGGTGAGAGGTGAGAAAACTTGGATTGACGGTCGAGCGGCTGCTCATCAGCCACACATCACGCCGCTAAATGCCAAACGACGCCTCGCTTGGTGCAAGGAGGGTAAACATTGGACGATTCAACAATGGATAAACGTTGTGTGGAGTGACGAATAACGCTACACTATGTGGCGGTCCGATGACAGGGTGCGGGTATGGCTAATGGTCGGTGAACGTCATCTGCCAGCGTGTGTAATGGCAACAGAAAAATTCGGAGGTAGTGTTGTTATAGTGTGGTCGTGTCTTTCATGGAGGTGGCTTGGACCCCTTGTTGTTTTGCATGGCACTATTACAGCACAGGCCTACATTGATGTTTTAAGCGCCTTCTTGCTTCCCACTGCTGAAGAGCAATTCGGGGATGGCGATTGCATCTTTCAACACCAACGAGCACCTGATCATAATGCTAGGCCTTTGGCGGAGCGGTTGCACTACAATAACATCCCTGTAATGGACTGGCCTGCACAGAGTCCTGATCTGAATCCTATAGAACACCTCAGTGATGTTTTGGAACGCCGACCTCGTGCCAGGCCTCAACGACCGATATCTATACCTCACCTGAGTGCAGCACTCCGTGAAAAATAGTCTGCCATTCCCCAGGAAGCCTTCGAGCACCTGATTGAACTATGCCTCCGAGAGTGGAAGCTGTCATCAAGGCCAAGGGTAGTCCAACACCATATTGAATATGGTCACTCCAGTAGATATGGTCACTCCAGTAGATAATTTGCACGGCAGATAAGACGGACTACAGAAATTGCAAACCATTTTGTCGTTATTTGCCCTACTTGTTTGACTGCACCTCTGGACTGAATATAGTTAGTAAGTATCCATCGCGATGTAGAATTTGCGTAGAGGTTTAAAATGGTTTCTATGGACATATATAGCTTCTCGACATGTTGAATCACTTGTATCTGAAGTGGGTGTGTGCAGTATGGTTCTGGTGCAACTCCAATACAGATAATTTAGAGATGAGAATGCGAAGTTATTTCCATATTCGAATGTGTAGGGGAAGACTGATGCTGAGACGCATTGTATATTACTAATGACTTCGCCCATCAGCGATTTTAATCATGTCGTGTGATGCAACTCTCGCAGTTTGAGAACTTGATGGGGTGCAAGTATTCCACCACATGCTACTGCTCTTTTTGTTTTCAAGCAGCTCGATACGGCTATCTAGAAAATGAGTTCGAATCTTATCTTCGGTTGAGGTGATGTTGATAACTTGTGTTGTTATCCCTCAAATTGTTCCAGTAAGTTTCATACGATTTTATGACAGATATTTTCTCTATCACTGTGCAACGTAATGCATTTTCTATGTTTAATTACATTAGTAATCAAGAGTAAATTTTAAACATCCTTTATCCCTTTGCTTTATTTTACGTTCGAGTCTAAATGAGACCTAATATTTTCTGTAAATATATTCCAGTTTATTTATGTGACATTAACGTAAACCATTTATATGTTAAGAAACGCTTTTTTCCACCAGTAAAAGAGATATCTGCGAAAATTTTTCTAGCACGACTATTATAAATGATAATGAAAAAGGTTTTGCATTTATTGTTTGTTGCTCTTGAGCCCCCAAGGCTGATTGCATGAACCATAGATTGAAATAATGAAGAATGTGTCGATCGATGCTGGTCTGAAACGATGTTCCTCGGTTTCTGGAAGCGTGATTCGTTTTTACTCTTCGGCTATGACGATAACTAGGAGTCAACCAAACGCGTTTGAAGCAGTTACCTTTGCTAACAACAGAATTTCGAAAATTAAATGTGCAGGCACGATTACGTGGTGTAAGTAATTACTGTTCACAGTTGACTGTACTTTTGATTTAATCCATATCTTATCTACACTGAATCAACATGAAGATTGTACAACAACTTTAAAAATAAAAGAAAACCGGAGTAGTGTTCCATATTCACCGACTATAAAGTCCGGAAAGATCTCGGTAATAGTTCAAAATTCACAAGCGTATGTTTTAAAGTTATACATGGGCCACACACTTAAAACCAAAGCTCAAACTGCTCACAAATAAACGCGGGAACGTTGTAGCGTCTTACTATGTTCGCCTACCGCGAATTATTCTGAGTTCACACGCAGGTTAACCCGCCGAAGTACTCCTAAATATTCGTTGCCAACACGCACGAAAACACAAGTCCCCGATATGAAACTTCCTGGCAGATTAAAACTGTGTGCCCGACCGAGACTCGAACTATTTAAACACTCGCACTAATGTTAGTCAACTCCGCATCCGTTTCTTTCCCAATAAATACTTAAAATTTATTTACTTTATTCTATACATATGTATGACGCATCAATTAACATGTAAATTTATTCAGCTTTTCATTGCTGCCCTTTATTTTCTGTTCAGTCTACTAACTTGTCAAACATTTAGCACCGTGTGAGCCTAAACGCTATCTTAAGCTTCTTTGTTGTGGCTAAATAAAAACAAGTAAAACTAAATGCGTTTACATAATTTGATATGCTTGCACTACTTTAATTATTTTATTAATCATTTTGCTGAAACTGCACGTTTTTATAAAAGTAATGAATATTCCAGCGTGTAGTTTAAAAAAAATGTATTTCATAAAATGTAATGGCAACACTGTTGTAATTCATACAAGAATTAGTGGCAGATGCTCACCGTATTACATGCCCTCAATATAATCGCCCTGCATCTCGATCACCTTCCCATTCAGTGACGGAAGACGTCGTACACCGCCAATGCGTCCATCTCTGTGTATGCCTCTCAAGGACCACCCTATGGCACATATGATGTTCTCGCGCTGTAGCGCATGCCACATTTTGGAGAACAGGTCAAAGCTCCATGGACTGATAATAGGTGAATACGGTGGATGTTCCAGTATCTCCCACCCCCACGTACACAGGAGCTCCTGCAAGGATTTTGCCATGTGACGTAGTGCATTATCATGAAGGATGATGGGATGCAGTACATAGGCAATTCGCGTACAACAGGGAGGCAAGGAGCTCTGTTGTCATGTTGTCCTTGAGGGGACGTCCAAAATGGGCCTATCTCGAATGAGAACCCACGAATCTCGAAACACTTTCACTCACCTCGCCACCATACGATACGGTAATGCAGAATCACCACATGCCTCACATAGCCCTAAGAACATCGTTGTGTACTCTAAATGCCAGTCGTAATCCAAGCGTGTAGCTCATGTTTCCTAAACACACTGCTTTAGTGTGTGTGAGCTGGCCTTCCACACTTTCAGGCCCTACACATTGCAACTTTCTCAAATACATGCGTTGTTGATCACTGCACTACTTCATCAGACCTTATGCTATCAGCTACAAACAGTGTGAGTGCCACTGGATGTGCATCCTTCATGTTATGGCAGTGTTGCAACAATTTTTTACCGAAGCCTGGTTCATAACGTTTACAAAAAGTCTACCATTACATTCTGACAGAATATCCTCTCTCCAAGGACTCTTAGTTTGCGAAAATCGTTGCTGCGACATTAATTTTCAAAGTTCATTTTAATAATAAAGACTTTGACATCCAATAACTTAAAAACGACAGGAGCGCCGACTCACTCCCAGAAATTTGTGACTACTTGACAGGCGCTACCCGCCGATACTGATAGAGTGTGGGCTGACAGGTATCGGTCGATGCTACCAGGTAGCGCTTCGCCATTGAACCGAAGCATCAGGACTACACAGCCGACCACTATAAAACCGCCCACACACAGGCGAAAGGGTCGTGGAAGACCTGCTCATCAGGATGGGCGGGGGTGTTGGCGGACTACTCTGCCAGTGTATTGTCGCCTTGAGCCATCAAACACTTGCGCCCATTGCCAGGCCTACAGGTAGCCTACCTCTCCCATCACTACAACACCCACGTTCATACCCGCGTTTGCTCTTTACACTTTTTGGTACAGAGTTATGTAAGAGTTTACCCTCATAACAGGAAAGTGACAAGTGAAATGAGTTAGCTGGTGCTGGGAACTGGTCAGATAATGACGGACAGGCGAAGACGTGTCGCTAATCGATGGAAAAATGGTAATTTAGTATAAGTAGTAACCGTTTTGCTGGTGGCTTAAGTCAGAAGATTGTGTATAGAACAGTGACCTGGAAAGAGCGATCTGGATATACGGAACCGAGCAGAACGGAGAAGTTTCCACAAAACTGTCATAACAGTTGAACTGAAACGAAACGTTTGTTGAAGAAATACGACTTGATATTATCAGTGAAGAAGAGGGAACACAAGAGGGGAAGACTGGAAACAACTGGAATCAAGACTAAAGTCTTATTAAGAAATCAGCAGGAGATTGTTCACGTTTATGAAAAAACGACGCATGGGGGAAAAATGACAGTGTTGGTAGCTGTCTCTAGTCATAGCCTAATCGGACCAGTGTTTTTTAACGATACTGTCAATGCTGAATGCTGACCGATACAAGACAATGTTCTGGAATGACTTTGTGCCACATATTTTTCTCACAAATCTTCCAATGAACCCACTATGATTTATACAAGATGGCGCAACACCTCACACGGCTAATGCTGTATAGCATTTTCTGTAGGACATATTCGGTAATCGTGCGATGTCCCACCGTTACCTGCAGAGACGACATACGAGATTCTTTTGGCCTCCAAGTTCAGATATTTTTTTTTTTTTTTTTTTTTTTTTTTTTTTTTTTGCTGAGGATATTTGTAAAAGAAGCTGTTCCCTGTGAGACCAGAGAATACTAAGGAAATGAATGGCCGGATATTGCAATTGTGCAACAATGTAAATTAAGGTTTGTGCCGCAAACTTGTAAGGAATATATGTGTACTCTCCATCACTTTAGTTGCCCTCTGCAACAGAGCGCATATTGAACAACACGTGGCGTAGGGAAATGCATTTCCATTTAAAATTTTAACATTTTAATTTGAGATGTTTAAGTGCTGTGACAACATTAAAAGTGTCAGCCATTCGTGAGCTATCCTATATGCAGGGTGAGTCACGTAAGATGTAATATCCTTTTTATTTCGTGAGCAGTTGCAGATATCGAAGCGAGGTTTGCGACAGACGACAGTATGCTAAAGGGCATGTAGTTTGGTTGTGATAAAGAGTCTTAAGCGATGTATCTGCCGATGTACTGACAGGTGGGCAGGTGGTGATAAGCTCATATGGGACCAAACTGCTGAGGTCATCTTTCCCTAGGCTTACACACTTCTTAATTTAACCTCAGCTAACTAACGCTAAGGACAACACACACATCCATCGCCGAGAGAGGGCTCGAACCTCCGACGGGGGCAGCCGTGTCATGGGGACCTAGACCGCGCGGCTACCCCGTGCGGCCGAGGTACAGAGGCAACTATTAATTTTTAAAACAAAGATATACGTTTTTCAACGGCATTCGAAAGCACTTAAAAAGGCTGATAGAAAACTTGTTAATGTTGAGGTAGAGACTAATTGCAAAAGAATGCGAGAAATATTGAGCAATACAAAGGAAAGTCGGCCGGAAATAGCTATTGGATTGTAAACACGCTCACACCAAGCTAGCCTTTCGACTGTTTACTTGTCTGCATTGCAGAATAAGCAGAGACTTTCGTCCTCTTTGGTTCAACATTCCTCGCACGCAGAATCGTAAACCAATGAGGAGCAGTTAGACCTGCTACTTTTATACGGCGGATGGTGGCACGAAACGTACTGCCAAGGAATGTGGGATCAGCCGGAGGAGCGTCATTCGCATCTTGCGTCGAGATAAAGTCCATCTTTGTCGTCTGCCACTACCTAAGGCAGTCGTAGCACGTGATTGAGAAAGTAGCGTATTTTTTTTGTTGTTTTGTTTTCTCTGCATCACTTTGGAAACGACACTACGTTTTTCCAACGTTTGCCCTTTACCGACGAGGCAACGTTTACGACCGACGAAGCAACGTTTACAAACCACTTTAATGTAGATTTACGTAACGTGCGTTTCTATCAGCTCAAAATCCACGCTGGCTTCGTGAGGTACAACAACGACCACGAAACGCAAACCTACGACGCGGAGTCATAGGGAATTCCATCGTGGGACCTTACTCATACCAAGGACGTGAAGTGGAAAAACATACGCATACTTCCTTACGAACTTCCTACCTGTTCTTCTTGAAGAGGTACCATTGAATAAGTGACAGTGTATGTGGTTTCAACATGACGGCTACCGAGCTCACTCTTCCCGTGTTGCAATGCAAATACGGAATATAAAATTTCCTGACCGCTGAATGGAGCGGAATGCTTCAGTACAATGGATGGCCGGGCCTACTGATTTGAATCCTCCTGATTTCTTTCTATGTTGAACATAGAAGACTTATCATGAAGCTCCAACTATGACAGATGGTACGCGCTGGCGAATCACCACAGCTTGCAAAGGCTATATAAGCCAATATACTATCATCTGTTCATCTATCTCTCGAACTGCGATTCCAAATGAGTCTTGCAGTCAATGGTAAACAATTTGAGCACATACCTAAGTAAAGCGTTAAACTACATTTCTTTAACAAAACTTGGTTTTATGGGTGAGACATCGTCAGTCATTCTGAAAAAATTTTAGTTTATGTACAGTGCATTCCGTCTAATTACAATTTAAAGTAGTATTTATAGACACAATTTGTCCAGCTGCTGATGGTTTACCTTAAGAAGCACTCAAGCGTCTCCAGGCAAAGCTGGTCAGGTATTTTTCTTTCAAATGTAAGAAAGTTCATGTAGTAATCTGCTTTTTCCCTTCAATATAGCTGTTTTGATCACGAAGTATGAATGGCGACGTTTGTATTTCTGCTTTGACAAGTAATCAGCAACGGGGATTGCTTAAATGGAAAACTGCCGGAGGAAATTGTGGTTGTTTCCACAAATCCTGGGAACGTACACATATTTGAAATAGTTTTCCTAAGCGCCAGCTGATGCGCCAGAAGCTAGCATATGCCGTAGTTCCATATACCAAAACATAGCTTACCCTGTAGCTATGTCGTATAGGAAATGAGATTCTTTTTTCTTAATAGCGTAGGCTTGTCTTGCTGCATATAATGACGGAGCGTCGCTTGAGTGCTCTGCTTGGCATTGTTCACATCGCAATAGCTGACTCTCGCCACATTTACATCCAATTTTTAGTATGTTTTCCGGATACTTTTGCGAAAATTTTCAGCCTCAACATGATTAATCGTCATATTACTATACATGCCTTTTCAAGCGCTTTCCGATGTCGTTAAGAAGTGTACTATACTGTTTAAAAAATCATACTTGCTAAAGTGTCTCGATAGATACAAGAGTTACTACACTTTATTACATATCAAAGTACGGGTTTGTTACCGCATTATCGTCTGCAGGACACGTCGTTTCGATATCTTGAACCATTCACGAAATAAAAGGGACGTTAAGCCTCATGCGACTCACCCGGTACAGGAACATTGCCATACATAGAGGAGTTGATTCCACTCAGTAGCTTCAGCGACAAGACACTAGAGAGAATAATTGGGAGCATTAGAATCAACATATAAAAACAATAATTCAGATAAAATTCATTACGTGAAACTATTAGCAGTGATGTCTGAGCTCTTTCTAATGGTGAGAATTCCAAAACACAAATCACCCATTAGCTAATGAGTGGTGGCAAGTACTACACAGAGAGCAAGTTCGACCTAATGCTCATTCAGTATTTAAAACAAAGTAGCTGTATTGTGCTTAGCATAGTTTAGACTATTAGGATCCAGCAGACTAGTCAATCAATTATGAAAAACAAAATACATTACATCAGATCAAATTCACACATCTGAAATATGCGCTGCAAGGAATTAGTACTCCACAAAGTTGTATACATCAAATTATAAAGCAGGGAGGAACAGTGATTTAAACCAAAGCAACTGTGCTGATGGCACATCGTGTCACCCTCAATAAGGGCAAATCACCATCACCGTTTCAAGCATTGTATTGCAGTTAATCATAAGAGGAATTGTCACCAAATTAGTAGTGATTGAACTCTATGCACACGTGTTGGTTCCTGAGTATTCATTTTTAATATAACCTACAAAAGCTATCAGAATTTACAAAAGATTATGTTCTGAACACCTGACACACTTAGAACTTGATGACTCCATCAAGAATTGGTTAAAAGACACCTACCCGACAGCCGTTGGAGATGTGGCCTCTTATTTACATGGGAACGGAGAACCCAATTACGTGGGCCTACCCAGTACCCAATAGCTATACAGTAGTTGGCCAAAAAAGTGGAAAAATTTTAGAAGTATCAGCATGCTACGTAACTCAACATCTATGGAATGGAGCCGGGGAGATTGGTATTCCTAAGATCTGAGCGAATCAAACTTTTCTGCTCTCCAGCGGTACATTTCCATCCATTCACCCACAAATTTACATCATACAGAACTTATTCAGGGTTTAGTAACGGAAAGGAGGATGTTGCTAATTTTAAAAGATACAAAACAGTAGTGCTCTATCACGTTCTTTTCCCAAGTACCGAAGAATGGTTGAAACGTGTGCTAAAACAAACGTTGTTAAGACATTAGTAAAGCATGAAAACGAAGAAGCATGGAAGGAGTGGCTAAAAGACGCACGCATTTCATCACACAGGTACTGTGGCGTTCGCTGTGTTATTCAGTGGTTCGGTATTTAACTAATTTGCAAATGAAAATGATAATCTTATTTTAATACATTGAGTAATTACTAAATAATTTTTCTCCCGGCTAAAGATTTGGTCGAGTAGCTAAAGAACTCCAAGTTAACGTTGTGTTAAAGTATTGTCTGTAAGTTGTGTAAGTGTCACTAAATCACAGTTCATACAACAGATTCTATACAACTATTGATTATGATGGAAGCAGTTATCTTCAGCAAAATGATCATTAAAACCACCGAATATCAGCCGCGCACAACACCGACATATGTTACCTGAAACAATATTCTTCGCAACTCGTGTGTAATTAATTTCGGCTTCATACATCAGCTAGAAAAGTTTGTTATAAGGATCATGCTATGAGCACTGTTTTTAAAGAACCAATCTGATTCGAATCATTTTCATTAAAATGAGTTCGGGACCGCCGGTGCACATTTATTTTTACACATTTGTGTTACGTTCGGCATTTATGTCTACAGAGTTGCATAATTTGAATTTGCCGCTGAGATAATTGTTAAGATGGCGGCAGACAATTGCTAGAGACTTTCTATTGTTAGAACAAATAAGTAATTATTTGAAATGATTATTTAACTATATAAACTCTACTTTCGTATTGTGCACTATTTAGACTTCATCAAGCAAACATCTGATATGTTTCTAAGGAAAACACAGACAAAAAACGCGATACAAATCGGTATCATCAATGGCTGCGCTCCTTGCAGCGGAAAGAAATAATTAACACAGATAATGCTTACTGAGAGAGGAATTAAAGTTATAAATAATTATTCACTCATATTAATAATAATAGTGAACTCTATTCTCAAGTAATAATTAACAAATAATTACAATTTCTTAACAGACCTCAGTTTGATATGCGTCTGCAACCTACAAAAGCCAACCAACAAAAGGTAAGAACAAAGGAAGACAAACGAAGATCATAAAAGGAATTTACAATTATCAGTGTCTTTGTATGATACATATCGATATGTCCAATTACATCATAGAATATTATATAAACAATTAATATTTATAATCGTTTTCACTATTTTTTTATATGTTGAATAGATAATGTTTATAACTGTTACAGGCATAATTTCCTCTCGTCGCACTGTAGCTAAAATTTATCTCGTGGATGTTACAGTACTCAAGGGAAAATGTATGGGTAAACCACTTTTCTTTACTTATTCTGGAACATAAAGACAAACACTTTACTTTTATTTTTGTTTCTTACATGTGCCAATTACCTGCCAACAATCAGAGATCTTAATTCCTGGCCAGAATTACATAATATCTTCAGGCACAGACTTTGTAAGCTAGCTCCACTTACCAAACAATAACAAAAATGTTTCTCACTTTGTGAGGCTCACAACAACACAATCAAGAAAAATAGTAGCTCCCGCCATTGTTACGCTGTATGTCACTCGTACAACAATGATATTGGCGTAGGATAATTGTAGGTAGTCAGTACCCATTATAAAAGAAATTTACAAGACAAAAAAGAAAAGTAACTAATGATGATTGACTGAAGTGGTAAAATAAATGTTTACGTTTGTGCATCCATAAGCAGTCTACGTTTCTTTCAATTAAAAAAAAAAGCCTTAGAATTCATAAAAAGTCAAATAGGAATGATTCTAACTATAGACATCGATCAAACGCTTGGGCAGAAATTACAAACATACACATTCGTACCATGATGACAACAGACATCATTAGTGTACGGTACAACTACAATATTCACACTTGTTACATCAAATGAAGATAGAAAGGATTTTTTTTCCTTTATTGAGATTCGATTGACCCCAAAGGGGGCGCGCTGGCAGCAGCTTAGTACACCGCTCTTCAGCCTACAGAATTTTTTTTAATGAAGATAATAAATAATACAAGCAGGCGATAACATCGGTGACTTAAATGGTAAAATGGCGGAAAATTGTGGAACTTAAAACATAAATCAAAGGGTTGGCGATGCTAATAAAATACACTCCTGGAAATTGAAATAGGAACACCGTGAATTCATTGTCCCAGGAAGGGGAAACTTTATTGACACATTCCTGGGGTCAGATACATCACATGATCACACTGACAGAACCACAGGCACATAGACACAGGAAACAGAGCATGCACAATGTCGGCACTAGTACAGTGTATATCCACCTTTCGCAGCAATGCAGGCTGCTATTCTCCCATGGAGACGATCGTAGAGATGCTGGATGTAGTCCTGTGGAACGGCTTGCCATGCCATTTCCACCTGGCGCCTCAGTTGGACCAGCGTTCGTGCTGGACGTGCAGACCGCGTGAGACGACGCTTCATCCAGTCCCAAACATGCTCAATGGGGGACAGATCCGGAGATCTTGCTGGCCAGGGTAGTTGACTTACACCTTCTAGAGCACGTTGGGTGGCACGGGATACATGCGGACGTGCATTGTCCTGTTGGAACAGCAGGTTCCCTTGCCGGTCTAGGAATGGTAGAACGATGGGTTCGATGACGGTTTGGATGTACCGCGCACTATTCAATGTCCCCTCGACGATCACCAGTGGTGTACGGCCAGTGTAGGAAATCGCTCCCCACACCATGATGCCGGGTGTTGGCCCTGTGTGCCTCGGTCGTATGCAGTCCTGATTGTGGCGCTCACCTGCACGGCGCCAAACACGCATACGACCATCATTGGCACCAAGGCAGAAGCGACTCTCATCGCTGAAGACGACACGTCGCCATTCGTCCCTCCATTCACGCCTGTCGCGACACCACTGGAGGCGGGCTGCACGATGTTGGGGCGTGAGCGGAAGACGGCCTAACGGTGTGCGGAACCGTAGCCCAGCTTCATGGAGACGGTTGCGAATGGTCCTCGCCGATACCCCAGGAGCAATAGTGTCCCTAATTTGCTGGGAAGTGGCGGTGCGGTCCCCTACGGCACTGCGTAGGATCCTACGGTCTTGGCGTGCATCCGTGCGTCGCTGCGGTCCGGTCCCAGGTCGACGGGCACGTGCACCTTCCGCCGACCACTGGCGACAACATCGATGTACCGTGGAGACCTCACGCCCCACGTGTTGAGCAATTCGGCGGTACGTCCACCCGGCCTCCTGCATGCCCACTATACGCCCTCGCTCAAAGTCCGTCAACTGCACATACGGTTCTCGTCCACGCTGTCGTGGCATGCTACCAGTGTTAAAGACTGCGATGGAGCTCCGTATGCCACGGCAAACTGGCTGACACTGACGGCGGCGGTGCACAAATGCTGCGCAGCTAGCGCCATTCGACGGCCAACACCGCGGTTCCTGGTGTGTCCGCTGTGCCGTGCGTGTGATCACTGCTTGTACAGCCCTCTCGCAGTGTCCGGAGCAAGTATGGTGGGTCTGACACACCGGTGTCAATGTGTTCTTTTTTCCATTTCCAGGAGTGTATACAGGAAGCAGACAGGTAAAATAATAGACAGACAATTAAAAAAACCACAGCGACAGTCTGGTTTCTGTTTGCAAGAGATATAAAAATCACACCAAGCGACACCATTTTTTCTGTTTGCAGCACTTTGGAAAAGACGCACGACACTGAACACTCACTTGAACACTGCACTAAAAGGTGGGTACAAATATGACACACCACAGACTAGGGCAGATGTGTGGGGGGAGGGGGGGGGGACTGGACAGATGATGGGAAAGAAAAGGGAGAAGGAGAGGAAAAACAAAGTGGGTGGGAGGGGGGGATGGAGCCGATGGAGGACAAGGAAACATAAGAGAGGGGGGCAGGTGCGAGAGGGAGTGGGGAAATGCAGAGGAGGGGAATGCAAAATGACTCAGGGGGAGAGAAGGGAGGCAGAGAGGGGTAAGCAGGGAAAAACAGAATGTCAGGGGGGAAGAGGGAGCCCAGGGAAAGGACAGAGGAAGAGGGGGAGGTGAGGATAAGAGTTGATAGGAGGGATAAATAGAGGGAGAAAGGGCATCATCCAGGAGGGGGAGTTGACAGAAGCCACCTTGGAGATGAAGGGTGTAGAGATGGAGGGCAGGGTGGGACACAACAGTGAAGGCAAGACAGAGGGTGGGGATTGGAGAGGAGAGGATCAACCAGGGGATGAGGGGATCAAAGCGGCGGGAGGTGTAGAGTATGAGGATATATTCGAGGAATAGGAGCAGATAGGGGAAAGGAATCAGGTCTTAGAGGATCCACATGGCGGACAGGAGGCGTATATGGAAGGCGAGGTGGTGTGCATGGTGCTCGAGGATCTGGTTGGACTTACAGAATTTGGAGGGGGGGCAGATATCCAGGTGGTACTGGCATAACAGAGGATGGGACGGATTAAGGATTAGTAGGTGTGGAGGATGGTAGAGGTGTTCACACCCCATGTCCGGCCAGAGAGTAGTTTGAGGAGTCGGAGGCAGTTGTGGGCTTTGGACTGGATAGAGTGGAGATGAGGGTTCCAGGTGAGGTGACAGTCAATGGTGAGGCCAAGTTAGGTGAGGGGAGTAGGAGAGGCGGACAGGGTGGGCGCAGATGGTAAGGGAGAAATCAAGGAGCCGGAAGGAGCGATTGGTATGACCTACGATGAATGCCTGGGTCTTGGAAGGATTGATTTTCAGGAGCCACTGGTTACACCATGCTGCAAAAAGGTCAAGGTGATTCTGTAGAAGGTGTTGGGGCCATTGGAGGGTAGGAGCAATCACAAGGAATGTGGTGCCATTGGCATACTGCAGAAGGAGTACATGAGGGGGGGGGGGGGGTTGGGGTATATCTGTCATGTACAGAAGGTAGAGGGGAGGTGAGAGGACAGAGCCCTGTGGCACACCAGCAGAGGGGTAGAAGGTGTGGGAATCAGCATTATGAATGGTAACGTAGGAGGGGCGGCAGGAGAGGAAGGTGGCAATGAAATGGATGTAGTTGACAGGAAGGGCGTAGGATGCCCGAAATTGTCATAGGCCTTTTTGAGGTCGAGGGAGATAAAAATGGCAGAGCGACAGGAGTTAAGCTGGAGGGAGAGGAGATGAGTGAGGTGTAGGAGTTGGTCATCAGCAGAGAAGGAAGGTCTAAAGCCGCATTGGGTGTTGGGGAGGAGGTGGTTTCAGTGGAGGTGGTGATGGATGCCCCAGATAAGGATGGATTCCAAGAGCTTGCTGAACACTGAAGAGAGAAATATAGGGTGATAGGAAGAGGCATCAGTTGGATGCTTGTTAGGTTTGGAGAGTATAAGGATATGGGAGGTTTTCCACAGGTCAGGGTAGAAGCTGGTGGCAAGGATGACATTGTAGAGGGTGGCAAGGACTGCAAGGAAGGAGGGAGGGCAGTGTTTGAGGTGATGGTAGGTAATGCAGTCATGGCCAGGAGCAGTGTTGCATTTAGTGTGGAGTGTGAGGCTGATGTCCTGTGTAGTGATTGGAGTGTTAAGTTCAGATGGTGGTGTGTGGCCCAAGTACTGGAAGCTAGGAGCAAGGGGAGGAACAGAGGTATTTGTATGCTTGGTGACGTCGGGGAAGAGGAAATAATGAAACTGGGGATCATCTAGGATGGAAAAAACATCGGATAGGTGAGAGGCAAAGTGGTTGGCCTTACTCAGGTTGTCAGTAAAGGGACAGCCATCAAGGAGAAGAGGGTACTGGGGGGTGGGGGGGGGGGGGGCGATTCTCAGTAAGGCAGTGGAAAGCAGGCCAATACTTGGAAGCATGGTGTTGAGTTGTGTACATGTCTGTGGCCATGTGCAGCGTTTCTTTGCAGTAAGCAAGTTGCGGATATGTCATTGTAATTGCTGGTGGTGGGTGAGTGTGTCCCAGTCACGAGTGCAGAGAAAAGAGGGTTAGAGATGGAGGAATTCTCAAAGGTGAAAGACAGCTTGTGGGGGCATGGCTCAGCGGTGATGGTGGATAGCTTTGGTGGGATATGGGTTGCGATGGCATCAGACAAGGTCTGGTGTAGGAAGGCAGCATTGCAGGAGATGTCATCAGGAGGTTGGAGGGTAAGGTGGTGGCCATCAGCCTTGGTGTGAATGAAGTCCCGGTACGCATCCCAGTTGACACAGGAGTAATCATGGACAAGTTTAGGAGGGATGTCAAGGCAAGGAGTGGGGTGGGGATGGCGACCATTAGAGACAATGAGGAAAACAGGAGCAGGGTCACTGCCAATGAGGTCAAGGACATCTGTGTTGATGCACCCAAGGAGGTTGGAAGAGGCAAGGATCACATCGGGAGTGGTGTTGGATTTGCATCAGGTGTGCTGGGAGAGGGGAACCAGGTCTCCCTGGAGGGTGGTGATAAACCAATGCCACTGCTGGAGTTTGGCAGGAGCATGGCTGTGGATATTGAGGTCAGCGACAATCTCATAGGTAGTGACGGTGTGGTTAATGTGAGCCAGGAAATCATATGGGATGGGGGTTCGAGGGCAGACATAATTGGTGGCACAGGTGACAGTAAGGGTGGGAAGAAGAGGCTGACAGTGAGGTGCTTGGCAGGATAGTTAAGGAGAGGTTGGGGCTGAACAGGAAGGTGCTTGAGGGTGCCTATAGCAGCTCTGTCATGCGCCAGAGGGTAAGGGTTATAGGTGCAGTGAAGGGTGTAAGGAGCTGTGGAGATAGAGATACAGGGTTGAAAGAAGGTTTCACTTAAGATGAATGCATCCATGTGGTGCCTATGGAGGGGTGGAGGAAGAGTAGTTTGTGGGTGGGCAGGGAGTGAATATTGTGGTACAGGATACTGTAGTGTTGTCACACCATGGGAGGGGAGAGTTAGATGAGGGTGGTGAGGGGGGTTAAGGTGAAGTGGGCCTTGTTGTGGGAGTAGGTGGCATAGGTGGTAAGATGGAAGATGGAACGGGCAGCAAGAGCGATTTGGGAAAGGGTATGGGAGCACTGGAGGGGGTGAATGTTTTGGAGCACAATGGTGATGAATGAAATAGGGGGATGGCGGAGCGAGTTGTTGGGATGGATTGGCTCATAAATGGGACAGACAGGGATGGTGAGCTCAGGGGTGACTGGAGGAGGTTTTGCTTTACACTTCGAGGAGTAGGTACGATGGGGCTCGTCACAGGTGTTGCAGGAGGGGGAGAAGTGAGGTTGGGGCAGTTCTTTAAGAAATGTGAAGCTTTGTAGCGGAGACAGGTAGAAGGGTTCTTGCAGGTGGAGGTAACATGGTCATTGTACTTGAGGCATCGTTGGCAGTGGTAGGATTGGACTGGGGAACAGGAGGGTTTCACTCGGTAAGGAGGCAGTCAATGGAGGAGGAAGATGCAGTGAATATCTGCATTAAATAAGATGCGTTGGGCAGGGCAGATTTTGATGTTGGACTGTGAGTTGAGTTCCTCCAACATCTCAGCCTCTGTGACCACAAGGCTAAGCTTTGTGATCATGGTGGTGAAGGTTGGTAGATGTGGGGGGGTTGAGGCTGATGGGGAGAGGACAGGGTGTGGTAGGGGATGAGGGTGGCCCATAGGCCAAATTGGATACGTGGGATTTAGGAGAGGAGATCAGAGTGGGAGGAAGCATTGGGGGATTTAATGAGGCTTGACTCCTTACGAGGAATAAGAAGGGAGAAGAGGGCATTGGGGAAGTATTTATGGATGGCCAGGGTGAGAGTACAGGTATTGAGGAATTGAGGGTCAGGATTGGAGAGGACAAAAGTGTGGGTGGCAGGTCTGTCAGGAGTGGAGGTCAGGGTCGCGTCCATGGGGGTGGGTGGGTCATGGGGATCAGGAGTATTCTTTGTGGAGATTGCAGGCAAAGGGTCAACATTAGGTCGTTTGGAAGGTTTCAGTGACAGGACAGGGTGGAGAGGGGGCTGGGAGGTGGGTTGCAGGGGGAGATGGCGGTGGACAGTTCCCCCCTGAGGGGTGGATGAAGCAGAGGGTGGGGGCGTGGGTGGCACAGGGACCAGGGAGCGGCGAGCCGAAATCTGTGCTAGCTTGGAGCCTGTCGGAGGTGCTGCAGGGAGCGGCGGGAAGTCTGCAGATGGTGATGGGACGACAGAGACAGGGTAGGGAGAGTTGGGGGTAGTTACAGCCGAAAACGGCGCAGGAGTGGGGCGGACAGAGAGGGAAGGAAGGACGGAAATTGGGGTGACGGATGAGCTCCATGTGATGGTGGTTGGAGCAGCGGAGGCGGAGGTGGAAATGATAGAGGTGTGGGGTGGGACACGGTGGCGGCGTGCGAGAGGGGGGCGAAGACGGCGTCGGAGGCGACGGTGACGGTGACAGCGACGGTGGCGGTGGCGGCGGCGGCAGGAACAGAAGATACCTAAAGTATTAATAATATTGCTTCAGAATAACATCACAGAAATAGTAACATAACGAAAATTTAAACAAATTGCATATGAACCTATGCAGATAGTGAACAAAGCTACAATGCACATTAAAGCAGGATAACAACAGATCGCGTCTTTGAGAAATATAATATCTCGAAACACCACGGAAAACGCAATACAGTTGCTACGTCAGTTTAAGAACAAGCTGAAAGCCATAGAAAAAGTATCTGTTTTTAAGCTGTAACTGATAATTAAGAATGAACTCCATATAGCTAAAATTGTGCTTAAATATCTGAAATTCCTCCAGCGAGTCCAACCTAAAACCCTTCTTTAACCTATGCAAAATAACATTGTTTCCACTTTAATACAGGAATGTGTATATTGTGTGAGGTGGTCGGCATAAGAAGAGTCATGAACGCTACCGTCTTTACCTAATACATTTTCTTTGAATCTAAATTAGTCAGCTCTTCCTATCTGACCTATATAGAGACAGGGACAATAATGACACCTTATTTTATAGAGTAAGGAAAAAATTGTCATTATGCTTTAAGGCCTGAATTAAATTTTTTTACTAGAGTGTTATTAGTTGAAAAGGAAAACTTGCAGCTATATTTCTTAGTAAGAACGCAGCTTGTCTTATATGAAATTTTCCCTAGAAACGGCATAGTAAAAGAGATTTATCCTCTTTTCCTTCTTTTCCAGTTTAGAGTCTCATGGAGCGGAACGATTTCAGCGGTTTTAATATCCAAAATTCTGTCTACTACTGACGTTTTGAAGCAGTTACTAGGAGCTATAGTTTTAAATCAAATTTATCTCTTTCCAAAAATTCTCCAGGGTAATGGAGTAACCAAAGCACGACGAATGGAAAAAGGCCAGTTATCCGAAACGTTTTCCTATGAAAGATTCTGAAGCCTATTTTATCGTTTTTTCTATCCAAAATAACAGCGATGGGATTCAACTCAATTTGATTCTGCAGTTCTTTAGTGAACACAATTTTCTCGTGAGACTGATGGCAAGTATTAAATAACTGATCGAAGTTTTCTTTAGTACCTTCGAGTACAAAAATTATATCGTCAACGTACTGAGCATTGAAGCTAATATTACTTTTTCCCGTAGAATTACTCTTCAAGAAATTTTCGACAGCGAATTTATGAAAATGTTGCTAAAATGCCGACTATGGGACTACCATGGCCAATCGAAAAGGCTGCACAGATAGTCTGTTGTATAAGCACATTTTAAAGCAAGACCCAAGCTCAGCAATTTCAGGATCTGTTAACTTTTTGTGAAAAAGCAAATTCTTTACAAAAATCTCCAAATTAGTGTCAACTGGGATACTTGAATGTAAGCTACTGATATCAAGCGAAGCTAGTTTGGCCTCTAGATGTGATTATTTTCAAATTGTTAATTAAAGCTACTGACTTTCCGACTAAAGAACTCTTTCCACATACATACGCTTCTTTAAGTCTTGTACATAGGAACATGGCTAGCTTATGGTAAGCACTGTCAGTACCATCCTTTTTTTATTCACCATTTGTATACCTCCATAATCTGTTTTAGAATTTTCGTTACTGTTTCTGTGGTATTACATATTGATACTGGCCCACAGGCGTCGACTTTGACAACGAGATTGAACGTTTCTACCAGGTGTCTACTGTGGTCAAACAAGATCCAGAGATCCCAATGGTACACACCTGGAGCCTCTTCGCTTCGTGATGCTACAAAGACGTGGCCCAGTCACATCTCTGTCACTGTCATTTGTGCTTTAGTTCAGAGAGCCTAATCCACGTTGCTATTGTATCAGCTAGACGCTGTTTCATGCTGCATTACTTGTAATGAAGCTTGGTAGGCATAGAGAAATACAAGTTCAGTAAATCTTAAGTTTACTGTGTTAACTCGTTCGTTGATCATTTCTGGTTCTTCCCAGCTTTCCTACAATGACAGTTGCCACACCACTCTGTAGCCAGCCTATCCTTACCGCTGTGTATGGAGTTCTTCACAACAGTTTCTGTAATGTTATTTTCATGTAATTTTGTTAACACGTTAGGTGTCTTCTGTGGTTGGTACTGCTCCTGATGTGAGCGCCGCCCTGGCGTAAGTTTCCTGCTGGCTTGTCCATTCTCTACTGGCTGTTGTCAAGTTTCGTGTACAATCCAAATCGGCATTAGAGTTTACATGGATTATTTTACTGTTGACTAAGCCTTATGGCTTCGTTTCTCTTTTTACACAACATGTAACTTGTAAGTTTGTTTTGTTTTCCACTGTATATAATTGTTGGTGTTTCTTTTTGCTGCAAAAACGATTTACATGTACTTTTTGTAATATATCCTAAATTTAGGTGTTGTTCTCAGAAAGCTGGGTTTGGCTTATCGAAACCTAGGCTAAAGTTTCGAATAAATGTTTAGCATGCAGCTGTTTGAATGATTTCCGTTGTATTCAGACTTGTACCATTCATAAGGAACAATGAAACCCTAGGGATAAGCTTCTGCAAACTCATTTTAAGATATACACTGACAACAAGGTTTGTGACTTGCAGTAAAAAAGAGTGAGTTCATGATTGTTTAATAACTGCTCAGTACTACCCAGTGTCATCTCATCTTGCCACAGCACAAAGTTCACTTTACATCCTCAAAAATTCACATGAGACGCATAGTGATGGTCAACAACAATGTTCACAGTTCATTCACTATTGCTATATTAATACTGTGCATGTGTCTATATGTCACACATAGACAAACATGTGTTTCCAGAAATTACTTTTCCATGAAAAATCAACAGACAAGTGTCTCTATTTCTCCTGTAGATGCCTAACAACCATGGTCGACCAGTTGCTGTGACCTAGCATACACTAGCCTTGCTCAGTTGCGATTCACAATGTACTGGATAGCTACTCGGTCACGTTACGTCAGGTACAGCGATGTCTTGAGTCACAATGGCGGCTGCAGGAATCATGACGTCAGAAACGTCCAGTTAGAGGCGCTCAGCTGATATATTTGTATTTAGCTATGTGGGGAGAGAGAGACAGTGTTGGTTGTGAACAGATATTCACCAGGCAGCCTCTTGCTCGGCCCCACCCATGCCAAGCAGGTTTTGGTTCCAGTGCGAAGACCTATGGTGTGTGCGTGACCATGGTGGTCAGGTCACATTACATCTTTATTTGCAAGAGTGTAAGACTACTCCGTAGAGTATGTACACCACTTCTCTACTGCAAATAAAATGTCTCCTTTCCAGCTCATCGTGAATAGGAATCCATCAAACTACCTAGCGCCTCAAATGATCAATGTTCCCATATGATGTGTTAATATTATCAATCTCCCTTACGTGTCATCCGCGAATAGAGTTGCGGATCACCTGTCCTATCAGTCCAAGAGGTTAATTAACATAGACAGACAAGCACACTAAACTACATTTTCCAATGTAATTCCTACCATTCCTTCATCAAACTATATCTATGCTCTGTATACAAGTCTCTGTATACAAGGATATTACCATACTCAAACAAAGTTGTATGATTTACCCAAGCAACGACACACACGATAGCGAAACTACTTTTCACTGACACAGTACTTCAATTCGACCTCAAACCTGTAAAACAAAGAACTCCAAATATTACGTACATCAGTAATTTCTACAAATAAATCTTCCACTGTCATCTTCATGTAGGCACTTTCATAGTCTGACACACATGTGACCTGGAAATACATTACTGGCTGGACCGATTACCATGTAGGCGACTTAATTCTTCGTTCATAACACTCCTTCGTTCATCTTTATTTGTGAAAAAGACACACACCAGTAAACCGACAGTTTTTTAAATTATGGAATTCCCATGTAGGAAAGAACTTCACGTATGTAATTGCTTTACAAATGAGTTAATGTACTAAATACTTGACGTTACGCCTGTGTAACCTTAGAGGCTGAAGAAGCACAACCCTATTATTGTTGGTCTTACTAGGTCCTGATTATTCAACCAACGGCTAATTAGAAAATCGAAACCGAAACTGGTAAACTGAAAAGGTGATAATACTTTCGTATTTTCATGTGAGACCAGTGTGATATTTACTGCATTAGGAAGACGAAATAATCGGAAGTAAACGATTAAATGCTATAAACGTTCAGAAACATTAACGAAAATTGCGTTACAAGCTGTTACTTACGTAAATCCTTTGACTATACGATAATTTAAAATATTAATGCAATAAAAAGTTTTCCTTTCGTTATTCTGTAGGGGTGTCAGCGAGAAAAAGTTTAGGAAAGGTGTGAATTTGTGAATTTATGTGCTAAGTTCGTTGGAAATCGGTAAATGTTCTCGTTCTCCAATACTGGATGAATGAAGTCTGGGCATCTGCGCACCATCAGTTACGTTACCTAGAGATAAACAGAGTTGCTACATGTAATACTTACCTTAGTGTGTCAAACTTTCAACATCAGATTATAGACCTTAATGAGCAGAATTTAAAAAAAAATTAAATTTTTAAATTTCAACAATGATTACGCGAAATATTTGAAATCAAATCTCTGTTGTTCTTGAACGGCGTTAGATGGGCTACCTGCAAGTGGGTACGGGGACAGTCGTTGGTTCACGGATGGTCGTGTGGTAAAACAGATTTTTTTGGAAAAATTTGTGGTAAGTTCTATGATGGGACCAAACTGTTGAAGTCATCGGTCCCTAGGCTTACACACTACTAACCCTAACTTAAACTAACACTAAGGACAACACACACATCGATGCCCGACGGAAGACTCGAATCTCCGACGGGGGCAGCCGCGAGAACGATAGCAAGACTCCCAAGACCGCGCGGCTACTCCGCTACAGATTTACACGGCTCTCAAACTACTAATGAATCTCAAAATTTCTGCTTTTTATCGACGTTAGCCGACTGGCATCGATGTTCAGTCTTCGACATAAAACCTGGCCGGCAGCTGGTGCCTGGCAGACGGTCGCCGCAGAGTGTAAGTCCGCGCCGATTGCGACAATGGGCAAATACGAGGCCTGTTCAGAAAGTAAGCTCCGATTGATTGCCAAATTGAAACCACAGTGAACATCAGAAATGTTTTACTTGTAACAATTAGCTACACCTTTCAGCTACTTTTCTACGTAGTCGCCGTTCTGACTTAGACTTTTGTCATAGCGTTGTACCAACTTTTCAATAGCCTCATCATAGAAGGCAGCCGCCAGTGCTTTCCGCCAATTCTCCACGCTGGCCTACACCTCGTTGTCTGTGTCAAAATGTTGTCTTCAAAGACAGCGGTTCATGTGACCAGAGATGAAACTCAGGGGGAGACAATTGCGGACTGTATTGTGGGTAATCTAACATTTCCATTTGAAAACGATGCAGGAGCATCTTCATTGCCCCTGCAGAATGCGGCTGAGAATTGTCGTGAAGACGAAACAGCACGACAGTTATGTAACGTTAGCTGCATAGCTTCAGGCGAAATTTCTCACCAGGCCCTCGTACTTGGCGGCAGACACTATTTTCTAGACATCTTTACGCACTCACTGCGAGCTCAGAAATGAGAAGAGCGACGTGATGCTAACTGGTGTTATACTAGAGACACTACCCAACACATCTGTGCAAAGCTTTATCGGATTTTCATAGTCGTTTCCATTTCGCGACCGATCGGAGCTTACTTTCTGAACGCCCCTCGTAACATGGCCACGCTGATAATTCTCTACGTTCTGCTGTCTGCACAAACTGGATACACTGTAGTTTTCAACAGTACCCCCGCGATCTAGCAGTAAACCGCTCTCTGTACGAGTACAACATCCAGTAATCGAAGCCGTTCGTTGCTTATACAAGGGTTGTCCAGAAAGTAAGTTCCGATCGGTCGCTAAATGGAAGCCACGGTGAAAACCCGATGAAGTCTTGCACAGATGTATTGGGTAGTGTCTCTAGAATGACCGTCGAACGCATCAAGATGCTCTTTTGAGTTGTGAGCGCACTGTCAGCGAGCAAAGGCGCCTAGGACAACGATGTCTCCCGCCAAGTAAGAGGGCCGGCTGTGAGGCTTTGCCTTAATCAATGCAGCCCACCTAACACAACTGCCACGCACTTCCTTCTTCACGGCAATATCAGCCGCACTCTGTGGGGGCAGTGAAGACGCCCCTGCAGCCTTTTCGATGGGAAGTGTTCGATCACCCACAACACAGCCCTAATTCCCTCGTCCTGAGTATCATCTCTATTGACATGAAACGTTGGATATGAAGACAACACTTGGGCGCAGGCTATACGCTATAGACCAGTGTAGAGAATTATCGGAAAGCACAGGCGGCTACCTTCTATGACGATGGTGTTGTAAATTTGCTATAACGATCCGACAAATGTCTAAGTCGGAGCGGAGACTATGTAGAGAAGTATCTGGAAAGTGTAGCTAACTCTTGCAAATAAAATATTTCTGATTTTCACTGTGGTTTCCATTTAGCGACCAATAGGAACTTACTTTCTGTACAACCCTCGTATTTGTACAGCGCCTTTCTTCTGGATGCTATGGTCCTGAGTGTAATGGTAGCACAGTTCCAATGTATTTCATTTCCTGACACACTGGTAATAACAGGTCCGTCCAACACCATTTTTCCGAAAAAGTTCTAGGCAGACTGTCTGCCTTTGGACATCTCAAGCGCTATAGCCCTCTGGAGCCCCATTTCCTCACACCCGGTAGCGGCTACCACCAAAGTACAGCTCTCCCTCGCCATTTGTTGAAAGAGCGAGCTGCCACTCATTGCTCTGGTTACACTAAAATACTATACTGTTTTTGAGTGATGTTCTACAAGAAATGACTTTGATTTGTATTTCACGCTCGATACAAACCGAGGCAGAAGACCTTTTTTAATGTTATGAATATTGCCTTATACCAACACGCAAGGCATGACTGTGATTCAAAATTAAGGTCATAGTTTGTGATTCAATCTGAATACATCACTACGATGTTTGATATTAGTAGAAATACTTGAAATCTCGTTTATTTTGCTTGTAGAAGCAATTATTTATGAAATCTTTTCGTAAAGAATTTGTATGTTTTCGTCGAACTGTAGTGAATACCGGTGGTGTAAAGCGTTTTATTGTTCTCTTCTATTTCTTATGGTAAATGTATGAGACGAATTGTGTGAATACCTCGCAATGCGCGCTCTATAGCAAAGTAGGCACACTACACGCTTTCAGGTCCAGGTAAGGATACAGTGAGATCTCACCGGTGATCGAAAGTGATATTTATAGTAATGAGTTAGGTTTTAATCAACAAAATTACCCATTATTGAAGTTACCCACAGTACAAAGAAGTTCCTAGCGCCGGTGTCAACAAACATATACACTCCTGGAAATTGAAATAAGAACACCGTGAATTCATTGTCCCAGGAAGGGGAAAATTTATTGACCCATTCCTAGGGTCAGATGCATCACATGATCACACTGACAGAACCACAGGCACATAGACACAGGCAACAGAGCATGCACAATGTCGGCACTAGTACAGTGTATATCCACCTTTCGCAGCAATGCAGGCTGCTATTCTCCCATGGAGACGATCGTAGAGATGCTGGATGTAGTCCTGTGGAACGGCTTGCCATGCCATTTCCACCTGGCGCCTCAGTTGGACCAGCGTTCGTGCTGGACGTGCAGACCGCGTGAGACGACGCTTCATCCAGTCCCAAACATGCTCAATGGGGGACAGATCCGGAGATCTTGCTGGCCAGGGTAGTTGACTTACACCTTCTAGAGCACGTTGGGTGGCACGGGATACATGCGTACGTGCATTGTCCTGTTGGAACAGCAAGATCCCTTGCCGGTCTAGGAATGGTAGAACGATGGGTTCGATGACGGTTTGGATGTACCGTGCACTATTCAGTGTCCCCTCGACGATCACCAGTGGTGTACGGCCAGTGTAGGAGATCGCTCCCCACACCATGATGCCGGGTGTTGGCCCTGTGTGCCTCGGACGTATGCAGTCCTGATTGTGGCGCTCACCTGCACGGCGCCAAACACGCATACGACCATCATTGGCACCAAGGCAGAAGCGACTCTCATCGCTGAAGACGACACGTCTCCATTCGTCCCTCCATTCACGCCTGTCGCGACACCACTGGAGGCGGGCTGCACGATATTGGGGCGTGAGCGTAAGACGGCCTAACGGTGTGCGGGACCGTAGCCCAGCTTCATGAAGACGGTTGCGAATGGTCCTCGCCGATACCCCAGGAGCAACAGTGTCCCTAACTTGCTGGGAAGTGGCGGTGCGGTCCCCTACGGCACTGCGTAGCATCCTACGGTCTTGGGGTGCATCCGTGCGTCGCTGCGGTCCGGTCCCAGGTCGACGGGCACGTGCACCTTCCGCCGACCACTGGCGACAACATCGGTGTACTGTGGAGACCTCACGCCCCACGTGTTGAGCAATTCGGCGGTACGTCCACCCGGCCTCCCTCATGCCCACTATACGCCCTCGCTCAAAGTCCGTCAACTGCACATACGGTTCACGTCCACGCTGTCGCGGCATGCTACCAGTGTTAAAGACTGCGATGGAGCTCCGTATGCCACGGCAAACTGGCCGACACTGACGGCGGCGGTGCACAAATGCTGCGCAGCTAGCGCCATTCGACGGCCAACACCGCGGTTCCAGGTGTATCCGCTGTGCCGTGCGTGTGATGATTGCTTGTACAGCCCTCTCGCAGTGTCCGGAGCAAGTATGGTGGGTCTGACACACCGATGTCAATGTGTTTTTTTTCCATTTCCAGGAGTGTACATAGGGTTTCTTTTAATATATAGAGAGAGAGTAACATTTTTCACCCGTGCAGAGATTTGAGGTCGAGGAGATGGAAAATTATTGACAAGACGATACGAGATATATCTTCTCCCCATGAACCATAGACCTTGCCGCTGGTAGGGAGGCTTGCGTGTTTCAGCGATACAGATAGCCGTACCGAAGGTGCAACCACAACGGAGGGGTATCTGTTGAGAGGCCAGACAAACGTATGTTTCCTGAAGAGGGGCAGCAGCCTTTTCAGTAGTTGCAGGGGCATCAGTCTGGATGATTGACTGATCTGGCCTTGTAACACTAACCAAAACGGCCTTGCTGTGCTGGTACTGCGAACGGCTGAAAGCAAGGGGAAACTACGGCCGTAATTTTTCCCGAGGGCATGCAGCTCTACTGTATGGATAAATGATGATGGCGTCCTCTTGGGTAAAATATTCCTGAGGTAAAATAGTCCCCCATTCGGATCTCCGGGTGGGGACTACTCAGGAGGACGCCGTTATCAGGAGAAAGAAAACTGGCGTTCTACGGTTCGGAGCGTGGAATGTGAGATCCCTTAATCGGGCAGGTGTGTTAGAATATTTAAAAAGGGAAATGGATAGATTAAAGTTGGATATAGTTGGATTTAGTGAAGTTCGGTGGCAGGAGGAACAAGACTTTTGGACAGGTGAATACAGGGTTATAAATACAAAATCAAATAGGGGTAATGCAGGAGTAGATTTAATAATGAATAAAACAATAAGAATGCGGGTAAGCTACTACAAACAGCTCAGCGAACGCACTGTTGTGACCAAGATAGACACGAATCCCACGCCTATGACAGTAGTACAAGTCTATGTGCCAACTAGTTCTGCAGATGACGAAGAAATTGAAGAAATGTATGATGAAATAAAAGAAATTATTCAGATAGTGAAGGGAGACGAAAATTTAATAGTCATGGGTGACTGGAATTCGGTAGTAGGAAAAGGGAGAGAAGGAAACGTAGTAGGTGAATATGGTTTGGGGCTAAGAAATGAAAGAGGAAGCCGCCTAGTGGAATTATGCACAGAGCATAACTTAATCATAGCTAACACTTGGTTCAAGAATCGTAAAAGAAGGTTGTATACATGGAAGAAGCGTGGAGATACTAAAAGGTATCAGATAGATTATGTAATGGTAAGACAGAGATTTAGGAACCAGGTTTTAAATTGCAAGACATTTCCAGGGGCAGATGTGGACTCTGACCACAATCTATTGGTTACGAACTGTAGATTAAAACTGAAGACACTGCAAAAAGGTGGGACCTGGATAAACTGACTAAACCAGAGGTTGTACAGAGTTTCAGGGAGAGCATAAGGAAACAATTGACAAGAACGGGGGAAAGAAATACAGTAGAAGAAGAATGGGTAGCTTTGAGGGATGAAGTAGTGAAGGCAGCAGAGAATCAAGTAGGTAAGCAGACGAGGGCTAGGAGAAATCCTTGGGTAACAGAAGAAATATTGAATCTAATTGACGAAAGAAGAAAATATAAAAATGCAGTAAATGAAGCAGGCAAAAAGGAATACAAATGTCTAAAAAATGAGATCGACAGGAAGTGCAAAATGGCTAAGCAGGCATGGCTAGAGAACAAATGTAAGGATGTAGAGGCTTATCTCACTAGGGGTAAGACAGATACTGCCTACAGGAAAATTAAACAGACCTTTGGAGAAAAGAGAACGACTTGTATGAATATCAAGAGCTCAGATGGGAACCCAGTTCTAAGCAAAGAAGGGAAAGCAGAAAGGTGGAAGGAGTATATAGAGGGTCTATATAAGGGTGATGTACTTGAGGGCAATGATATAGAAATGGAAGAGAATGTAGATGAAGATGAAATGGGAGATATGATACTGCGTGAAGAGTTTGATAGAGCACTGAAAGACCTAAGTCGAAACAAAGCCCCAGGAGTAGACAACATTGCATCAGAACTACTGACAGCCTCGGGAAAGCCAGTCCTGACAAAAATCTACCATCTGGTGAGCAAAATGTGTGAGACAGGTGAAATACCCTCAGACTTCAAGAAGAATATAATAATTCCAATCCCAAAGAAAGCAGGCGTTTGCAGATGTAAAATTACCGAACTATTAGTTTAATAAGTCACGGCTGCAAAATACTAACGCGAATTCTTTACAGACAAATGGAGAAACTGGTAGAAGCCGATCTTGGGGAAGATCAGTTTGGATTCCGTTGAAATATGGGAACACGTAAAGGCAATACTGACCCTACGGCTTAATTTAGAAGCTAGATTAAGAAAAGGCAAACCTACGTTTCCAGCATTTGTAGACTTAGAGAAAGCTTTTGACAATGTTGACTGGAATACTCTCTTTCAAATTCTGAAGGTGGCAGGGGTAAAATACAGGGAGCGAAAGGCTATTTACAATGTGTACAGAAACCAGATGGCAGTTATAACAGTCGAGGGGCATGAAAGGGAAGCAGTGGTTGGGAAGGGAGTGAGACAGGGTTGTAGCCTCTCCCCGAGGTTGTTCAATCTGTATATTGAGCAAGCAGTAAAGGAAACGAAAGAAAAGTTCGGAGTAGGTATTAAAATCCATGGAGAAGAAATAAAAACTTTGAGGTTCGCCGATGACATTGTAATTCTGTCAGAGACAGCAAAGGACTTGGAAAAGCAGTTGAACGGAATTGACAGTGTCTTGAAAGGAGGATATAAGATGAACATCAACAAAAGCAAAACGAGGATAATGATATGTAGTCGAATTAAGTCGGGTGATGCTGAGGGAATTAGATTAGAAAATGAGACACTTAAAGTAGTAAAGGAGTTTTGCTATTTGGGGAGCAAAATAACTGATGATGGTCGAAGTAGAGAGGATATAAAATGTAGACTGGCAATGGCAATGAAAGCGTTTCTGAAGAAGAGAAATTTGTTAACATCGTGTATAGATTTAAGTGTCAGGAAGTTGTTTCTGAAAGTATTTGTATGGAGTGTAGCCATATATGGAAGTGAAACATGGACGATAATTAGTTTGGACAAGAAGAGAATAGAAGCTTTTGAAATGTGGTGCTACAGAAGAATGCTGAAGATTAGATGGGTAGATCACACAACTAATGAGGAGGTACTGAATAGGATTGGGGAGAAGAGGAGTTTGTGGCACAAATTGACTAGAAGAAGGGGTCGGTTGGTAGGACATGTTCTCAGGCATCAATGGATAACCAGTTTAGTATTGGAGGGAAGCGTGGAGGGTAAAAATCGTAGAGGGAGACAAATAGATGAATACACTAAGCAGATTCAGAGGGATGTAGGCTGCAGTATGTACTGGGAGATGAAGAAGCTTGTACAGGATAGAGTAGCGTGGTGAGCTGCATCAAACCAGTCTCAGGACTGAAGACCACAACAACAACAACGAGATAGATGTGTCATTTTCATTATAGGCAAAAGTCTGTTAGTACGCCATGTTAACTTGACTTTAGAGAGTTGCAGTAGGCCTGTGAAGATAAATGATACTGAGGATAATACTAAGTTTCCAAATGTTAATGGTCACTGCAAATAATCGGAAAATGTCTGCTTTGTGAAGGTGGTGTTTGAACGTTATCGATACAACTCCAGTAATTACGAAATTATCTCACGGGAAGAAAGGAATAATCAGAACTACATCGAAACAAAACTGTCAGACTGTGAAATGACAATTTAAGTAAAGGAAATCAAAATGATTAACAGAATTGAGAAAGAAGGACTGAGTGTTTGGAAATGTTTCCAAATAATACAAACATACTCAAAAGTAACGAGAAGGAACACGGTATTACTGAGAAATTAGAAGTTACTTACAATGTGCATTCTAGTTCTAAGGCCTCCGATTTTTTTTCTAATTAACTACTCACCCGAAATCGATGAAACTGGCGTTACTTCTCGACGTAATCGCCCTGGAGACGTACACATTTTTCACAACGCTGACGCCATGATTCCATGGCAGCGGCGAAGGCTTCTTTAGGAGTCTGTTTTGACCACTGGAAAATCGCTGAGGCAATAGTAGCACGGCTGGTGAATGTGCGGCCATGGAGAGTGTCTTTCATTGTTGGAAAAAGCCAAATGTCACTAGGAGCCAGGTCAGGTGAGTAGGGGGCATGAGGAATCACTTCAAAGTTGTTATCACGAAGAAACTGTTGCGTAACGTTAACTCGATGTGCGGGTGCATTGTCTTGGTGAAACAGCACGCGCGCAGCCCTTCCCGGACGTTTTTGTTGCAGTGCAGGAAGGAATTTGTTCTTCAAAACATTTTCGTAGGATGCACCTGTTACCGTAGTGCCCTTTGGAACGCAATGGGTAAGGATTACGCTCTCGCTGTCCCAGAACATGGACACCATCATTTTTTCAGCACTGGCGGTTACCCGAAATTTTTTTGGTGGCGGTGAATCTGTGTACTTCCATTGAGCTGACTGGCGCTTTGTTACTCGATTGAAAAATGGCATCCACGTCTCATCCATTGTCACAACCGACGAAAAGAATGTCCCATTCACGCTGTCGCTGCGCGTCAACATTGCACGGCAACATGCCACACGGGCAGCCATGTGGTCGTCCGTCAGCAT
The DNA here is from genome assembly GCF_023864345.2 of Schistocerca serialis cubense. Classification (NCBI taxonomy): domain Eukaryota; kingdom Metazoa; phylum Arthropoda; class Insecta; order Orthoptera; family Acrididae; genus Schistocerca; species Schistocerca serialis. Next base: position 345,738,118 of record NC_064639.1, read on the forward strand.
TCGTGGCGCCCACCTGGATGACACTTTTCGCATTTTCAGGTCGTCATGCAGGAGTGTGTGCACAGAACCCACAGAAATGCCAACTCTGGAGGCGATATGTTCAACAGTCATTCGGCGATCCCCCAAAACATTCTCTCCACTTTCTCGATCACGTCGTCAGACCGGCTTGTGCAAGCCCGAGGTTGTTTCGGTTTGTTGCCACACGATGTTCTGCCTTCATTAAACTGTCGCACCCTCGAACACACTTTCGACACATCCATAACTCCATCACCACATGTCTCCTTCAACTGTCGATAAATTTCAATTGGTTTCACACCACGCAAATTAAGAAAACGAATGATTGCACGCTGTTCAAGTAAGGAAAACGTCGTCATTTTAAGTATTTAAAACAGTTCTCGTTCTCGCCGCTGGCGGTAAAATTCCATCTGCCGTATGGTGCTGCCATCTCTGGGACGTATTGACAATGAACGCGGCCTCATTTTAAAAACAATGTGCATGTTTCTATCTCTTTCCAGTCTGGAGAGAAAAAAAATCGGAGGCCTTAGAACTTGAATGCACCTCGTACAAAGCTGTTGAAGGATGGTTAAGCAGCTTGCTTTTGAAATACCAGAAACTGATTTTTTTCGAACAGTACAAGATTAACAAAAAGTGATGAGAAGTCATTCAGCATTAATGTATTGTGTGAATCTTGAACGTCAATCTTAATTAATAAAGTATGTCAACAAAAAGTGGTAGACTGGAACCTTCTGTGTACCAGTAGTGAAAAGGAAAATAGTCAATGTTAACAGATATCGTAGCAGAGTCGCAAGCCAGTTGGCTATGAGAACAATGAATACCAGATATTGGAAGACACATCGCTTTTGTAGCCAGATAGTGAATGGTCAAAGTACCGAATATCAAGTAAAAGTTCTTGTATACAGTAGGGAAGGTAGAAATGATCAGCAAGAGGCAACTATAGAAGGGGAATTGTGTATAAATTCTTCATTTGTGTGACCACATAGTCCATAGCTGCTTTACAGTTCCTGAGCGTATTTTCGTTCTGTCGTTGCAACGACCAGAAAGTGCGTGTTTTTTTTCCGGCAGACGCCTTTCGCTTTATTGAGTCAAAGTATCATCAGGCGTCTGTGATTAAAGTTGCTTATAATTTGCTTTTAAAATACACATTTTCTTGTAGTTGCAACGACAGAACGATAATGCCGTTTGATTTGTGTGTGGCTGTCGACAACCAAGCGCTTCTTCCTTTCCATAAGTTGCTGTCCTTTAATCCTAAAGTGTGTAAATTAGTAACAGTATGATAGACAGTATCTACATTGTGGCGTAACTTTTCAAGGAAAAAGACACAAATAAGAAAATTAGCACCGACCAACATCTATGTGACATAAATAGAAGAACATTAAAGTGTAAATAACCAAGAGAAACCGAAGTGGATTTTGGAAAAATCTTGGCACTACCCACAATGCTATATGGAGCAGAGAAATGGACATTAAGATCTAAAGACTTAAGACAGTTCGAAACATCAGAAATGGAGTTCTTTACATCATTGAAATTCTGCACAAGAGAACAAATGAGGAAATAAAGAAGAAACTGTGGATGCAGCCACTAACTAACAACGTAATCCAATCAAAGCAGCATTGGAACAAGCATGTATTGCATACATTTCAGAAAATCCCTAGACAAGTGATGGAATGCAACGCCACTGGAACAAGACATGATGCGGCTGGAACAGGTCATATGGCCTAATCCTAGAGTGGCAGAAGAAGGAAAAAAGTCTTCAGTTGGTATGCAATTTACTTCGTGGAAAAAGGACTCTTGGGTTAATAAAGCGCATGACTAAAGTGATACAAACAGAACTGTAAAGAATTTCCATCAACTGACTTTTTTAAATGTTGTTGTAGTCATATGATGAAAGCCTGTAGTAAATTAGGAACACAGGAAAGTTGACGCTGATAATGTTTCCTGAGGTGCCAATCTCTTAAAAAAAATGGTATTGGTTCAAATGGCTCTGAGCGCTATGCGACTTAACTTCTGAGGTCATCAGGCGCCTAGAACTTAGAACTAATTAAACCTAACTAACCTAAGGACATCACACACATCCATGCCCGAGGCAGGACTCGAACCTGCGACCGTTGCGGTCGCTCGGCTCCAGACTGTAGCGCCTAGAACCGCACGGCCACTCCGGCCGGCAAAAAATGGTATTCTTCCACAGAGAGTGCAGACAGCATTTCTGTCTCACCCACTGAGTTATTTTCCTCTTTTGACATGTACGCGGCAAGGTGACAGTGCTGCTCCGCCATAAAATAAATAACCGTAAAGATCTCGCAGCCATAGTTGAAGTGAGGTCTATTAGCCGTCACAGTTCATCAGGCTTTCTGTGTGAGGGACACATAAGCAGTCCTTTGAAGTGCAGAATAAAGCTGGAGGACGCCCATCGAAATTGGTTTTCTGTGCGACATCCTCTCAACGGCGAAATGAGTTTGCAACGCGCGGCGTGAGGCCTTGAAACTGCTGTGTCGACGAAAGGCCGTTGACGCGTGTGGTAACAAAATACGCCGGTAGAGTGCTCTGCTGCTGTAATCGGGTCGGAGGCACCGGCATGGAAACAAAATTGTAGAGATACGTTTCACACTTTATCGAGGCAGTTAGCCCCACCGAGCTCGGAAAAAGTGCAATATCGGTTTCAAAGGACAGCAGTCTTTTAGTCACCTCATACGCCATGAAATGAGAAGAGAAACAATTTCTTTCTTCTTCACAGCAACGTGGGCCGCATTGAGCAGAGATTGCATTCTACAGTTACCTTAACAACAACAAATAACTCGCGCATATTTTAGAGACGTAAGTGAATGCAGATTTCCGTAACTACTACGGATTAGCCGTTAGTGAAATGTGAAACAACTAGTGAATAATTTAAACAGTAATAGCTGCAACCGAAACACGCAGTTACCTGTGACTGTCACCAGTTAACAGCAATAGACTAGTCAGATTTGGTTAACACTTATAACACGGCTTTTTAAGTTTGTAGTTACTTTGTTAGTTCTGAACAACTTGTAGATGTGACTGTGAGTTAATACCTACTGCCAAGGAACCGGGTACTTTTACAAACATAAACGTATGTATTCTGAAAATCACTATGAGGTGTATGACAGAGGGTATTTAGAATTGTGCGACCGTCAGGATTTCTTCCTCTGTGGGAAGAATGCTTGAATGCCTCTATTGTGGTGGCCCTCCCCTTGCTATTTGCAACGGTAGTTCTCTGCAGCACAGGAATCCAATATCCGTTCACCCTGAGGCTTTCCTCTTTCTAGTTGAGGCTATTGTCGGTTTGTGAATTTCTACGGCGTCTCTGAACAAGCGAGTGTCATAGCTCTTCTACACAGCAAGAACTTTCGTGTCGGCGAGATTTATCATGTGGGCGGTTTCACACAGCACATGCTCCGCCACGGCCATTTCTCCATCTGTCTCAAACTGCCATACCGTTCACATTCCGTAACCCTGGTGTGTTGTTCAGGGAAGCTCTACAGATGCCAAAGCATGACAACAGCGCCAACAAGAAGGAGAGCCTCAACGTGAACGGATTCCCGATTCTCTTGTTGCAGGTAACGGCCGTTGCCGGTAGCAAGGGAACAACCACAGCGGTAATCACCACGGAAGAGCCACCAGACGTTGGCGTGACAGGTACATACTGTCTGCGGCCAGGAGCTCGACTCCAGTGCGCCACCGGCAACTGAGGGTGAAGCCTTGAACATGCCAGTGAATCGTCCTGGCAAAATTCAAATGGTTCAAATGGCTCTGAGCACTATGGGACTCAACTGCTGAGGTCATTAGTCCCCTAGAACTTAGATCTAGTTAAACCTAACTAACCTAAGGACATCACAAACATCCATGCCCGAGGCAGGATTCGAACCTGCGACCGTAGCGGTCTTGCGGTTCCAGACTGCAGCGCCTTTAACCGCACGGCCACTTTTTTTTTTTAATTTTCAATTTTTTTTTCCCCCTAGACCACTTTATTTTTTTATTTTTTTACCATATGAGCCAATTTGTAATAAGAATAGAATGAACAAAGTGTATATCATTGCTAGGCTGCCGTAGCGCAATAGAAGAAATGAAATGTCTTCTTGAGGGTTTTTTTTTTTTTTTTTTGGGCCAAGTAATAAACAGAATTTTTTTATGGTGCACAAAAGACTATCACATCATCATTGAAGGAAGGTTGCTCTGCGAGAGAACGGAAATGTGAAAGCGAAAAAGGGAAAGAAAAAATGCCTTCTGCATTGGTGAGCATCTGAATAGTATCGTAAAATTCCGACAAGTACTAAAGTCCCAGGAAGCAAATGGGATTCATACATACAGGTCACTGGCAACCTCTGCGATCCGAAAGAGTGTATTTGAAGCATTTAACCGTTAATTATGATGTTCAGCATATTTCCAAATATCCTCCTGTAGTCACAGTGTTGTCTCATTTTAAAGTGTTCAATTTCTATGTAAGAATAATAGTCGAGGAAAGTAGCATGCCTATTCTGCATAATAAACGATGCTGTGTGGCCCATGATCCACGTTGCAGCGTTGTTTTTTGCTCGTGGATATCTCAGTTTTTGTGGCTGAATGATCTCTAAAAGATCTACACCACAGGGCGTCGTACGGTCTATCACCGACAATCGTTGACGAAGAAATGTAGTAATTTCTTCTGCATGTCCGCACGTGACCCTATGAAGAAGCGTATCGACCCTTCCGCATGTGTCACAGTTGGGCGTTGGATGAAGGCCAATTTTATGTAGCTTTTCATTCGTTGCTACTTTATCGTTGACTGTTAGATACCAGTCGGCTATGACGCGTGACGGTAACACGTCGCTGTGCACATTCCGCCATACTATACTCCAATGTGTATGTGGATGTTTTTCTTCGAGACGATTCCTGTGGTTTGTTGTCGTGAGAAGGCCATAAAGCTTCCTGTTCGTCAGGCTTCCGTTATCGACGATGTTGTGTCGAATGTAGCTCATTTCCATGTAGTACAGTCGCACATGTCGGTAAGAAAGTGGAATGCCGGCGATATTAACGGGTGGGTCAAGGCTATGAGGCTTCCACCGCTGAATGAGGTTTGTGATGATACTGGTCCTCCGGGTACGGAACTCCTTCCTGATGCGATTTAGGAGCAGGGTGACACATTTTTTGTGTACGTTAATGAGGTTAAGGCCACCTTTCAACGAAGGTAAGGTCAAGGTATCGAATTGAACTTTGAAAATGTGCCCCCTAAAAAGAAACCAACATAACGCTTCTTGTATACTCTTGGCTAGATGGTCGGAGATTGGAAGAATTTGTGCCAAATAAGTCATCTTGCTCGTAATGGCGATCTCGATGGTCTTAACTTTCTGTAGTACGTTCAAGTCACGGTCGGAGTGAAGTACCAAAGCAGCACGTAATTTATTAAGCATGTGTGACCAGTTCTTCGTCAGGAATTTGTCTGGTTTGGCCTCAAAAGTAACACCGAGGGTTGTGTGAGAATCCTTGACCTTGCACCAGGTAACATGGGATATGTCTCCGATACCGCCACCGATCTGCAAACCTGTGGTTTTAGTTCTATTGAGTATTGCTCCTGAAAGAAACGTGAATGTTTGTAAAAGAGTTTCCGCTGACAGAAGTTGTTGCGATGATGACACAGTGACGCATACATCGTCAGCATACGCAATGCATGGGATAGTGACAGACTCGACGCTAAGTCCGATCCCGCTATGCGCCAAGTTGTTCAGGAGCGGCTCCACTGCAATGGCGTACAAAATCATTGACAGAGGACATCCTTGGCGGACGGATTGCTCAATGGAAACTTCTTTTGTAAAATGGCCATTAATGAGAATCCGTGAAGAGGTGTTTGTAGTAAGTTTGCGAATTAATTCTATGAGATGAAGTCCAAAACCTAGTATCTTCACGCATTTAAAGAGGAAGTCATGACGTACACGGTCATAAGCCTTCTCAAAATCTAGAAAGATCAGAGCGCCCTGTCCTTGGGTTTCAGCATACGAACAGATGATGTCCCTCAAATCGCAGGCTGCTGAGATTGCACTTCGGCCTTGCACTGCACTGTACTGGTAACTGCCCAAAACCTTGTACATAACGGTTTGCATCCTTAGCTTAATCGATCTGGTGATGATTTTGAAATCGGCATTCAGGAGTGTGATGGGTCGCATGTTTCCGACCTTCCTGCTGTTCCCTTTTTTCGGTAAGGGCAGGATGATACCTTCCGTAAATGCCTTGGGTATAACTTCCAGGTGCCAGAGTTCATTCGCTATCTCGAGGAGTGTCGGACCGAGGAGGTTCCAGTAACGCTGGTAAAACTCAGCGCTGAGACCGTCGGGTCCTGGTGACTTCCCATTCTTTGCACTGTGGACCGCCAGTCGGATTTCGTCCTCTGTGAAAAGAGATTCCAGATTTGCAGTATCCTGTTGCGACAAGCGACAGCTCAAGGTCCTAAGAAAATCGTCGCACGAGTGTTCATCAACGGCTTGCTTCTTGTAAAGTTGACTATAATAGTCGTAGACGTGCGAGATGATGTCACGTTGCTTCGTGATGGCATTCTCAGCGTCATCAACGACAGCTTCAATCAACATGGCTTTACACCGTTTCGTCGTTCTCAGGATGTGGTACAGAGAGGCCCGTTCTTCGGCGGCAACGTCCTTGGGGTGGGCTCGCACGATGATGCCTTGCATTCGTTGGCGTTGTATCGCCGTGATTTTCGCTTTATATCGTTTGATCTTTATGTCGATATCGCCAGAAGGATTGTTAGCGCGACTGTACAGATCTCTCAAACAGCGATAATAAAACTCAATAGTCTGTTTCTGCCAAAAGCTTTTTTGTCGGGCGTAACTCATGAGGGTGAGGCGTAATTTAGGCTTAGCACACTGAGTCCACCACTGGAGAGCGCTATCGTAACGACGTCGTTGCCGCTGGAGCTGTTGCCATGTTATGTTCACCTCCTCTTCAAGTTGGGCATCCTGCAGAAGGCTGACGTTCAATTTCCAGTAGCCTTTCCCGCGGTATATTTGCTGGCGGTGTAGGTTAAGGTAACACTGATACGCACAATGGTCGGAGAAGTTGACAGGAGCTATGTCACAGTTCACAGCGTGTCGCTGGAGGGCCTCGGACACATAGATCCTATCCAACCGACTGGCAGAATGACTGGTTACGAAGGTGTACGCTACCCGTTCACCGTGCAGTTGTTGCCATGTATCGCGAAGACGCATGCCATGAATTAAATGTTCAAGTTCGATACATCTGTTCGTGTTAGGAGTTTGGTCTCTGTCGTTAAGCACACAACTGAAGTCACCACCGAGGATGAGATGTGCACGATAAGCGCTAAGAAGAATGGGAACCTCGTTTTTATAAAATGTTGAGCGATCTCTCTTATGAGTGCTACCTGAGGGAGCGTACGCGTTAACAATCTGCACACCATTCACTCGAAGAGAAATGCCACGACCACTAGGCAACCGCTGCACATCCGTAAATGGTATACCGTCGCGCAGAAGTATGGCAGTGCCTACAGCATCCTGGAGATTGATGTTATCAATGAGAACGTAAGCGAGCACTTCTAAGACTGTGACTACCTCCTGTAGGAGGGCAATGTCAAGGCTGGTACCATACAAGAAATCAGTTAGCGAACGGAGTTTCACCGCACTTTGAATTCTATTGACGTTAAGTGTGGTAACGTTGTAGGTTTGGCTATCGCACATGATGGTTCAGAGGACAATGAGCTCTGTGTTGGATCGTCCTTCTCGACGTCTTTGAATCAAACTCGTTGGGAACGTCTGGAGTACTCAGAGAGTGGAAATGTTGCAGCGCGATGGTCATGCGCGAGAGCAGCTACTGCTGCATATCCTCGTCCTGCTGCCACCACGGCTCATTGCTGTCGGGGTGCTTCGCGGTGCGCGCGCCGCCCTGCCCGCCACCGCCGGCTGAGTCTGTCAACGTGGCCGCATCCGCCTGACCACCACGCGGGGCTGCGACTGACGTCATCGAGTTCCTGCGGGAGCGCTGCTGCAGCTGCTCGCTACTCTGTTCGCTCTTCCTCTTAGCCGTTACGGTGCTCTGTTCCCTCTCAGCGCTCAGTAGTGCCTCCAGGTGTTTGGTCTGTTCACGAATGCGTTCTTGCCTCGCGGTGTCCTCGCAGCGCACGGAGTAAGAAGATTGAGGTTCAGTCTCGCTGCCACTTTCTGACATGTGTACGGGTCTCAAATCATCCGACTTTTCCTCTTTGCTACTATTCCCTTTCCTTCTCCTTCGGCGGCCTTTCTTCGTTTCTGCTGCAGTCTCTACCGTTAGGGGCGGTTCAGGCAAACTGATCTGCACCCGCTCCTGTATCTCACACGGCTTAGTTTCAGAGGTGGCTGGCGCATCGTTGTTATCCAGCGGTAACTGCCCCGGTGAGGATGACGGTGCCGGATCGACGTCCGTCCTACCGCAAATGTCTTGGGCACTGCATTCCACCGGAACTGGCATCTCCGCCTCGCTAACACGTTCCGGCTGCCGAGGTGGTGGTACCGTCCCCGCGACTACCTCACTCAATAGCGGAACAAGCTTTTCACTACCGTCTGCAGGACGTTCCCGTGGAAGTTGAAATGGACGTCGACGTGTACAGTTCATCCGCAGATGTTCTGTTGAATGGCAGATCGAACAGGTAGGGGGTTGTCCAATGTAAGTTACCTGTGCACGACAGCCGCCAATGGCAACATACGAAGGTATATGCTTTTTTAAGTCCACACGTACACTTCGCACCCCGCTGTTAACTTGGTAGCGATATGCACTCGACCATTTTTCATTGGTAACCGACAAAACAACGCCGTACAGTGACAGGGAACGTGCTATCAGGTCATTAGGGCACTCAGGTGGCACATTAAATACCCTGACGGTTCTCACTCCGTATCCCGAAGGCACGATTTGGACATTGCTAATACTGCCATCATTATGACGAAATGGTCTCACACCAGCATGCTCCTCAACGAATTTCTCATAAGTGTCACTCGAAATAAATTTGATAAGTAACGAGTACTGCACAAAGTCCAACTGGAACGTGTCGACTATATCTTCCGCCAATTTCAGATCCTCAAAAATCCACTCATGGATTTCGAAAGCCGTCGGTCGCAAGGCAGCACGATCGAAAACACACTGAACGCTGTTCGCTCTGTTAATTGTCGACATCTTACTTACAACAGTGGTACAGAAACAAACGTTAACAGCGCTCGAACACGCTGCGCAGCTCTCCACCGCAGCACTGCTCGCGACGTAAACACTGGCCCGCGCTACCGCCCGTCACCGCGCGATGTGCACTAGCCGAGTGCCTGAGCACGACTGTGAAAACCTAACTAACCTAAGGACATCACAAACATCCATGCCCGAGGCAGGATTCGAACCTGCGACCGTAGCGGTCTTGCGGTTCCAGACTGCAGCGCCTTTAACCGCACGGCCACTTCGGCCGGCTCGTGCTGGCAAATGCCAAAAGAAATCAGCAAAAGAACGTCTTCTCAAGAATCCGATGCTGAAGCTAACAGTCAGTTAGTAAATCAGCTTACACGAGATTACTGGCGTCTATTCTTAGGCGTCTGCTATTTCACCTTGACTCAGCTTTTTCCTGGCACTCTACCGTGAGTTAAACAATCCTGTAAACATTCGTACTGCCCTTCTTTGTGTACGTACTTTCTATTGGGCTGTTGTGATCTTTCCAGTGTTTTCAATAACAGTGACTGTATAATTAATAACTAGAAAGTAATATTCTTACTTTACAAGGATAAGAAATCCTTTTCGGTGCTTATTAATCCAAACATACAAATTATTAAGGGTATAAGTACAGATACTGCCATCAGTGACTGAGGACAGTGGACTGAACAACAGTACATAAATATTTACTTCATTTGCTGATTAATAATTATATCTGTTAGGAGTGATATGTTTTTAGGTTGATTAGTACCTCCATGCACATGTGGCTAGAGCAAGACATTAACGCTTATTTTCCCCTGGGCAGAAAGTCAGGTTCTGCAGTGTGGGCACGTGGACACAAAACAATTTGTCTATACTGACACGTGTAGTCCACTTCGAGGTGCAGTTATAACCATGGAGAGAGCATCAGGTATTAATTATGTGACGTATTTGTGTGATACCGTTAGACGCAGAGGAGAAACCAAGTAACACACTGAACTGGGTACATACTAAGCTACTAATGATCACAATACCTGCACTTATACCCATAAGTTACTTCTTTATTATGGTAAATAAGTACTTGTTTTCTTCTTGTAAAATATATAAAAATAGGCATTCCAATACAAGTAGTATTTATTTTTCTTGTTGTGGACCTCTATTCGAAGACATGTCTGAAGCACTCTCCACGCCAGTCTGTCCTGTGCAAGCCTCTTCGTCTCTCTATATCTACTGCAGAATTCTTCCTCCGATGAAGTAGTCAAACCTTGATCTCACTCTATTGTCCTCCCCTCCCCTCCCCCCACCCCCACTCCCCTCCTTACACATTGCTGCAATTGCCAAACTGACTGTTCTTATCATAGATTCGGTTCCAAATTTACTATGACGAGTTGGTTTTAACTATAATTTTAACTTGACCTGTTACTTGGTTTTGCTTGTCCAGTACTGACTCGTTGCAACTGGGTCGACTTTCATCTGTAACATCCTGACGGTTTTGAGAGGTAGACAAAAATCTATAAAAATCGTTTCTTACATTATGCATTGAGCAACAATTTTGCAAGGGTATTTTATTTTCCACGATATCCTCCATTCTTACAGAGAAAGACCTTCATGAGTTAGCAGCTCATCACACTCCACAAAATAAATCTTATATAAGCTTTATACGCAGCTGTAAAAAATATTATCCCCTGAAATAAGTGTCAGTATTAACAATGTTTGCAGATGTCAACTTCACGTAGAAAGATTCATTCCGTGTAAGGCTGACGCAATAACATTGTATAATTTGACTTTTAAGGAATTTAATGGTATTAGTATGTATTGTAATACAAGCCGCATGTATATTTGGAATGCGTAAAGAGAGAAAGCCTTCCATGTGTCGCAAACAGTGCTTCATTCCTCACGCGTACTGTGGATTTCGTGATTGCGAAATATGTGACATTACCTGTGACTGTTAACCGATGTGAGTGCCCCTGCCAACCGTATGCCGTCGACTACAGCGCCTCTCTTGGGCTCGTGACAACGTCGGTTGGAACCTAGACGACTGGAAAACCTGTCCTGGTCAGGTGAGTCCCGATTTTAGTTAGTAAGAACTGATGGTAGGGTTTGAATGACGCGCAGACACCACGAAACTATGGACCCAAGCAGTCGACAAGGTACTGTGCAAGCTGGTGGTGACTCCGTAATGGTGTGGGCTGCGTCTACATGGGTCCTCTGGTCCAACTAAAGCGGTCATTGACCATTTGCAGCTATTCATGGGCATCACGTTCCCAAACAACGACGGAATTTTTATGGATTACAATGTGCCAATAAATCAGCTCACAATTATTTGCGATTGGTTTGAACATTCTGGACAATTTGACGAATGATTTGACCACCGAGATAGCCCGACAGGAATTCCATAGATCTTTTATGGGACATAAACGAGAGGTCAGTTCGTGCACGAAATACTACACTGTCAATACTTTCACAATTATGGACGGCTTTAGAGGCAGTATGGTTCGATATTTCTGCAGAGCATTTCCAAAGACTTGTCGAGTCCATGCCACGTCAGGAAGCTGTACAACAATTGGCAAAAGGAGGTCTGACATGAAATTAGGAGAGATTCCACGGCTTTCGTCACCTCAGTGTGTATGAGACATCTGAATTTAAACAGAGGTGCTCCAGTTATATTCGAAGCATGGGTACCATACCACAGATGGATATAATGAGTAGAGTTTAATCTGGATATGGAATGAAAGAAAAGGTCACAATAAAACCTATTTATTAGTAGAAGCTATGAATCACCGCCAACATTGAAATAACACCAGTAATTTATATGTGCAGTATTAAACATTGCAATATTTTAGGTAATGATGGTTATGAATTTCTCGTACCTATTACACAGTCCATTACATTGAGGAATGTTTCCTAGCGTATTTTAGATTCCACTGCATGCAAGAATATACCATCAGCATATTTTGAGTAGTTTAACTAATAATGTTTAACATACATATGTTGTCTATCTTTATTTTGTTTTTTTGTTTTTTTTTAATTTTTTTAACTTCATTTCCTTTTGATAACTGCATTCATAATACATCTCCTAGGTGTTATTAAGTTATGTAGGTGGACAAGGAAACGAGATAGGATTTCGATATTTTTTGTGGTTGTAAAAATGAATAAATGATGCAGTTTCATTAAAACAGTGATTCTCTCACAAAAGTTAATTAAACGAAGCTATATGGTTCCAGAAATCATTTTCAAGCCTAAAATATCTATGACGTATGTATGCAGGCTGAAACGATGAATGAAGAGCTTCTGCAATTCTGTTCCCGTCTAGGGCAGTGCCAAGTGGATGGTCGCGATCTATGACGTATGTATGCAGGCTGAAACGATGAATGAAGAGCTTCTGCAATTCTGTTCCCGTCTAGGGCAGTGCCAAGTGGATGGTCGCGTGAATGGGAATTCGGATAGAGAATTGAGACGTACCAGGGTATCCCGTGCTGTTGGCCAAACCCACTGTGCCAGGATGGTGTAATCGTTATCACATACATGTAGTGAGCAGGAGGCCATGGTTCGTATCCCAACCTAGGTACAAATTGCCATTCATCGTTTCAGCCTGCATATGACCGTAATAAAAGTTGATTACGTTTCCCCAACACAAAGAGAACAGGTATACTGCGATGTTGTCTCCCACAAGGGCTACTCCTCACCACATGTGGTATGTGCATATACCAGTAGAAGCTCTCTTAAGAAACAGGGCTATTAATTTAGGCGTCAATGTGACCTGAAATTAGGGAATCCACAATGATATGTGGAATCCGTTAGCACGTTTGATAACTGTTTCTTTCATTTCACAGTTATCGTCTTCTCCAGTCCAAGTTTCTTTATTCAAGTAATGAGACTACATCTTACTACAGTTGTTTTCGTCGTAGCGTAATTTTTGGAGCCTACCAGGTATGAAGGGTCTACATCTACAACTACATGGATACTCTGAAAATCACATTTAACTGCCTGGCAGACGGTTCTTCGAATCACCTTCACAATTGTTTATTATTCCAATCTCGCAAAGCGCGCGGAAAGAACGAACACCTACACTATGTGATCAAAAGTATCCGGACACTCCAAAAACCTACGTTTTTACATTAGATGCATAGTGCTGCCACCTACTGCCTCGTACTCCATATCAGTGACCTCAGTAAGCATTAGACATTGTGAGAGAGCAGAATGGCCGGCTGGTGTGGCCGGGTGGTTCTAGGCGCTTCAGTCTGGAACCGCGCGACCGCTACGGTCGTAGATTCGAATAAAAGAAAAATGTTCAAATAGCTCTGGGCACTATGGGACTCAACTTCTGAGGTCATTAGTCCCCTAGAACTTAGAACGAGTTAAACCTAACTAATCTAAGGACATCACACACATCCATGCCCGAGGCAAGATTCGAACCTGCGACCGCAGCGGTCTCGCGGTTCCAGACTGCAGCGTCTAGAACCGCACGGCCATTTTGGCCGGCCTCAAATCCTGCCTCGGGTATGGATGTGTGTGATGTACTTAGGTTAGTTAGGTTTAAGTAGTTATAAGTTTTAGGGGACTGATGACCTCAGATGTTAAGTCCCATAGTGCTCAGAGCCATTTGAACCATTTGAAGAGCAGAATGGGACACTCCACGTAACTCACGGACTTCGAACGTGGTCAGGAGATTGGGTGTCACTTGTGTCATACGACTATACGCGGTATTTCCGCAATCCTAAACATCCCTAGGTCCACTGTTTCCGATGTGATAGTGAAATGGAAATTGAAGGGACACGTACAGCACAAAAGCGTAAGGCCTACCTCGTCTGTTGACTGACAGAGACCGCCAACAGTTGAAGACGGTCGTAATGTGTGATAGGCAGACATCTATCCAGGCTGTCACACAGGAATTCGAAACTGCATCAGGATCCACGGCAAGTAGTATGACAGTTAGGCTGGAGCTGAGAAAACTAGGATATCATGATCGAGCAGCTGCTCATAAGCCACACATCCCGCCGATAAATGCCAAACGAGGCCTCGCCTGGGGTAAGGAGCTTAAACATTGGATGATTGAACAGTGGAAAAACGGTTTGTGGAGTGACGAATCACGGTACACAATGTGGCGATCTGAAGGCAGGATGTGGGTATGGCGAAATCCAGCGTGTGCCAACAGTAAAATTCGGAGGCTGTGGTGTTATGGTGTGGTCGTGTTTTTTATAGAGGGAGCTTGCACACCTGGTTTTTTGCGTGGCACCTTCAGAGCACAGGCCTACACTGATGTTTTAAGGGACCTTCTAGCTTACCACTGTTGAAGAGCAATTTGGGGATGGCGATTGCATCTTTCAACACGATCGAGCACCTGTTCATAATGCATGGCTTGCGGTGGAGTGGTTACATGACAATAGCATCTCTGTAATAGACTGGCCTGCACGGAATCCTGATCTGAATCCAGTAGAACACCTTTGGGATGCTTTGGAACGCCGAGTTCGTGCCAAGCCTCACCGACCGACAACGATACCTCTCCTTAGTGAAGCACTCCGAGAAGAATAGGCTGCCATTCTCCAATAAACCTTCCAGCACCTTCTGAACGCATGCCTGCGCGAGTGCAAGCTGTCATCAAGGCTAAGGGTTGGCCAACACGATACTGAATTGCAGAATTACCGATGGAGGGCGTCACGAACTTGTAAGTCATTTTCAGCCAAGTATCCTGATATATTTGATCACATAGTCTATATCTTTCCGTACGAGCTCTGATTTCCCTAATTTTATCATGGTGATCGTTTCTCCCTATGTAGATCAGTGTCGGCAAAATATTTTCGCATTCGAAAGAGAAAGTTGGTCTTTGGAATTTCGTGAGAAGATTCCGTCACAACGAAAAACACCTTTCTTTTATTGATGTCCAACCCAAATCCTGTATCATTTCAGTGACTCTCTCTCCCATATTTCGCGATAATACAAAACGTGCCGCCCTTGTTTGAACTCTTTCGATGTACTCCGTCAGTCCTATATGGTAAGGATCCCACACCGCGCAGCAGTATTCCAAAAGAGGACGGACAAGCGTAGTGCAGGCAGTCTCCTTAGTAGATCTGTTACATTTTCTAAGTGTCCTGCTAATAAAACGCAGTCTTTGGTTAGCCTTCCCCACAACATTTTCTATGTGTTCCGTCCAATTTCAGTTTTTCGTAGTTGTAATTCCTAGGTATTCAGTTGAATTTACGGCCTTTAGATTTGACTGATTTATTGTGTAACCGAAGTTTAACGAATTTCTTTCAGCACTCTAGTGGTCGACCTCACACTTTCCGTTATTTAGTGTCAACTACCAATTTTCGCACTATTCAGATATCTTTTCTAAATCGCTTTACAATTTGTTTTGATCTATTGGTGACTTTATTATTAAAAAAAATGGTTCAAATGCCTCTGAGCACTATGGGACTCAACTGCTGAGGTCATTAGTCCCCTAGAACTTAGAACTAGTTAAACGTAACTAACCTAAGGACATCACAAACATCCATGCCCGAGGCAGGATTCGAACCTGCGACTGTAGCGGTCTTGAGGTTCCAGACTGCAGCGCCTTTAACCGCACGGCCACTCTTTATTATTAGATAAACGACAGCGTCTGCTACAAACAACCTACGACGGCTGCTCAGATTGTGTCCCAAATCGTTTATATAGATAAGGAACAGCAAAGGGCCTATAACATTACCTGTGGGAGCGCCAGAAATCACTTATGTTCTACTCGATGACTTTCCGTCAGTCACTACGAACTGTGACCTCCCTGACAGGAAATCAAAAACCCAGTGACATAACTGAGACGATATTCTAAAAGTACGCAATTTCACTACAAGCCGCTTGTGTGGTACAGTGTCAAAAGCCTTCCGGAAATCCAAAAATACTGAATTTATCTGAAATCCGTTGTCAATAGCACTCAACACTTCATGCGAATAAAGAGCTAGTTGTGCTTCACAAGAGCGATGATTTCTAAACCCATGTTGGCTGTGTGTCAATACACCGTTTTCTTCGAGATAATTCATAATGTTTGAACACAATATATGTTCCAAAATCCTGCTGCATATCGACGTTAACGATATAGGCCTGTAATTAAGTGTTTTACTACCTTTCTTGAATATTGGTGTGACATCTGCAGCTTTTCAGTCTTTGGGTACGGATCTTTCGTCGAGCGTACGGTTGTATATGATTGTTAAGAATGGAGAAAATGCATCAGCGTACTCTGAAAGGTGTCTAATTGGTACATAGTCTGGACCAGAAGACTTGCTTTTATTAAGTGATTTAAGTTGATTCACTACTCCGAGGATGTTTACTTCCACGTTACTCATGTTGACAGATGTTCTTGATTCGAATTCTAGAATATTTACTTTGTCTTCTTTTGTGAAGGCCTTCGGGAAGACTGTGTTTAGTAATTCTTTTTTGGCAGCACTGTCTTCGATATTATCTCCATTGCTATCGCGCAGAGAATGCATTGATTCTTTCTGCCGCTAACTTACTTCACATACGACCAGAATATCTTTGGATTTTATGCCAGGTTTCGAAACAAAGTTTCATTGTGGAAACTTTTATAAGCATCTCGCATTGAAGTCCGCGCTAAATTTCGAGCTTCTGTAAAAAATCGCCAGTCCCAGATTTTGCTTCTGTTTAAATTTGGCATGTTTATTTCGTTGTTTCTAAAACAGTGTTCTGACCCGTTTTGTGTATCAAGGAGGATCAGCTTCGTCGTTTGTTAATTTATTTGGTATAAATCAATTGCTGCCGATACTATTTCCTTGAATTCAAGCCACATCTGGTCTACACTGATATTATTAATTCGGAAGGAGCGAAGGTTGCCTCTCAGGAAGGCGTCAAGTGAATTCTTGTCTGCTTTTTTGAATAAGTATGTTTTTCGTTTATTTTTGGAGGATTTGGGGGTTACAATATTCAGTCTCGCTACGAACACCTTGTGTTCACTAATCCCTGTGTCCGTTTTGATGTTGGTTATTAACATAGGATTATTTGTTGCTAACAGTTCAAGTGTGCTTTCATAACCGTTTACTATCCGCGTGGGATCATGAACAAACTGCTCAAAATAATTTTCAGAGAATGCGTTTATCACAACTTCTGATGATGTTTAATGTGTATGTATTTTCGGCAACATATCGAGGGAAAATTAAAATCACCGCCAACTATAATCATATGAGTCTGGTACGTGTTCTAAACCAAACTCAAGTTTTCTTTGAACCTTTTAGCAACTGTATCATCTATATTGGGAAGTCGGTAAAAGGAACCAATTATTATTTTACTCCGGTTGCTAGCAATGACCTCTGCACATACTAACTCACACGAACCATCTACTTCAATTTCGCGAAAATACTATCTACTTCTAACAGCAACAAACACGCCTTGCCAACCATGTTTAGCCTATCCTTTCGGAAGACCGTTAGGTTCTCCGCTAAAAATCGGCTGTGCTTATCTCCGGTTTTACACAGGTTTCAGTGCCTACAACGATTTGAGCATCAGTGCTTTCTATTAGCCCTTGGAGCTCTGGTACTTTCCTAACACAGCTACGACAATTGACAACTGTTATATTGATGGTTCCTGTATCTACGTTCTTCCTGTGTTATGCCTGCACCCTTTGTGACTGAAGCCCTTTTTGTGTTTTCCCGAGACCCTCTAACCTAAAAAACCGCCCAGTCCACGCCACACAGCCCCTGCTACTTGTGTAGGCGCCTCCTGCATATAGTGGACACCTGACCTATTCAGCGGAACCCAAAACCTTACCACTCTTTGGCACAAGGCGAAGAATCTGCAGCCTACACGGTCGCAGAACCATCTGAGCCTCTGATTCAGACCCTCCACTTAGCTCAGTACCAGAGGTCTGCAATCGGTCCTGTCGACAATGCTGCAAATGGTCAGCTCTGCTTTCATCTTGCGAGCAAAACTGGCCCTCTTTAGCACCTGTTAGCCGCTCGAAACCAGAGGGAATGTCCTCTGATCCAAAACTACACACATGATTGGTACCGACGTGAGCAACCACCTACAGTTGGCTGCACCCTGTGCTCTTCATGGCATCCGGGAGAGCCCGTTCCGCATCGGGAATGACTCCATCCGGTATGCACACGGACTACACATTGGTTTTCTTGCCGTTCTTGGGAGCCATGTCCCTAAGAGGCCCCATAACGCGCCTAACATTGGAGCTTCCAACTATCAATAATCCCACACTCTTTGATTGTCCCGATTTTGCAGGCTGAGAAGTTTCCTCAGAAACAGGACAGGCGACAGCGTCTGGCTCAGCGACAGTGTGAGGCACAAACAGTAGCTGGAACCTGTTTTGACAGACAAACCAGGGAGGCCTGACGTGCGGCCGCCAGGAAAGCCTTTCGCCGCCTGCTACGCCCCTGGGCGACCGCCCAGTCGACCACAGGTGAGGGGTCAGCCTCAGTGCGGGCAGTAACTGGGCTGGCCACCGGTGAGGACCGACTGGAGGAGTCTGACGTATTGGACGTGCGCTGGATCCCCACAGCCGGCCGCAACTGTGGTGGCCATCCACTGCAAGCTCAAGCTGTCTATCTGAAGCCATAAAAAAATTTCAATTACGTGTAAAATCTTATGGGACTTAACTGATAAGGCCATCAGTCCCTAAGCTTACACACTACTTAACCTAAATTATCCTAAGGACAAACACACACACCCATGCCCGAGGGAGGACTCAAACATCCGCCAGGACCAGCCACACAGTCCATGACTGCAGCCTGAAGCCATCAAAGCATGTTCTAGTACCGTCCATGGCTGACAAATTTCCACACTGTGAACTTTTTTTTTTCTAACCCATGTGCCTCAAGACTATCAGAGAGCATTTAGAATTCATAATATGCTAAACCAAAAATTTTTCTCCTGCCAGATATTTGTCATGTCATCATTATATGGTTTTCTGTAATGATACGTCACATCAAGAAGTGTCGCATATTAACGTAATTTATCTGTTTTAGCAAAAGTATTGTCGTTCTTCATTGATACATCCCAAAGTGTTTCAGGACTTCACCCACTGGTGATTCTTTCTTCTCTATCCTTCTTCTTTTAAGTGTTTCTTTTACTGTACAATTTCGTAAGGAACATGGAAGTCGAAAAAATATAAGCACACCTAACTAATATTGAAGATCGAAGCGCAACCGATAGCTACTATATCTAAATTCACATATACACTCCGCAAGCCACCTTGCGGTGTGTGGCGGAGAGTACTTTCAATATCAACGTCATTTGCTCTTTTTCTGTTCCATTCCAGAATGGCTAACGTGAAGAACGATTGCTGGTAAGCCTCTGTGCGGGATCATCTCTCTCTCTAATTTCGTCGTCAGGACCTTTGCATCAGATATATGTACATGGGAGCAATATGTTGGTTGACTCTTCTAGGAACGTACGCTCTCGGGACTTTAGCAGTAAACCACGGCGTGATCCAGAACACCTCTCTTACTGCGTATGCCTCTCGAATCCGCTGAGCTTTTCCGCAACGATTTCGCGCTTTCTAAATGATACTGTAACGAAATGTACTCCAGTTTGTAGGATTTTCGCTATTTACTCTATCAGTCCTATTTTGTATGGATCCCAGACCGACGAGTAATATTGATGTTTTGGTCAAAAGAGTATATTGTTTGCTACATATTTTGTTGCTGGACTGCATTTCGTGAGGATTCTTCCAATGAAACTCAGTCCAGCACCCGTCTTACATGCGACAATTTTAGTAGCCACTCCAGTTCAAATCACTTCGAACGCATTCTCATAAATATTTTGTGGAGGCAACCGCTTCCTGTGAATGTTCTACAATCGTGTTGCCATACCGTAATAGGTCTAGCTGTTCATTTATAAGCAGTACCTTACATTTGTGTACACTGAAAATAGGTTGCCACTTCCCGCACCAATCCTCGCTCCCCTGCGCGTTTTCCTGCATTTCGCTACAATCTTCTTGCCTTGCGGCTTCTCTGTATACAACAACAGCATCCGCAAAAAGCCTTTTGTGTGAATTAATGCTACCATAACAAACCTTTGAGGTACGCCGGAAGTTACTTTCACGTCTGAATACATCTCTCTGTTCAGAATGACATGTTACTTTCTGGTTGTTAGAAACTCCTCAGTTCAATCACACAATTGGTCACATATTCGACATGCTTGCATTTTGATCAGTAGACGGCAATACGGAACTGTATCCGACGCCTTCCCGAAGTCGGGGAACGCGGCATCTAGCTGCCCACCTGTATCTACTGTTTTCTGGATCTCGTGGACGAACAGGGCGAGATGGGTTTCACACGATCGTTGCTTTTGGAAATTATATTTGTTTCTTCAGTGGCGATTTTGGGTCTCTAGAAATTTCATAATACGTGATCATGATACATGATCCAAAATCGTACAGCGGACCGACACCAGCGATGTGGATCTGTAGGTTTATTTATCTGTTCGACGATGTTTCTTGAAACCTAAAATAACGTGTTTTCTTTCAATCATTAGTAACGCTTCGCTCCTGGCGGAAAACGGGCACGTTATTGCGCGTGCTCTTTCTACAATCGAACTGATGTACGGGCAAGTCCAATGGCCTTTTCTCTTTTGAGCGATATCAGTTGCTTTTCTATACTGACTACAAAATGACGCGTGACTAGCACTGAATACAAAAGCGCATCTGACGAATAATGAACATAAAAGTGCAACTGACTGATACTAAATATAGTTGAGCAACGGACTGATAATGAACATGCAAGCACATGTGATTGATATCTTATGCTACATCTGAGCAGTGCTGACTAAACATCCGCGAAAGAATTAATTTGTTACTTTTAAAAAACTGGACTCACGGATAACGTTTCTGTCTGCACAAGGCAACCATACCATATATTCTATTCTTTTGTATCTAACCACACTTGAAACATTATAGCTGCACTGTGAAGACAGCGGACAAATTGCCTGCTACCTGTGAGTTTGGTTGTTGCCTTTTTCATACCGGATGACAAAATTGTATGAAAAGCGATGCAGTGCTACTTTTTCTGCCAAGTGATCGCGTACTGGCGCAGCTAGAATCTGACCATGTGGCTACAAAAAGTTCAGTCTGAATATTTTACTAATTCTCTTGGTAAAAAAGATGTTTAATCATCACGTATATGGGCAGTTTTAACATCAAAGGTGCTATCTGCTGATATAGACGGCATGTGACGAGCAATATGAAAACAAATACTTAATATAGATTAATAAGATCCAAGAAATGGAAAATACCAAAGTATTACTCAAAATCAATTAATGCTCGAATAATTTTGAGTTAAATGTGCACCTATTCACAACGTCTTGCACATACTATATTTCACCCCAGGACTAGGAGACAGGGGACACAGGAAATTTATATAACCAAACTGACGAAGTTTACTTTTCACTTAGAATGTATGTTAAAATATACTATACAGCGAACCTTCAGATAACATTCCATTCTACAAACACTCGCCATGAAAGACTTAGTTTTCCCATAGTTAAAAAAATCTAGACAATGCGGAACTGGCTCAAACAATCATATATTCCTACACCCCGAGAGAATTTCCTATTTCACAAAATCTACATGGATTCTGGCATTAGTCGCTACCCT
Source organism: Schistocerca serialis cubense (assembly GCF_023864345.2). Lineage (NCBI taxonomy): Eukaryota > Metazoa > Arthropoda > Insecta > Orthoptera > Acrididae > Schistocerca > Schistocerca serialis. The sequence goes on from NC_064639.1 coordinate 345,759,875, forward strand.
TCAAGACAAAGGACTTAACGTTAGGTGCTACCCGACAACTCAAATCACGTTCACTAGAAACCATGTGATACTTAAAAATCTCGAGTTTCTGAAGAATTTGCTCTCCAGGAAAGCCGGCCGGTGTGGTCGAGCGGTTATAGGCGCTTCAGTCTAGAACTGCGTGACCGCTACGGTCGCGGGTTCGAATCCTGCCTCGGGCATGGATGTGTGTGATGTCCTTCGGTTAGTTAGGTTTAAGTAGTTCTAAGTTCTAGGGGACTGATGACCTCAGATGTTTAGTCCCATAGTGCTCAGAGACATTTGAACCATTTGAACCTCTCCAGGCCGGCCGGAGTGGCCGTGCGGTTCTAGGCGCTACAGTCTGGAACCGCGTGACCGCTACGGTCGCAGGTTCGAATCCTGCCTCGGGCATGGATGTGTGTGATGACCTTAGGTTAGTTAGGTTTAAGTAGTTCTAAGTTCTAGGGGACTGATGACAACTGCAGTAAAGTCCCATAGTGCTCAGAGCCATTGCATGGGGGCTTATTTAAATATAAGATTGAAAATGATTTTAATAGCTGTATGTCCGATTACGTAAGTCTCGTAATCGGTTGGCCCTGACTAGTATTATTACGCTATCTGACTGCTAAGAACAATGTAAGAAAATTTTCATAAACACAGTTAATTAATTAAGTCCCCAGCAACTATAAAACCTACAAAATCCAAGCACAAATGTAACTGTTCTGTATGTGGGAGTGTGACTCAACGCCCACATCTGGCACGGTTCTTTTCCAACAAGACAAGAATTTTGATACCAATTATACTGACGTGACAAAAGAAATTTAGAAAAACTATAATTACGCAAGAAAACCAAAATTCACTCTAATACAAGAACACGAGCCAGATGCTTTGTTGACTGAACCTGTAGTGACACATTATTTCAGATACACAACTAATAAAGGAACATTATAAATTTTACCTTCATATATATTGACGAAATGCACTCATTACAATAACATCTGCTATCTCTCCCATCAAATAACTGCATAGGACATGGAACTACACTCTTTACTACAACATCTTGCTCCAACTTCACAACAACCACGAGCTCTGCCCACGCACACACTGTCTCTATGAGTTCTTAACACACACTGTCCTCTCCAATGTCACAACAAGCACTGACTGCCACGAGCTCTAACACGCACTGTGGAGGCGGCTTAATAGTACTCTTTGGCGCACTCTCTGGCGCAGTGGCACAGTGTAGCCACCTTTCATATGCCCCTCCTCCACAGGCCAGAATTTGATGGTATTTTTGCCAGCATTGGTGGTGAAAATACCACCAAATTCGTCCAGAAAAATACAGACAAAAATAAAAGATAATATTAATACCTAAATGTCACATAATTAGTTAAAATTTTGGCTTGCACTGACCTTTTACTAACCTAATATATAAAGTACAGTAGGCAATACAAATTCTTTTCATACACGTGGCTTTACATAATAGTTTACACAATATACAAAAAAAAAATCAGTTTATACAAATGTTCACATAAAATGCTTTCAATGATTCAGTAGAAGCAGTCCATCAGTGGCACCTAGTAAAGTTTAGCAGGTACACCCAGCAACAAGTCACATTAATTCAGTAGAAGCAATCCATCAGATGCACCCAGCAATGTTAAGCAGGTGCAGACACCAACAAGTGACATTAGTTCAGTAGAAACAGTTCCATCTGTTGCACCTAGCAATGTTGAGCAGGTGTAGACAGCAACAGGTGACTTCATTTCAATAAAAACAGTTCATCAGTTGCACCCAGCAATGTTGAGTAGGTGCAGACACCAACAAGTGACTTCATTTCAGTAAAAACAGTTCATCAGTTGCACCCAGCAATGTTGAGCAGGTGCAAACAGCAACAAGTGACTTCATTTCAGTAGAAAAAGTTCATCAGTTGCACCCAGCAATGTTGAGTGCAGGTGCAGACACCAACAAGTGACATCATTTCAGTAGAAGCAGTTCATCAGTGGCATCAGCAATGTTGATCAGATGCAGACAGCAACCAGTGACACCATTTCAGTAGGAGTAGTCCATCAGTTGCACCCAGCAATGTTGAGAGCAGGTGCAGACACCGACAAGTGATATTATTTCAGTAGAAGCAGTCCATTAGTTGCACCCAGCAATGTTGAGAGCAGGTGCAGACACCAACAAGTGACACCATTTCAGTAGAAGCAGTCCATTAGTGGCATCAGCAATGTTGATCAGGTGCACACAGCAACAGGGGACATCTTTTCAGTAAAAGCAGTACATTAGTGGCATCAGCAATGTTGATCAGGTGCACACAGCAACAGGGGACACCTTTTCAGTAGAAGCAGTCCATCAGTGGCACCCAGCAATATTGAGTAGGTGCAGACACCAACAAGTCTCATCTCTCAGCAGAAGCAGTTCCATAAAACTCACAAGCACTGATCACACTGTTTATCAGAGTTTATGAGCAGAAATTAAACATGTCCTAGTGGCTCCAATCATGTAGAAAAGGTACAGGTAACAGTCCATAATTTTTTTTTTTTTTTTTTACAATCACTGATCACACAGTTCATCAGCAGAAATTAAACACGACCAAATGTCACACATCATGTTGAAAAGTGCAGGTAACAGTTCAGAATATTTATCTTCACTAATCAGACAGTTCAGGCATGAACAATAGTTTGAATGCACATACAAATGCTTTTACAGTAACATACAAATCATAACAAACACACAAATGATGTCAGATAATTGTCCTATTAACTATTACAATACACAAATACCAGTAAACCTATAATATTTATGGTGTCAGTGCAAGCCACTACCAACAAATAAAATAATATTTAGGAGATAGGTGGGTAGGATTAGTAAAGGAAAACACACAGAACACACTCACTCATCTTTCATCCACATTAAGTACTACTGTGTAACTGAATAGTGTTAATTGTGTAAATGAAATTCTGTCTAAATCTGATGTTCATCATGTGTGTCAAGTAGTACTGGCAGCAATGTATAACAGTCAATAATAGTTAAGTCAACGTCATAGTCATCATGTCAAGACCAATGTTTGCCAAACCAGATCAAAATGTACTGTTGTTGAACAACTGTCAGTGAGCCAAGATATGCAATTACTTCCTCTCTTCAAAAAAAAGTATATACTGCTTAGTGATTTAACAAAGTGTGTGTATAGACTATCTTCCTTCTACTTTAGTGTTCTAGTCTGCAATCTTCATCCTCCTTGTTCCATAAGACCAACCAAAAAAATATGCTCCTCACTTACTTTACCTCTTATACACCAAAACTCCAATAATTATCAGCATCACATAATCTCAATAATACCTCAATAATACGTCGATAAATGTAAACCTCAGCACCAATATCACCTTACCTCTTGTCCACAAACAACTTCATATACTCTCAATACCTATAATAATACATCGATAAATATAAACCTCAGCACCAATATCATTTCACTTCCATAACAACTCTTTCCTCTCGTCAGTCTCCTCGAACAAGTACAGATAAAATCCTAATGCAACTTCAATTCAGCATCCCATACAATCCGAAGACACATTGCCAACACACAACCTCTGTGTAATCCATCTGACCCAAATTTTCTACTCATTATAAATTATAAGATACATTTTGGTTCCTTGTCCATTATTAAATAAAAGAAATGCATACCTGACCTCTAACAGACTTAGTTTGAATAACTCTCAGTAACTAAATACGATTACGGAGTGTGAATGATCATAATATTTCACAGTGTGTACACCACTTCAAGAATCATAGCAGAAGCAAACATGTGGAGTATTTTTTGTGTCAAGTGTCACTTCCTATTTCAATTGCTCACGAAAAATGCAGTGTAATAATTGTCAATGGTCTAAACCTAGTATTGGTATGTCATGTCGTTAGCTTCCTTCCTATTAGCATAAATCTATACAGCTTCCATAAAACCTCAGCTCATGTGACTTCTATGACTTTCTTGTACTAATGTCGTTCGTCGAATGATAGCAGTTAATTTTTTTATCTTAAAAATGTAAGACACTGAGCGTAAGCAAAACTTGCAATAGCGAGTAAATATACCAGTAAAGAACAGAATGTCAACAAGTGGATGCAGCACAATTCCTACAACGAGGCTCTGCCAAGCGAACAATCTATAATTAATCCAATAGTGTGACCTAAACTCTATGTTTATACACAGTATATCAGCATTTCTATACACCAAATTAAAGAGCAGTTATGGCAACAAAACAGAAATGTGTAAATATGCAATCCATACAAAAAGCAGCAAACATGTCATTAGCATCATATCAGCATAAGCAAATAAATGTTCATATGTCATCTTAATAAGTAAACATGAAGGCGCAAGCAGATAAATCACAAAGTATAACTTACATACATATCAGCACAATAAATCAGGTGACAATTATAATTTAAATAACTAAGCACAGCAGGCACATAATTAAAAAAATAGGACATCAGTGAAAAAGCAGCGCAGCCAAGCGATGCATAATATACACAAGTTACAACCCAGTTCATTAATAATCATTGTCAAAATCAGTTAACGTACGCAAGCACGTCGCTTCACAAGTAAATTCATAGAACCTGAAATTAGCACAAAGTATGAATCACGTAATCGCGAGCAGCAAATTACGTCTAAAGTACGTACCTAAGTGGAAATATATTACCTGAAAAATGAACTCAATTAATAGTTACCCTTTTTAGTTTATTAGTTTCTTCTTCAAAATTACATTCTTCCTGAAAATTTCTCGATAGCAAGTCCTCTTAACGTCGGAGACACACAGAATTTACCTGAAGGTGTTAAATATTTTATAGAACCGTATCCTGAAAAATACTGAATGTTAATAACATAATTCATCAAGTCACTATAGCTTTATACTGAATTTAATCGGAGAAATTAGATTGTGTATTTGTTTACGGCTGTCAGTGCATTCGCACTGAGCGCTCGATCAGCTGTAGGCGCGTGACGTAGGAAGCAATTGTTCGCGGTCAACGACTGCCTTGTGCGGCGCGCAGACTTGACTGTTGCTTTGAGTATGTGCCGCCGCCAAAACACAGCGCGGTATCCTTGTACTCTCCGCATGTTTACATGTAGCTGTTAGTTCTCCAAAGTATGTCATTCCACAAAAATTTTTACGTTAGATATATGATGTATTCCTTTAGAGCGTCGTGATTTAAGAGTTTCTACTTCGACAGTGTTATCATGAATAATTTTGCGAATTCTATATGGACCGTTATAAAGCAGAAAAAATTTGCGACACAAGCCTTTTCCTTTGTGAGACAAACGGTGGGACTTAATTAATACCTTCTGACCAACCGACAAATTTTTTAAACGACCCGGACGTTTCGCCGATTTCTTTCTTCTAGCAGCCGCAGACGCAATATTTCGTAGAGCCAGGTTGACAACTTCAGAATGTCGCAGTTTCCGTGAAGGCGGAAAAGGAACTATTTCAGAAATGCGATTTGTCGGTGCTTTATTTTTTAATATCAATAGAGGCGGTAAAGAAGTTGAATCATTAGGGAGTTCCTTCAGAATGTTTTGAAAAATATGAAGATACTGATCCCAAGTTCTGTGATTCTGATGACAATAAAGACGGCACAATTTATTGATTTCCTTCATCCATCTTTCTGAAGCGTTAGATTGAGGGTGAAAAAGTGAAATGAAAATTGGTTTAATTTTACGACGGTGTAGAGTACGAAGCCAAATTTTAGAGCGAAACTGTGATCCATTATCTGATATAACCTTGTCAACATGACCAACTTCTTTAAGAAAATGTTTGATGAAAGCATTAGATACTGAACGAGCTGTTGCTTTGCGTAACGGTGTAAAACACACATATTTTGATGTCAGTTCCACTGCTACGAAAATGTACGCAAAACCATTAGTAGAACGAACCACTGGACCGAACAAATCGACTGCAGCCATCTCCTTTAATTTCGCTGGAATGACGGGAAACAACGGTGCTCTGTGAGAAATCGTTGGAGGCTTAGCCATTTGACATAATTTGCATTTGGCAAGAACAGATCGAATACGTTTTTCCATATTACTGAAGTAACAATTTTCTCGTAATTTATGAAAGCATTTTCTAGGACCAAAGTGTGCATAACTGAAATGCGTATACCAAATCAATTTATTGACCCACTCATCAGGAATACAAACTAACCAAACAGAGTTGTCGACCGATTTTCGTTTAAAAAGAATGTCATTGCGAACTAGATAATGCTGTCTAATCGCCACGCTCTCCTTTCTCCTCCACTTCTCCTTAATGTCCTTCCAGATAGGATCCTTATTTTGCTCCTTAGCGATGTCCTGGAGCGAAGACGAAATAAAGTTCTCAAACGCAACACCTTGAATATACATCAAACAATAATTGTCTTCCTTGCAGTCCTCTTCAGCACTTTGTTTCAAACCCATAGGTGCACGTGATAAAGCATCGGCAACAATATTTGAAGAACCCTGTATGTAAACAATACTAAAGTCAAATTCCTGTAGGTACAACGCCCATCGTGACAATCTGCCATGAGTTAATTTCGTTGACATAAGAAATTCCAGAGCTCGATGATCGGTGTAAACCTTAGTATGTCTGCCAAACAAAAATGTGCGAAATTTTGTGAAAGCCCAAACAACCGCCAAAGCTTCAAGTTCCGTAATCGAATAATTCTTTTCTGATTTAGAAAGAACACGACTTCCAAATGCAATAGTCTTCTGTACTACAACGCCGTTTTCTTCTATCTCTTGAAATAAATGTGCACCTAGGCCTTTGTATGATGAGTCCGTCGCCAAACAAAATTCTTTAGATAAATCCGGATGTGAAAGAAGTGGAGCAGCAACTAAAGCATCACGAAGCTGTTCAAATTCTGACTGAGCTTCCTCATCCCAACACCAATTAGATTTCTTTCCGGATAGTTCACATAAACGAGGTGTGGCCAAATCGTCCAATTTAACAAAGCGTCGAAGAAAATTACAGACACCAAGGAAACTACGAACATCACGTTTTGTAGTGGGAACAGCATAATTACGAATAGCATCTAATTTCTCTGGATCAGGGAGAATACCTTCTGTAGAAATAATGTGGCCGAGAAATTTCACCTGAGAACGACCAAATTCAGATTTTTCCAAGTTCACTGTCATGCCAACTTTTGCAAAGATACGTAATAATGAGTCCAAAATTTTGTTGTGCTCACTCCAAGAACGTTTAGCAATAAGAATGTCGTCAACATAAGAAGTAATATTGTCACGAAGATAAACAGGTAAAATTTCATTTAAGCTACGAATGAATGCTGCTGAAGATACAGTAAGTCCAAACGGTAATTTCCGAAATTGGTAACAGTTACCAAAAGCTAAAAAGGCAGTATATTTTCTACAATCAGGGTGGAGTTCTATTTGCCAAAAACTTGCGCGCATGTCAATCGTGGACAAAACTTTAATTCCATGGAAATGTTGAAGAAGTTCATCTAAATTTTGTGGGCGGTCAGTTTCAGGAATAATGATATTGTTTATCTGTCTGGAATCCAGAACCAGACGAATTGATCCATCCTTTTTAAGAACAACGTGTAATGGGCTAGTATAAGGACTGACTGCAGGCTCAATAATGCCCTGATCTAACATGTACTGAAGTTCATTCTTAACCTTGTCTCTGTAAGCCAAAGGAATAGCGTACGTTTTCCCGCGAAATGGTGTGTGTTCTTTCACTTTAAATAAATATTGTAAGCCTTGTATAGTTCCTGTGTGATGACTAAACACTGTAGCATGTGAAGTTAAAATGTGGTGCAGCTCTTCTCTTGCAACGTCATCTGGCACTTCAGCTTTCTTAACCTTTTCGTTAATTAATTCTTCGCTATTAATTATACCATCCATCGCGTCTCTGTATCTGTTGTCATTATCATGAATAAACACATTGTCGTCATAATGCTCAACGAAAACATCAGAAGTAAGAAACCTTAAACATTTTGTATCTGACTCAGATCTTGTTAAACACTCGAAAAATTTTAAACATTTCGGCATTCCAGCAACAGTCAAGTTTACACTTCCTTCTTTAAAGTTCAAAATTGCCTTATGTGCGTTAAGAAACTCCATACCTAATATAATTTGTGTACTGAGTAATGGAACAATAATAAAATTAGCAGAAAATTCGTATCCTTGACAAATGAAATTTAAATTGGTCTGTTGTCTAACCTCCACACTTTTTCCAGAAATCGCACCTCGAATTGTAGTTTTAGAAATAGGTAACACAGGACAAGCAATAGTTCTTACACATATACGAAAAACTGATTCACTAATGACATTCAATGGGCTCCCAGAATCTAATACTGCAGTGAACTTATTCTTACCCACACATACTTCAATAACAGGATGTAAAAATGCGTCTACATTATTTTCCTTTTCGTCTAATAAAATGTCTCTCATGTCTTCCAGGCGTACGTAGTGTAAAGTCGTAGTGTCATTACTTTCTGAACCGTCTATATTGCTGCCAGAAGCCGAAGCTGCAAGTCATTGTCGATTGTTTGCGTCACGTCTTTGAGTATTCGCGTCATTTCGCGGATCCATTTCTACGATTTGCACTTGTCTCTCTGAAGTTCTGTCACGTGGAGGATGCCAATTAGGTCCTTCCTGTCTGTTAGATGCAAATTCTTGGCTGTGTCTGTTATTAAAATTTCTGTTTTCCTGTCTGTCTGCATAACTACTTCTTGTGTAATTTCGACTGTCATTTCTGAAATTATTGTTGTATCTACTACCCTGATTATTTCTGTAGTAAGAATTTCTATTACTGTATGAATAATTTCTGTCCTGATGATACCGATTACTGTTCCCGTATGATTGATCATTTCGGTACGAATTACCGCTATTGTCTGTGTAATTTCTGTTAGAACGTCTGTTATTGTCATAGGGCTGGTATCTATTGTCGTGTCTGTTACGTCTATCGTTCTCAAAGTTACTCACATAACGCCCGTTCCGATCACTATCTCTTT